>NC_141876.1:251435428-251738458 GCF_056163025.1 Triticum urartu | reverse complement strand
CGTCAATGTTCTCATGGGATACTTGTTTCTCTGGGTTGCTTATGCACTTCCTTAACTGCGAAACGTGGAATACGTCGTGGACATCGAATAATTCTTCGGGTAAGTCTAGCTGGTAGGCTACCGTGCTTCTTCGTGCCACTATACAGAATGGTGCGATGAATCTTGGCGCTAGCTTTCCTTTAATCTTGAATCGTTGCAATCCCCTCATAGGGGATACTCTTAGGTACACGAACTCACCGGGTTCGAAGCTGACCCCACGATGTTTCTGATCGTAATAACTCTTCTGTCAACTTTGAGCGGTCTTGAGTCGATCGCTGATTAGCTTGACCTTTTCCTTGGCCTCTCTGAGCATGTCTGGGCCGAAGATGCGGCTGTCTCCGGTCTCTGACCAATTTAATGGGGTACGACATCTCCGTCCGTATAAAGCCTCAAATGGTGCCATCTGCAGGCTGGCCTGGTAACTGTTATTGTACGCGAACTCGGCGTCTGGCAGGCTTTCTTCCCAACTGGCTCCATAGGTGAGGACACATGCTCTCAGCATGTCCTCTAAAATTTGGTTTACGCGTTCAGCCTGTCCATCAGTCTGGGGATGGTAGGCTGTACTGAAGGCCAGTTGAGTTCCCAGAGCCTGTTGTAAATGATCCCAAAATCTCGAGACGAACTGAGTGCCTCTGTCGGATATTATAGTCTTCGGGACTCCATGCAGACAAACTATACGGGAGAGATAAATCCTGGCAAGCCTTTGAGTGTTGTAGGTTGTCTTCACTGGAATGAAATGTGCCACCTTGGTTAATCTATCGGTGATGACCCATATGGCACCATTCCCGTGTCGTGACCGAGGTAGTCCGACAATGAAATCCATCCCTATTTCATCCCATTTCCACTCAGGTATTTTGTTTGGTTGCAGTAGTCCGGCTGGTCTTTGATGCTCAACTTTTATGCGTTGACAAGAATCGCAACATGCAACGAATGTGGCTATGTCCCTCTTCATACCGTGCCACCAAAATCTTTCCTGAATATCCTTATACATTTTGGTTCCTCTAGGGTGGATCGAATATGGGGCGGTGTGGGCTTCAGCTAGAATTTTCTGTTTGAGGTCCTCTATATTTGGCACGCAGAGTCTGTCTCCGTACCATAATATTCCTCCATCGTCTATGACGAACTCCGAGGCCTTGCCCATACTCACCTTTCTTTTAATTCCTTCGATGCTGGGGTGACCAGGCTGAGCTTCTTTAATTCTCTCCACAAGGTCGGGCTGTATTTCCAAGTTCGATATGGTGCCTTCCGCGATCATTAACAAGTTGAGTTTGGCAAATTCTTGTTGGAATTCAGGTCTCAAGCTTTGCAGACTGTTTTCGTCGGAGCTGGGGTTCCGACTAAGAGCGTCGTCCACTACATTTGCTTTTCCTGGATGATAGTGGATACCAACATCATAATCCTTTACCAATTCCAACCAGCGTCATTGCCGTAAGTTTAGTTCTGGCTGTGTGAAAATATATTTGAGACTTTTATGGTCCGTGTATATTTCACATTGATTTCCAAGTAAGAAATGCCTCCATTCCTTGAGTGCATGAATGACTCCTGCCATTTCTAAGTCATGAGTGGGATAATTTTCCTCATGCTTGCGAAGTTGCCTTGAAGCGTATGCGACAACCTTGCCTTCTGGCATCAACACGCACCCGAGGCCCTTTCGGGATGCGTCACAATACACTTCAAAATTCTTGTGTATGTCTGGCACAATTAATACCGGTGCTGTCGTTAATTTCCGTTTTAGCTGTTGGAAACTTTTCTCGCAGGCTTCTGTCCATTCAAACTTCTTGTCCTTCTTGAGTAACTGCGTCATTGGGTTGGCTATGGTAGAGAATCCTTCAATAAATCTGCGGTAATATCCTGCCATTCCCAAGAAGCTTCGTATGTCCATTACGCTGGCTGGTGACTTCCAGCCAAGTACGGCCCTGACTTTCTCCGGGTCCACTGCGGTACCGTCTTGGGTCAGTACGTGGCCTAGAAAACCTACTTGTCTTAGCCAAAATTCGCACTTGCTGAACTTGGCATACAATTTATGTTTCCTGAGTTCTCCTAGCACAATCCTGAGATGTTCCGCGTGCTCTTATGGTGTCTTGGAGTATACCAGAATATCGTTGATGAATACCACAACGAACTTGTCCATAAACTTCATAAATACTTTGTTCATGAGGTGAACAAAATATGCGGGGGCGTTCGTTAATCCAAATGGCATTACTGTGAACTCATATAGTCCATATCTGGAGGTGAAGGCTGTTTTGGGGATATCTTCTGTTCGCACTTTTAATTGATGGTATCCTGACCTTAAGTCAATTTTTGAGAATACCTTGGCCTGAGCGAGTTGATCAAACAAATCGTTTATCCGGGGCATCGGGTATTTGTTCTTGACTGTGACCATGTCAAGTGCTCGGTAGTCTATGCACAATCTCAGTGTTCCATCCTTCTTTTTGGCAAATAAAATTGGTGATCCCCAAGGTGAGGAGTTGGCTCGAATGTATCCTTTGTCCAGCAATTCCTTTATTTGTTTCTTCCACTCAACCAACTCGGATGGTGCCATCCTGTATGGTTTCTTGTATATGGGGGTGGTTCCTGGTGCTAGCTCAATGCTGAATTCTATCTCTCGGTCTGGTGGCATGCCTGGTAGTTCTTTGGGAAATACATCTGGAAATTCACACAGTACTGGAACCTTGCTTAATTCAGAAATGTCCACCTTGTTCAATCTCGGTTGCCGGGATATTTTTCTCTCTTTTCTTGATTTTCATAATACTCTTAGGAATGTGTGCACCACGGAAACCTTCCTTGAAATCATCCCAGGTTATATCACTTTCGTTGGGGTGCATGTGCAGAAAATTCTCCCACCATGATGCAGCTGCTCCTGTGAGATAGTGCGGGGCATATAGTACCTTCTCGGGGTCTGAACATTTTGCAATAATTAATTTTCTCTCCATATCTCGAAGCCAATCCTCGGCTTCAAGAGGCTTGTCAGTATGAGAAAATGTTTGGGGACGTGTCTTCTGTAGCTCAGATAACTTGGAATGCTGCTGATACTGTCCATGGTGATTTCCCATGTTGATGACTTGGTTCATCATTTCCCGATGTTGTTGCTGACTCTGCTCATAAAGGCGGCACATTTGGGAAAGTGCCGTTTCACTGACCAGTTGACTCGACTGCTCTTGTGCAAAATTGTTGCCTGGTTGAGTGTCATAATTTTCCTCTGGTGGAGTTGGGATGGAGCGAGTCCAAGGACGAGACATTTTTCACTCTAGGGATATATTTTGTAAAACCCATAAGAAAAGCGAAAATGGTCGCAAAAACAATTCCATAAATGCACAAGGCTGGCAAATAAATTAAATAGCCAAAATTACTTAAAGAAAACAAATCGAGTTGCGAACGGAGAAGAACTGCTCATTACGTATCTTACACGCGGGCGGTAATTATACAATACATCACTCAGGATATGCGCACATAATCCTGACATGTTATTTAGGCTAGTGCACTTCCCCCAGTTCCTACATGATGCGCAAACAAGCTACTTCCCATATCTTACACGGCGGTACATCGCATGACAGCTAAGCGTACTTAGTCGGAGATGTTGATGATTTCCTTGGCCCTGCCAAGGGTGAGGCGTAGCGAGGCTGGGGACTCAACTTCCTCCTCACTAATAGGATCCATACGAGTAGCGCTGCGCCGAGTAGATGTAGCGGGTGCCAGGGGCGGAACCACACGAATTAACTCTTATGCTAATAACCGATTAGCGATCGCACCTAGTGGCTTCCTACAGTCAGCCTGGCTCTGGTACCAAGCTTGTCACGATCGGTTTTCCAATAAAATTTTTTATTGAGAAACCAATCTTTTGAGTCCAGTATGAGAAAAATCCTCCTTACTGGTAGACAAATTCTTTATACAATAAGCCAGTAGCATAAAATATATTACAGGGTCGAGCTACGGTTGCTCAACCAAATTATTACAAGCACGCCAATAATTATACATAATGGCGGATATGACACAGTGGTGTGGAGGCATACTACTAACTCGAGGATAGGGTGGTGGTGGAAAATCATAGCGGGGAGTGAGATACATGACTCTAAAACTGGCATCTCATCGAGCGTCGAGGTGAGGCTCGATGAATTTATTTGGTAGCGGAAGTGGATATAATACAGTGACCAAATGTAGGGTCGCACGAGATTGACTGGGATTCCTCTAGGCGTCGGACTCGCTATCAAGTTCTTCATCCATGAGATCGCCTTCGTCAGCATCTGGCCAAATCAACAACCCAGGTGAGTACTTTGAAAGTACTCGCAAGACAGTTCGGACGTAAGATATAACAAATGCATGCATGGATGTGTCATAATTAATTTACCAATGCTCATTCAAAATTTAGCAAGCAAGGTAAGTAAAAAGGGAATCGGCGGTAGTCCGCCTGAAAACCCAACAAAAATAAATAATAGGAAACCGTTCGGGTGTCTGAAGCGACGCCTCGAAGGGTGAACAAATAAATAAAGATCATGCCGCAGTCGGGCGTCTAAGCGACACCACGTAAAGGGCTTAAACTGAAAATAAAAGACATGCGTGCCACAGTCGGGCGTCGGGGCGACATCACAGAAAGGGCTTATATTGAAAGTAAATAACAGTACTGCCGCAGTCGGACGTCTGAGCGACATCGCAGAAAGGGCTTTTATTTAAAGTAAATAATAACAATGCCACAGTCGGACGTCTGAGCGACATCGCAGAAAGGGCTTTCATTGAAAGTAAATAATAACAATGCCACAGTCGGACGTCTGAGCGACATCGCAGAAAGGGCTTTTATTGAAAGTAAATAATAACAATGCCACAGTCGGACGTCTGAGCGACATCGCAGAAAGGGCTTTTATTCACAAGTAAATAATACTCATAATAATTATTCAATTCATGATAATAAACGAGTTAGTCCATCCACAGGAATAAACATTTAACCGGACTTGGCACTCATGTGATTCACCGGAGTCTCTGTCATCAAAACCGACATTTGTCAGGATAAGATAATACCGAACTTGGACATGGAATAGATGATTCAAAGGAATATATGACTCTGCAGAGTTTGTATGAAATTTTTTCCCACAGCCAACAGATTTCCGTAGTCACGAAGGACTAGTTCCATTTATGGTATTTCGGAAGAAAACACAGCTAACCAGTACACACCCATCCTACCTCTCGATGCCAGGAATCACCCTAGACATCGTCCAAGAAAAACTTTTGAGACGGGGAGATCACAATCTCGAATAGCATGGGATCAAATTTATATACGCGCGCTCTAAGGGGTGCCCCCCTCTCGGTCCCAACCGGAAACACCCATGCCCCCTGACTGGATGACTGGCTTTAATCCAGGGCCATGGAACCATCATCACGGCCTCTCCTTTTGGTGTGTACCAAGAAAGCGGTTCGCAACTTACTAAGCCATATTCCTTGCGGAAAACATGTGGTAGTACAGGGAAGGGAAAATGGAAGGAACTGGACCGATACGGGTTGACGCTGAAGTCATATAGTCTGGCATAAGACTGGCATGCTACAACACTGCCATCTTACCCATCCTCATGCCAACACATGGCCATGCATACTCACATCCATCCACTTATGGATTTTCGAAACTCACTTGCCTCAACGTTGCATGTAACATGACATTCGTCGGTATGCTCATCAACATGCCATGAAACTACTTAATGCAAACATGTCAAAACAATCATCATATCAAAAGTTCAAACATGCTTGCCTGGTTCAGAGTAGTCGGAGCCTAGCTCGGTGAAGTTTGCGGTCCCGTCACCTCCTTCGGTATCTACGGTATAAAGAAAATATACGCGCTATCGTGAATACCGTGAGGTGCACAAAAATTTCTCCAAATATTTTTCAAATAAATCTGATAAAAAACTAGACAAAATTTCAAAGAGGACAGAAAAAGAATCAATGAAAAGTACTCTTCTGTTTAAAAGTTATTAGTGTTTTTGTCTAGGGACCTATCTGTAATGAAACAGAAACTTTCCAGGGTTTTCTTCATAAAAACAGAAAACGCTTCAGTCCCGAATAAGTCAGTCCAGTGGGGAAGACGTACTTTGCCCAAAGGCGTTTCCAGAAAATGATTCAGAAAGAATAAAAAGCTGACAGGGCGGACCCACCCGTCGGGTTTGAAAATGAAAACAGAGAGTTGGCGCCAGAGGGCCGCGGCGATCGCCGGCGGCGGTCCACGGCGAGGCAGGAGGATCGGAGGGTACCTCCGTGTTCAGGGCATCATTTCGCGTCGGTTGGTGGTGGTGGTGGTCGCTGGCGAACACCACGTCGGCAGCGGCCCTTGCTCCGGCGGACGGTGGTTCGGGCGTGGATGGAGCTCGCCGGAGAGTGCCGCGGAGGGCAAATTGAGGAGGGGGTTAGACCTCTGGTAGCTAGAGGAGGTTACTGACGGAGTTTGGGCGCCGGGGACGACATCACCGGAGTGAAACGGGGTGGAGGCCGAGGCGGAACAGAGCAGCCGGAGTTGGGGGAGAAGACCTCCTCGAGGTCCTCCTAGTGGCCTGGCGGGGCGTTGGTGAGGTGCAGTGGTGGTGCGTGCTCGAGGGTGAGCTCGGGGTCCCCTTTTATAGGCGATCCGAGGCGGTGGCCGTGAACGGAGTTCTCCGGCGATGGATTACGGCGGTGCAGTGCTTGGTCGGGAAGGTTCAGAGGTTGAGCATCATCGTGGATGTTCCCTGGTTCCATTTAGGTGCTAACCGCAGCGGGATTTGGTTGCTTAGGGCGAGCTCGACGAAACGGGGCGGCGCGGGCCCGTCGGCGGCAGGGAGCACGCTCTGTGCGTGCCGCGTCATGGCGACGGTGCTGCATGTGTGCGCTGGCGAGGAAATAGCCACGCGGAGCCACCAGGGGGTTTGGGCGGCGCCGAACGGCGTTATGCCGCCGTTCTGCTCCCTGTCGGCCACTACGGTGGTTCGGCCGCCGCAAGACACGCCAGCGCAGGCGGGCCAGGGTGCCACCGACGCCAGGAATGTGCCAAGCGCGCGTGTGAGGCTCTGGACAAGCAAGCTAGGCCGTGAGCAACGTGCCAAGTGCACTGTGAGCATGTGACTGAATTTCTGACGAAGACCGACACTGAAATTCTGAACTTAACTGAAGATGAACAGAAACAGTGCATGCAAGGTGTTCGACAGAATGATCTAGGCATGTAGGGATTTTTCCTTGAGTTTAAACTTGGTGGGGTGGCCTCTCATTGCACCAGGGAGCTGCCTAAATTTTTGTGGAATTTTTGGAGCAGAGGAGATATGAATTTCACCAAATTTGGCAATTCTGGTCCAAACTTGCAGAGACTGAAATTTGAAAAATTTGAAAAGAGGGAGAGTGGATCAAGATGGTTCTGGGTTGTGGATGCTAAGGACAATCCAGAGGAGTTGGTTTGAGATAAAAACTCAAAGGCAATGAGGTACTTGCTTTGAAAATCACTCAGGCTCAAAATAATTGGCAGCAATGATTTGAGAGATAAAATAATTGAAATAAAATCCAAAACTTGTTTGGACTTGTTGAGACAGAGAATTTAGATTGTTCAAAGGTGGAGGGAGGGATTTTGAGAAGATTTACTATAGGAGACATGGTAAAACCATGGGTGGTTTTCAAGATAAGAAAAACCTAAAAATTCATAGAGTTCTTTTTATAAGAAAAAGAATAATTTCCAAAAATATACTTTGGGAAGGGAACCATCAGAGAAAGAGTTTTAAATGATCAAACACCATAGTTTGAAGAAGATACAAAAATAAAAATCCTTGCCAAAGAAGTTTTTTAAGAGGAAGGTTTTCTGGAAAAAATTTAAATGGCCTCTTTTCAAAAACCAACAAAGTTTTTGCTGAAAACCAAATAAAAAATTTGGAGTGTCACAGTTGAGCTGTGCATTTGTCGATGGCCCTGGGAGTTGAGCTAGTAGGGCAGTGGCATGGGTCCAAAGTAATAGAAGTATCACAAAAACATTTTTTAGTGTATGCTTTTCCTTGCTCAAGCCTGCCTACTAGCATTATAACCATACATTTTCTTGTGGTTTGACTTAATCTCACCATGCTTCTTTGCATCCCATGATCTTCCAATTCTTGTGAACCAAACACCCAGATTGGCAGAAATCCTGTGTTTTTAAATTCTCTGTTTTGCACGTGCATTCCTATCCTATTACTGTCTATTTCCTATCCCTGCATTGTTAGAATCCTCAGATTCAAACAAGCCCTTACACAATTACTTCTGTTACAGATGTGTCAAAGAAGACCATGCATGGTTTGTCCTCCTCCTGCGGTGCTGTGTTCCACCCCAGCTCAGCTGCTCCAACGACGGAAGGGTTCACCACAGCAGGGATCCGCTCTCGAGACTGTCTTTTGCCGCCTCAGATCTTCTTCCCCGCCGCTGGCAGCCACGACAACTACATTACCATCATCAAATGAGCAGATGACCTTGAGGACTACATGGGTCCGCAAGAGAGGTTGCACTCTTCTGTGTCTGCTTATGTTATGCATCGCTTAATATGATGACATGCTACTTTATCATTGTGTTCACCTATTAGACTCCGAGTCAGGTCCAAACTTATGCTGAAACTTGAGTTTTTAAATGGTTGTGGGGTACATATTGGGGCAGCTGATGTTGGTAATATCATGCATATGGTGCCTTGCATTGCTTACTGTATACATCAAAGATGTCATCTGCTTAGTTTAGACATGCTTTGTGTCAATGCCATCTGTTTAGTTTCTTTATCATATATGTGAATCATGCAATGCCATCTTGTTTAGCCAGGCATCATATATGTGAATTTTGCAATGCCACCCTGGTTAGCCAGTCATCTTACATGTGAATTATATCATGACATCATTTTTTATTACATGTAAAATTTGTCAACAATTTTAGTACATTCAATTACTCTTCCTGTGCATCAGCCATTCGGCACGGTCATGGAAAAATCTTGAGTGGAAACAAGGTCTTCAGAGAAGACAATGCTATGATGAAGCGCATGTCTTGCTGGTTATAGATAGCTGCTTGGAGGAGGATATAGAGACAGATGACTAGTCCTATCCCCCCCCCCCGAGGTGCATGCTCTAACTTGGCAGGGTTATGTTACCCATATCGTGCATATGGTATCTTGCATTGCTATGTCATTTCTTTGTTTAGACATGCTTTGTGTGAATGCCACCTTCTTAGTGTATAATTACCATACATGTGAATTATGCCATGCCATCTTGTTGCAAGACATTATATATGTGAATTATGCAATGCTATCTTATTGCAAGGCATTATATATGTGAATTATGCAATGCCATGCTGTTTAGCCAAGTGTCATATATGTGAATTATATCATGCCGTCCTTTTTTTGTATTTCTCATTGCTTTTGTCGACAATGTTTGTATATTCAACTGCTCTTCCTGTGCATCAGCCATTTGAATTGGCGACGGAGAAATCTAGAGTGAAAACAAGGTCTTCGGAGGAGACAATGCTACCTGCTAAAGCAGATATCTTGCTGGTTACAGATAGCTCTTCAGAGGAGGATTCAGAGGCAGATGACCAGTACTATTATCCCCCTAAGGTGTATGCTCAAACTTGGCAGGGTTATATTACTCATATCATGCATATGTTGTATTGCAATGCTTAGTTTTCACATCATATACACGATATTGAATGACATCTCCTTAGTTGACATCATATATGCGATTTCCCTCTGCTCACTTCCTTAGTATATAAATCATATATTTGAATTATATCATGCCATGATGTATACATAGACAGCATGTATCTGAATTATGGCATGCCAACCCATTTTCTAAGGACATAATATAGTTATATCATCTCATCCTATTCACATAGTCATCATATTTTGAATTATGTCAGTCGATCCGTGAATTATATCATGCCTTCATGTCTCCATTGATGGCATGTTTGTGATTTATGGCATGCCAACCACTTTAATAGACACATCGTATAGTTATATCATGTCATCCTGTTTACATAGTCATCATATTTTGAAGTATGTCATTCTATCCTGTTTAGTTAGCCATCATACATGTGAAATTGTGTCATGCTATCCTGTTTAATTAGCCATCATATATGTGAAATTATGTCCTGCTATTCTGTTTGGTTAGACAACATAAATGTGAATTATTCCATTCCCTGTTTTCTTCCCTACTATCCATTGCACTTGTCTATCTTACAATGTCTATACATTCAATTACTTTTCTTTTTTATCAGCCATTTCAATTGGAGGGGGTGATGGCAGTATCTGTGGGAGTAAAAACACAGTCTTCCGAGAAGATCGTGCTACCTGTCGATCGAGATAGAACCATGGTTGTACTTGCCCAAGAACCAGCCCCACCACACATAACCCAGACTCACACAGATTGTACCCCTACCCAGTTGGACAGAGAACCAGCTACACCCCTTCTAACTCCAACCCTAGCAGATAGTAACCCAGTTCCCATTGACACAACACTGTCTCCACCACAGAGCACCCAAACACGAGAAGTTAGTAAGGCAACTGCAGTGCTCAAAGCACGAGGACCACCACTCCGAACCCCAATTCAACGCTTAAAGAAAAAGGAGAATTGTTCTCAGGTCAGGTTCCATAGCTATGGTTCATACTACTTTGCTCTTGCATCACTGTATTTACTCATACCAACTAATTTCAAATTTGAAGGATGCAATTGAAACTCCAATGGCGCAATAGGTATGTTTTAAACCTGTTTCTTCAACGTGTTTGCTGTTGTAACTTGCTCTATGTTGATTTCAGTTTCAATTGAATAAACAGTTATGTTCTCATGCCATGCACATTACAAGTGTTGTTATTATTGTGTAGTTTCCCACACTTATATTCTGTCTATGCTGCTTTGTCTTAAATAGATATGATTCGAACTGTATCTATCTTGATTTGGAAACATAACATAGAATGATATAGACCATACAGTGACCATACTACATAGATATATGTTTGTTTCATGTTGTTATCCTATCCACCTTACTACTGAACTGGTTTACCAAAATGAGTTTCATATACTACGTTGTAACCCTGTGATGTGTTTGTTTGTTTCTCTTTTAGAACGTGGATAAAATATTGGAGAAGAGTACCCCGTTATGCAATGGTAAAGGAAGTAATGCAGATAAGGTTCAAGATAGTGAGAGATCCCTGTTGGTCTCCAAGAAAGCTGATAAAAACTATATTGAAGACACTAAGACAACCCCAAAGTCCTGTCTTGATGTAGTGTTCGAGTTACTGGCTACTACTGCTGGCACCAGCTCTCCGAACTCGCTGCCTAAATTAGTTCGGCTTCTTGAGTCTCAACTTCAAGTTGAAAGACATCGATCAAATGTTACGCGATAGGAAGCCGAAGGATTGAGGAAGTCCCTGCAGAATTCAGATGCATACTTTCTGGCGCAACAGCAAGTGCTGGAGGATTTAAGTGCCAAACAAGAGAAAGTTAATAAGCTTGCTAAGCATCTTGCTAGCATTATGAGTACCCAGGATATTGTTTCTTGAGCTCTTCTGAAGTGGTTTTGGTTCCGGACTTGTTTTGCGGTGGCGTTTATATAACGCTTTGTTCCCTATATTTGCACTGGTGGCGAACTTTGATGCCCGATGGATATAATATGTGTAATAGTCGTGATAGCCTAGCATAGGTTTCTTGCTTATTTATTTCCTTATTGTCTTGTTTATTTGTTTTCTTGTAGTCAGTGCAGTTCTTTTTCCGCAGTTTGCTAGTGGCCGCAATAACCTAATTTTTAAAACTAGGCCACATTAACCATGGGCTACATATTTACTGTAGTTAACATGGGTCTCCTACGGGCCGTAGAAACAATGGGCCTTCTAAGGGCTGTAGAAACAATGGGCCTTCTACGGGGCGTAGAAACAATGGGCCTTATATGGGCCGTAGACACAATGTGCCTTCTACGGGTCGTATCATCAATGGGCCTTCTATGGGCCGTATGATCGGTTGGCAAAACATGGGACAATAACAGACCACACTATGGTCGTAAATGGTCTAGTGTTGAAATCGTCCGTTCATGGGCCGACCATAACGGGCCGTCGTTAATCCGCCGTATTTGATGACGCTATGAAAACGGCCCAACGTATTAACGGGCCACAAACGGGCCGACTGTAACCACGGGCTGAATTTGGCCCACAAGCAGAAAATGGCAGTAGCAGGCCGAAAGTAAACGAATGCTGGAAATGAGCCCAAGAATAAATGGGCCCTGAGAAGGCCGAAAGATAACATGGGCTGGAAATGGCCCAACAGAATAATGGGCCGTTAATGGGTATAAAGTGATACACTGTTCATTACAGGCCAGTTTTACCACGGGCCATTAATGGGCCGAGGGTTACTAAGGGCCTCATATGGGCCGAAAGACAGCATGGGCCATACATGGGCTGGAAGTTAAAACAGGCTAGAATTATATTGGACGGCCTAGATGATGCTATTGGGCCTAATTCGGATTGGCCGCAAACGGGCCCTGGGTTAGCGGCTGTAAATGGGCTATATGTGAATAGGCCGTTAACAGGCTTGCTGTGGGCTGGCCCGCCACCTTTTGACCAAGTCAAACGGGCCAGGTCTTTCACAGGAATGGGCCTCTGTTGGGCTGTGCCACATGTCGATGTATCAAAGGCGCTTTGGGTCCAATGAGTGGATGACATCTGTCCCAACGGTGAACCGACACGTGTTTCCTCCAGCCAATGATGATTTTACACGTGGAAAATCCCCATTGGTCGGGGCTATTAACGTGTTATCGGTTCCAAAACCGTACCCGGTAGCTTAACGGTGTTCCGTTACGGTGGATGCCACGTGTCGGTCACCCTAGACGAAAGCACTTCTGTGACGCGTGATTTATCGTCATGGAAATGGACACTTCTATGATGATAATTTTGGCAATGTCATGGAACACTTCTACGAAGGCACGGGTATGACTATCTTGATTCTGTCATAAAATTGTCATGGATGTACATGCATGACAGAAAACGTGACCTACTATGACAAACACGTATCATCACGGAAGTGTTTTTTTTGTAGTGTGAACTACTTACCTTCAAACATAACCCCCACCGTGTTCACTTCCCGAACCTCGTCGGAAAGAGACCATCACGATTACACATGCGGTTGGCGCATTTTAATTCAGTCAAGTGTCAAGTTCTCTACAACTAGATATTAACAAATTCCCATCTGCCACATAACCGCAGGCACGGCTCTCGAAAGTTTAAACCCTGCATGGGTGTCCCAACTTAGCCCATGGCAAGCTCATGATCCGCGGAGTCAATCCTCCATCATGGGACCCTCCAATCAGACTCAGAATCTTCGTGCACAAGACATTTCGACAATGGTAAAACTAGTCCAGCAAGACCTCCCAATGTGCCGACACCCTGATAATAGCCGCGCGTATCTCATCTCAGGCCACGTCCGGATGGGTCAGCCTACAGGTATATACCAAATACCTTGGGTTTCCCCGAGGCGGCCCCATAGTCTACCTCGCTTGGACCAACACTCATGAGGAGCACTGGCCCGGGTTGTTGATTAACTCCACGGGGTCCGAAAAGTCCCTATGCAAGTTTTAGTTGTTATTAGACAAATGGTAAAACCAATGTTGGGCCTTACTGGAAGAGTTTTATTCAAAGCAAACTGTCAAGAGGGGCCCATAAACTCTCATCATGTTAGCGACGCAAAATCAAGGAACATAACACCGGTATGACGGAAACTAGGGTGGCAAGAGTGGAACAAAACACCAAGCAAAAGTCTAAGCCTTTCACCCTTTACCAAGTATATAGATGCATTAATTAAATTAGAGATATTGTGATATCCCAACATATTCATGATCCAACATGGAACAACCTGCACTGCACCTGCAACTAGCAACGCTTTGAGAGGGGCTGAGCAAAAGCGGTAACATAGCCAAATAACGGTTTGCTAGGAAGGTGAGTTAGAGGCTTGACAGGGCAATAAGGGAGGCTTGATAAACAAGTGGAAGGTAGCGTGACATAGTGATAGAGTGAACAACTAGCAAGCAAAGATAGAAGTGATATCGAGGGTAATGATCATCTTGCCTACAAAGTTCATAGGGTTGTCGAAAGCTTGCTCCTCGTAAACGTACTTGACAGGATCCTCGTTCATAAACTTGTCTCCCGGCTCTACCCAAAGCAAGAACACAAGCAACGGAACAACAATCAATCATAGTGCAATGCGCAAGCAACATGATGCAAGATATGGAATGGAATGCAAGTTATGATGTGCAATGCGTAATGGTACACCGGAAGGAAAAAGATGAATGTGGCACCAACTTGTCAAACGAAGCATGCCACTGGATAGATTGGGAGATTTCGGTCGAAATCGATAGAAAGATCTGTTACACCCACAACGCGGCTATATCTACCACGTGTCGGGGCATGACTTAGAGGCATAGCCGCACGGTAGGAATGTTGCAAGAGGAGTAATCTTTACACATCCCATGTACTGAATAAGAAAGGGATAAAGAGTCGGCTTACAATCATCCAAGGTACAATCAAAGGTCCGACTACGGAACCAAAATAAAAGTAGACAACCCCAAATGCTAGATCCCCAGTCGTCCCAACTGGGCTCCACTACTGATCATCAGGAAAGGAAACATAATAGCGACTGTCGGTGTCAAAACCGGTGGATCTCGGGTAGGGGGTCCCGAACTGTGCGTCTAAGGCGGATGGTAACAGGAGGCAGGGGACGTGATGTTTACCCAGGTTCGGGCCCTCTTGATGGAGGTAATACCATACGTCCTGCTTGATTGATATTGATGATATGAGTATTACAAGAGTTGATCTACCACGAGATTGTAGAGGCTAAACCCTAGAAGCTAGCCAATGGTATGATTGTATGTTGTCCTACGGACTAAACCCTCCGGTTTATATAGACACTGGAGGGGGCTAGGTTTACACAGAGTCGGTTACAAGGGAGGAGAGCTACATATCAGTATTGCGAAGCTTTCCTTCCACGCCATGGAAAGTCCCATCCGGACACGGGACAAAGTCTTCAATCTTGTATCTTCATAGTCCAACATTCCGACCAAAGGATATAATCCGGCTGTCCGGAGACCCCCTAATCCAGGACTGCCACAGTAGCCCCTGAACCAGGCTTCAATGACAATGAGTCCGGTGCACAGCTTTGTCTTCGGCATTGCAAGGCGGGTTCTTCTTCTGAATACTCCATAGAAGATTGTGAACAAAAGGATAGTGTCCGGCTCTGCAAAACAAGTTCCACATACCACCACAAAGAGAATAATATATCCAAAAATCTAATCTGCTGACATATTTTGACAGCATGACATCATGTCATCGCCCGGTCATTATTCGAACCGTTTTTCTCAACCAGCACCGCGCATATCGCGAGGTGGTTTTCTTGACACGTCTTGTCAAAGCAGAGATCATGTCCCCCTTATTATGGGATTCTCATCAATATGGACGTGGGTAACCCAACCGCGCCATCAATTACGGCGCTTGGGGAATAAGCGATTTTACCAGGCAAGTGGGGAGGCGAATCGCCTCTTCCGCCCTTATAAAGGGACAATGGTTCACCCTTTTTACCTACGCCTTCTTCCTCCTTGCGTACCCATTCTCGCACACTCAAGCTCTAGCGCCCAAGTTCACATCTTTCTTCTCAAACCACTCCAAGCATGTCCGGAGCGGGAGACAAGTGGATGGTCTCCTCCGTCACAGAGGAGAACATCACCAAGTTACGGGAAGCCGGATATCTGGCCGCGGATATCACGCACCGGCTGCCAGATGCAGGGCAGATCATCCCCATGCCCGAACCCCATGAGAGGGTAGTTTTTCTTACCCACTTCGTCCGTGGACTGGGATTTCCCCTCCACCCGTTTGTCCGCGGGCTCATGTTCTACTATGGGCTGGATTTTCATGATCTAGCCCCCAATTTTATCCTCAACATCTCGGCGTTTATCGTCGTGTGCGAGGCCTTCCTCCGCATCAGGCCCTTGTTCGGCCTGTGGCTGAAGACCATCAATGTTAAACCGAAAGTGGTGGTCGGCCAGCAAGCAGAGTGCGGAGGCGCCATGGTGGGCAAAATTCCTAACATCACCTGGCTCGAAGGCTCCTATGTGGAGACCATAAAGGGGTGGCAATCGGGGTGGTTCTACATCACCGAGCCGCGTGACACCAACTGGGTGGCGGCCCCCAAATTTCGATCCGGAATCCCCACGCGGCTCACTTCCTGGAAAGAGAAGGGCCTGTCCTGGGGTTCCCTGGCAGAGCTAACCGGACTCCAGACCTGCATCAGGAACATGATGAGCAAGAAAATCAAGCTCGTCAACATGGTCCAGGTCATGCTCTTCCGCCGGATTCTCCAGTGTCAACGACGGGCATTCAATTTGTGGGAGTTCGACCCGGCCAAGCACTAGACGCTGCGAGAGCTCTACGACACGACGCACAAGGACGCCTGGCGGGTGATGTTCAAGGGCGCCGAGGTACCTCCTTCCCTCGCCGAGGACCACGGACTCAGCGCAAAGCACCATGCCAATCCGGTAAGTTTTTATACCTCACACGGTATTTATTTGCCCCAGTTAAATCAAGTGCGGGATCTAAGCTTCCATGTCATTAACAGGACTGCATAAAGACAGTGGAGCAGCTCGATAGCCCAGCCCCCCTGCCTGAAGATCCTGCAGATGCTCTCCTAACGGAGATGCTAGCTCTGGCACCTTATGAGGTGCCGGTGAAGAAGACCAAGAAGAAGGCCACGGGGACCCAAAAGGGTCTCCGGCGCAAGGTTGTATCGGACTCATCGTCCGATGACTCTGACGCGCACTCCTCCCACGACAACGAGGAGGAGGAGGAAAGTTCTCCCCCCCCCTAGCCGGGGAGACAAGAAAAGGAAGGCCGACCCAACCGGGGAGGCCGAAGGGTCCAAGAAGGGAAGGACCCTCCTTCCGGACTGCTCCACGACGGCCGCCTACAGCGGCGACGAATGGTTGCCCAGGGAGAAGCCCCTGGCGAAGTCGTAAGTATCTAGACACCATATTAATTCATGGTATGTTTTATTGCATTGTTTCTCATTACGCCGCATATGATTATGCAGTCCGTCCCGAGCTCATCTCGACGTAGATTCGTCGGACAGTTCATTGGACTCATCGGATATGAATAGTGATTCACTTCCGACCGCCTCCACCCCTTGCCCTATGGACAACATCGAGGTGTTGTCCCGAAAGGCACCGACCCGAGGGTAGGTAGTCCTGGGGGCGCCTCAAGGCAACATTCCGGACCCTAGGCGCAAAGGGAGCAAGACTCCCACGGGCTCCAAGTTCGGCCCCCAGCCGAATACTACCCCGGAACCTTCGGTGGTTCTGGACTCCGGCAGGCGATCCCCCGTTACAGGGGGCAAGCCGCCCGTGCCGGTGTCCTCTGTCCATCCAGAGGCACCGGACAACTTGCTAGAAGCGCTTCACGGCGCTTCCATCGACGAAGAGCACCGCACTATCATGAGTGCGGTGATCGAGAAAGTTCAGTCCGCCAAAAAACAGACTGGCCGAAGCTTGCGCCAGCCTCCTAACGTGCTTTGAGGTAAGCAATCAAAATATAAGAAAATATTACCGCATAGACAGTAGCCCCTGATGCTCTATTCGGCGTTCGCGAAGAAAGGCCGAATAGAGGATCAAATGATGACCCAGGAGTCTAATCAGAATATGTCTATGTGTATGTGCACGCTTCACTGCTGGCCACTGCCGCACGTACTGCGGAGGTCTCTGCACTAAAGCAGGACCTGGAGCAGTCCGAGAACGAGCTCGGCCTTACCAAGAGGCAGCTCGAGGAGAGCAAAGGTAAGAAATACCTTGTCTATACATTTAAAAAGAAGTTCAGGTGTGAAGTAATAGGATCATCATGAATTTGCCAGGGGCCATGACTGTGGTGGCGACCCTGAAGAAGGCGCTGTCCGAGGCCAAAGACAAAGCGGCCAAGGAGCGCCTTGAGCGGGAAAAGCAAGAAGCCCGGGTAGGCAAGGTGCAGCAAGAGTTCGAGGCTCTCGCCAAAAAACAAGAGTCCTTGGAGCTTGACTCTAAGACACGAGAGTCTGAGCTTGCGAAGGCGCTCAAAAGCGCACGGAGCGCCAAGGCTGAAGCCCATAAGGCCCTCCAGGAGATGGATGCGATGAAGAAGATAGCAGCGAGTAAGGCATTCATTATGCAAAGCAAGCATGTAAAGGAAACTTTCCTTTTACTTACCCTAGTTCGTAGCTCTCGAGGAGCGTTCGCAGATCTTCCCTGCAGTGTACTGGATGCCGCGGTGTTTTACCGAGCTGAGGAGGGGAGCTCTATGGAAAAGTTGTTATGGTCTCAGTATACTGGGACCGAACACCCAATGCCCTTCAGCAACCAGCTAAAGCAATTGGTCGAGCTTCACAAGGCGGCCAAACAGGCCATGATATGGCCTGGTGAGCCCCTGCCCGGCAGCTACTTCGGTCTGGTGAGGCGGCTTGTGGATGGCTGCCCACGGCTTGAAGTCATAAAGCGGTCTGTCTGCATCGAGGGTGCGCGCCGGGCTTTCGCCCAGGCGAAGGTGCACTGGGCGAAGCTGGACGCCGTGAAGTTGGTGAAGGAGGAGCCGCCGGAGGGCAAGGAGCATCGTTGCCACGAAATGTATTATGAGAGTGTCCTAAAGGGTTCCTGCCTTGTGGCGGATGAATGTGCCAGAGATGTAATTTTTGAATGAACATGCTCATGTGATCCTGTAATGTGAAACGAGTTCATCTACGCTATGCAATGCTGTTTTTAATTTAAAATATTACCTTTTGTGCGGCCGTTTATAAAATCTGAGAGTTGGCCAGTCGTTGGCTTCTACCCCCATGTAACTAGTACTGGGGTGTTCGGGATAAACCTGAGCACTCTTTATCCCAATTTTGGGTCCTTCGAGGGAGGTGTTCAGCACAACGAACCAGGCAATCGGACTATAAGGCTTTATCACTCTCACTTAGCCATAGAAGTCTACAATTTTAAATTTTGGCGAAGCCCCTAGTATTCGGAAGGCCGAATTTGGGGCGCTATACACGCCTAAGTCAGGCAAGGCCAACTCCTCACCCGAAGCGGAAAAAGTCTTTAAGGACTTGAGACCTCTCGAACAGCGACCAGCTCTCGCCCTATCATGACAGTCAGTTTTCGACTTTCTCTACTGAGGTGCTCGTCCGGAAGAACCGGGACACAATCGCAGTAGTTCTCCCAGCGCTACCTTAGCCGATATAGCGGAACGTAAGGTACCAAAGCATGGGAGCCGGGCAAACCCAACAATTGACCCAAGACATGATTCGAAGCTGATGCATATAATGCTATATGTTCGGGGTGCCGCACTGTCGAAAGTGTTCGGACTTCTCACACCGTATTATGGGGTAAACGAAATCCCCTGGCGTACTGACCGTACCAGAATGTACGGGTGCAAGTTGTCGTAAATGAACATATAAGAAAAAAAGGATGAATAATACGTCGAAGCGTACTGATACAAGTAGTGCAATAAGCAGAAAATAGGACTATTTGACATGTCCTATCCAAGGGCAAGCTGCGTATGAATAGTAGAAAGTGGGTATATCGATTATTATTAGAGACCACCTGTGGGTTCCCGTGTACATCTTAGCTTATTGCCTCCTTGGATGTTCCTTCCCGTAATGTGTCCGGCAATCATACTACCGGAAAGGGCTTCCAGAGAGTTAGGTCATGAAAGAGAAAAAATGATAAAGGTATACAGCCCCTAGGGCGGTTAAGCCGCATTGCGGGATGTGCCCTGATCATGCCCCCGCCTATGCCCATGGTATTTTGAGTGTGTAATTATGTACGCGCGGCACAGATTTCGTCGCTTGGCTGGGACTAGGACGCGGGCTGAATTGCTAGGCGAGCTCTGAACGTGCCAGGTGATCCTATTGCAGTTTACTCCGGACTCGCTTGACGGTGTCCGGGGGCTGTATCGCCGAATTGGTGGTTTGCCTTAAAAGGCTGCTTTGTGCTTTTGCTGCGAGGGCCGCAGTGTGCTATTCCGTGCAGAGCGAGCATTCTATGTTTCCATTGACTGTTATGACCCCCTAGGTCCTGGCATCTTGAGCTTGAGGTATGCGTAATGCGGTACCGCATTGAATTTTGCAAATGCGGTTCGCCCGACAGTGCGTGATAGCCGCTGCGGAACGGGACGATATCGAAGATTAACTCCTCGCTTCGAAAGTTGTCCGAAGATCTAAAGACCACTTCCAGTGTGATTGAGCCCGTGCAATGGGCCTCTACACCTGGGATGACACTCTTAAAGGTGGTTTTGGTGGGTTTGATCCTTGAGGGATCTATACCCATTTTGCGCAATGTATACTGATAGAGCAGGTTCAGGTTGCTGCCGCCATCCATAAGGACTCGAGTAAGGTGGAATCCGTCGATGATAGGGTCTAGGACCAGTGCAGCAGATCCGCCATGACGGATACTGGTGGGGTGGTCCCTGCGATCAAAGGTGATCCGAGAAGCAGACCATGGGTTGAACTTTGGGGTGACGGGCTCCATCGCATAGACGTCCCTTAGTGCACGCTTCCGTTCCCTCTTGGGAATGTGGGTTGCGTATATCATGTTCACCGTCTTCACTTGTTGGGGGAACCTCTTTTGTCCTCCCGTGTTCGGCGGCCGAGGCTCCTCCTTGTCATCACTATGCAGCCCCTTGTCCTTGTTTTTGGCATTTAACTTGCCGGCCTGCTTGAACACCCTGCATTCTCTGTTGGTGTGCCGTGGATTTGACACAAGCGATCCAGTATGCGATCCAAACTGGACGGGCCCGGAGTACTTCTTTTGAATGGCTTTTTCCGCTGACCGAATCTAGAGCATCTGGATCCGGCATTGGCTGCCGTATCATCGGTGTTATCGCCGTTGTTGCGGCGCTTTTGTCTGTTACGACGTGGTCTGCTGTTGGCATCTTTGGTATCCGGAGTACCCAGATTCCTTGATGTGTTGTTGCTGCGAGCCAGCCAGCTATCCTCGCCCGCGCAAAATCGGGTCATGAGCGTCGTGAGGGCTGCCATAGATTTCGGCTTCTCCTGGCCGAGGTGCCGGGCAAGCCACTCGTCACGGATGTTATGCTTGAATGCCGCTAAGGCCTCTGCATCTGGACAGTCGACAATTTGGTTTTTCTTACTTAGGAACCATGTCTAGAATTGTCTGGCCGATTCCCCTGGCTGCTGAGTTATATGGCTCAAGTCATCAGCATCCGGTGGTCGCACATAGGTGCCCTGGAAGTTGTGAAGGAATGCGTCTTACAAATCCTCCCAACTGCCGACGGAGTCTGCTGGCAAGCTATTCAGCCAATGCCGAGCTGGTCCTTTGAGTTTTGGAGGGAGGTACTTGATGGCATGTAGATAATCACCCCGAACCATGTGATATGAAGGAGGAAATCCTCAATCCATACAGCGGGATCTGTTGCAACATCATACGATTTGATGTTTACGGGTTTAAAACCCTCCGGGATTTCATGATCCATAACTTCATCAGTGAAGCATAGGGGGTGTGTGGCGCCTCTATGCCAGGCTATATGCCGGCGCAGTTCATATGAGTCTTGTTTGCTGTATTCGACGCGGACGGATTTACTTTTAGTGTATCCGGCACGACGGTCATCGTCACGCGTTGGCGCGCGCCCCCGTGACCCGTATATTAACCTTGCATGTTTTTCCCTACTGTCCAATACGTCTCGCAGGTCCCGTGTGTTGCCCCGGGCCTTGGTATTTTTGATTTAGTGGCGGCGGGTTGCAGGCTGAACTTCAGGCTGAAACGCCTCTCTGGCTCGGCCACGCGGTGGCCGGTCAGCCGCATCGTACACTGGTGATGGAGGTTTAAATGCTTCCTCCTTGAGGTGAGGTAGCAACCTGCGCTTTGGGTAACTCTTAGAGGGGCGCTCGAGTTCGTATTCCTCGGCTGCAAGGACTTCGGTCCATCTATCTGCTAGCAAGTCTTGATCAGCTTGAAGCTATTGTTGCTTTTTCTTCAGGCTATTTCCTGTGGCCATAAGCCGGCGCTTGAAGCGCTCGTGCTCGACGGGATCCTCAGGCACGATAAATTCTTCGTCGCCGAGGCTCACCTCATCTTCAGAGAGAGGCATGTAATTGTCCTCCTCCGATTCTCCATCTATATCCTGCTCTGGCGGGCTAGCTTGTTCATCATCCCGCTCTACATCGTGCTGGAGGGGATTGTGGTTGTCTTCAGCACTATCCGGAGTGTTATTGTCTCTTGTGCCGGTATCACTACTTTTGCTGTGGCGGGACTTAGAGCGGCGCCGCTGACGTCGGCGCTTGGGTTGCTTCTTGGAGGGGTCATCCTCCGCTGCCTCGTCGCCATTGCCTTCTTTGGGGGTGTCCACCATGTATATTTTGTCCATACCGTCGATGTCTTCGGAGTCGAAGTCGAGCATGTCGGTTAAATCGTCGACAGTGGCTACTAAGTGGGTGGTGGGTGGGCAGCGAATTTCTTCGTCGTCCGCGTCCCATTCTAGCCGGACATAGTTCTACCAAGGTTCTCCTGACAAGGAGAGAGACCTTAATGAATTTAGCACATCGCCAAAAGGCGAGTGCTGAAAGATATCCACAGAGGTGAACTCCATGATCGGTGCCCAGTCAGATTCGATAGGCACGAATGCAGGCGGCTCGAAGTCCATGGACGGAGACGAATCCAGTGGTTCGGTGACACGACTCTCATAAGGGGTGAAGTCAGTATCCGGCTCCATCGCCACTAAGAGTGCGGCCTCCATGGAGGGGTATATCCCTTCATCCCCGGATGGCGCAATTTGCTCCAGATTGAAGGTCGGAGTGGCTGCAGATGCGATCTCCCGAACACTGTCCGACGGCAGAGTTACATCATGCTCGTTGTGATTGTGTGGCGCACCTGACATGGGCTCGAAACCATCGAAGATCAAGTCTCCGCGGGTATTGGCGGTGTAGTTTAAGTTTCCGAACCTGACCTGATGGCCAGGGGTGTAGCTCTCGATCTTCTCCATATGGCCAAGTGAATTGGCCCACAGTGCGAAGCCGCTGAATACGAAGATCTGTCCGGGGAGGAAAACCTCACCCTGGACTGCATCATTACCGATGATCGAAGGGGCCATCGAGCCTTATGGTGACGGTACAGTGGAACTCTTAATGAAAGCACCAATGTCGGTGTCAAAACCGGCGGATCTCGGGTAGGGGGTCCCGAACTGTGCGTCTAAGGCGGATGGTAACAGGAGGCAGGGAACACGATGTTTACCCAGGTTCGGGCCCTCTTGATGGAGGTAATACCCTACGTCCTGCTTGATTGATATTGATGATATGAGTATTACAAGAGTTGATCTACCACGAGAAGCTAGCCTATGGTATGATTGTATGTTGTCCTACGGACTAAACCCTCCGGTTTATATAGACACCAGATGGGGCTAGGGTTACACAGAGTCAGTTACAAGGGAGGAGATCTACATATCCGTATTGCCAAGCTTGCCTTCCACGCCAAGGAAAGTCCCATCCGTACACGGGACGAAGTCTTCAATCTTGTATCTTCATAGTCCAACAGTCCGGCCAAAGGATATAATCTGGCTGTCCGGAGACCCACTAATCCAGGACTCCCGTAGCGACCCAAATCTTCGTCGAATACCCACTTGAGTTCGGTAGCGTCCCCTGCACTAGCATCATCGGCACCTGCATCTGTTTGGAAGTAGTCGTGAGTAATGAGGACTCAGCAATCTCACACCCACGAGATCAAGACTATTTACGCTTAAGGGTAGGAAAGGGGTAATGAACTGGAGCTGCAGGAAGCACTAGCTTATATGGTGGCTAACATACGCAAATGAGAGCGAGAAGAGAAGCAACGCACGGTCGAGAAGCTATAAGTGATCAAGAAGTGATCCTGAAGCTACTTACGTTCAAGCATAACACAAGACCGTGTTCTCTTCCTGGACTCCGCCGAAAAGAGACCATCACTGCTACACACGCGGTTGATTCATTGTAATAAAGTTTAGTGTCAAGTTCTGTACAACCGGATATTAACAAATTCCCATCTGCCCATAACCGCGGGCACGGCTTTTGAAAGTTCAGACCCTACAAGGGTGTCCCAACTTAGCCCATCACAAGGTCTCACGATCAACGAAGGATATTCCTTCTCCCAGGAAGACCCGATCAGAATCGAAATCCCGGTTACAAGACATTTTGACAATGGTAAAATAAGACCAGCAAGACCACCCGACTGTGCCGATAAATCCCGATAGGAGTTGCACATATCTCGTTCTTAGGGCATACCGGATAAGCTAAGCGTACAGGTACCAACATAACCCAAGTTGCCAAGGGAAGGTCCCGCGCGGTGCTCTAGTTTGCACCAACACTCAGAGGAGCACTGGCCCGGGGGTTTAAAAAAATATGACCCTTGAGTCCGCGGAACCCAAGGGAAATGGCTTAGGTGGAAAAAGGTAAAACCAAGGTTGGGCCTTGCTGGAGGAGTTTTATTCAAGGCGAACTGTCACGGGGTTCCCATAACACCCAACTGCGTAAGGAACGCAAAATTAAGGAACATAACACTGGTATGACGGAAACTAAGGTGGCAAGAGTGGAACAAAACACCAAGCATAAGGCCGAGCATTCCACCCTTTACCAAATATATAGATGCATTAAAGTAAATAAGAGATAATAATGATATCCCAACAATCTCCATGTTCCAACAAGGAACAAACTTCATCTTCACCTGCAACTAGCAACTCTATAAGAGAGGCTGAGCAAAAGTGGTAACATAGCCAAACAACGGTTTGCTAGGAAAGGTGGGTTAGAGGCTTGACATGGAAATATGGTAGGCATGATATAGCAAGTGATAGGTAGTGCGGCATAGCAATAGAGCCAACAACTAGCAAGCAAAGATAGAAGTGATTTCGAGGGTATGGTCATCTTGCCTGTGAAGTTCATAGTGTTGTCAAAAGCTTGATCCTCGTAAGCGTTCTCAACAGGTTCCTCAATCACGTACTCGTCTCCCGGCTCTACCCAAACCAAGAACACAAGCAAAAGGACCAACAATCAATCACGATGCAATGCACAAGCAACATGATGGAATACATGGCATGATATGCAAGACATGATATGCAATGCAAATGCGTGCTCCGGAAGGGAAAGAATGATCAAGGAATCAACTTGGCAAACCAAGTGGCCGCTGGAAATATGAGATTATTTCGGTCGAAATCGATATAAAGATCACCAGAAATGGATGCACGGTTTGCAAGTGGCAAGCAAAACAAGAATGGCACAAATCTGCGATTAACTGCATGATTCCATCTAGAATGCAACAAGAAACTAAGCTACTGCACTCCAACATAGCAACAAAGCATATGGCAATGATATACACAAGATGCTTGACAAAACATGAACACTGAGATATGGCTAAATCACACAAGAGCAGGTTCAAACAAGCATGGCAAAAGTGCAAAAGATATCATCTTCAAGGACTTAGTGAAAATACTAATGTGTCAAAAATAACATCAGGAAGCAAATGTTAGAGCAAGAAAACAACATGCTACAGGAACATATCATAGAAAATCAAGGCATGGCATGATTCTACTAAATTCGTAGAACAAAAGGCCCTTACTGATTATGAGCACAAATGGCACAGAAGATATGATGATACCCATGTGAACATAGCAAGTTTTATTAAGTTTCAGACTTAGCAGAAAAACAGAGCATGGCATAAACAGAATTATGAAGGCATCTTTGCGAGCTCAAATTGCTCACCACAAAGCCTTGCATGACAAAACAAGCATACCAACAGCAAGATGACATGTTCATGAAGCTAACCATGGCAATATTGATTAACATGTAAACAATCTGCCAGGAACATTTTATAGCAAAAGTAGAGCAAGAATAAGACATGCTAGGCCTCTCCATAATTGCAAACAGGGGCATGGATGGATTGAGTATGTTCAAAACACCCTTACTGAAGTAACCCAAAACAAGCATCGATATCACTGTAGCATCAAGTTTACATGGCATCAAAATAACAACAAGAGAAGGACTTAGCAAAATCCTAAGTCTCTGATAACAGCAACATTGCGGAGGCTACTTTGCATGCTTGTGCTAGTCACCACATTGATTACAAAAATTCAAGACAATCTCCACTATAAAGATGGCATGTTTTAGATCAAAACACATCTAGAGCTCATGCTCATAAGACGCACACATCAAATGTGACAAAAATGACAAATCACCATAAACTGATAAGTAGCAGCAGTAAACATTTTATAGCACTCTTACATCAATTATTAGGGCATCAAGATGAACTCAAAAAAGCATGCCACACTGGAATGAAATGAGGAGCATCTAACACGGAACATTTTGATATATCATATGCATGAATCGGAGCCACGGTCATAGAGATATGAGGCGATGAACAGGGGCATAAAAACTACAGAGGGGTTCGGGACTTAGAGAAAATCATACCACGCGAGATATAGGGTTTACCCATGGCGCGCGAACCGAGGTTCACTGATGAAGATGCGGACGGCGGCCGGAGTAGGAGGGAATGGTCGCCGGCGGCCGGAGCTTGGGGAGGAGAGGTGCCGGCGGGGTCGGTCGGGGCGGATCCGACCGGATCTCACCGGATCCTGGTGCGACGGCGAGGAAGAGGAGGCGGTGGGCAGCGCGCGGCTGCAGGGCAGCGCGCGGCTGCAGGGTGGCGCACGGCTGCAGGGCGGCGCTGGTGCGTTCCGGCGGCAGCGGGCGAAGCAGGTAGGCGGTGGAGGCGGGCGGCGCGAGGAGCGGGCAGCGGTGCGGAGGCGCGCGGGCCGGGCGAGCCTGCCCTTGGCCCGGCAGGCCGTGGCGGCGGTGGAGAGGTGCGGGATAGGTGGTGGCTTTCGATTCATCCGGGCGGCGGCGAGGGACGCGTCCGGCGAGGTTGGACGTGTCCGGCTGCGATGTGGGGCGATGGCTAGAGTTTCGACCGTGGATTTCAGAGGGAGACACATATTTATAGGTAGGACGAGGTAGGAGTGTCCAAATGGGGTGTTATTTTAGCCCACACGATCGTGATCCGACGGCAGAGGACATGGAGATGGTTTAGATGGGTTCTTGGGCTGTTTTGGAGGGGTGTTGGGCTGCAACACAAAAGAGGCCTTTGTGGTTACCCAGTTAACCGTTGGAGCATCAAACGGCCTCCAAATGGAACAAAATTTGACAGGCGGTCTACTGGTAGTGTACCAAGGCCACTTGGCAAATCTCGGTCCATTCCAAGAATGCTTAACACCCGCTCACGAAAAGAGACAAGAGGGGTGTGCTGGTGCATGTGGGAGTGTCGGACTGCAAAATGGACAATGGGGAAAATGCTTGGATGCATGAGACGAACACGTATGCAAACGAGATGCACATGATGACATGATATGGAATGCATGACATGAATAAAATGAAAAACGGAGACAAAAACCCAACCACGAAGGGAATCTCATAACTTAAAGCTGAAAATGGCAGGAGTCGGAGTTACAAATATGGCAAGTTACATCCGGGGTGTTACAACACTCCACCACTACGAGTGGATATCGTCCTGAGATCTTGGACTGAAAGAACTCCGGATATTCGGAATGGAGGTGGTCCTCACGTTCCCAGGTGGCTTCTCGGTCGGAATGGTGTAACCACTTCACTTTTAGGAATTTGATAGACTTGTTGCGAGTCTTGCACTCGGTTTCTTCAAGAATAGAAACGGGATGCTCATGATAAGAAAAATCTTCTTGGAGATCAATCTCTTCGAAGTTGATGGTGCGCTCTGGAGTCTTGAAGCACTTGCGAAGTTGTGACACGTGAAACACACGTGCACATTTGCGAAGTTGGACGGAAGCTCAAGTTGATAGGCGAGGTCGCCTCTTTTGCCAATGATCTTGAAAGGACCCACGTATCTAGGGGCAAGCTTCCCTTTGATACCGAAGCGACGAGTGCCTTTCATTGGAGAGACGCGGAGGTAGACATGGTCTCTGATCTCGAAAGCCAAGTCTCGGTGCTTGCTATGATAGTAACTCTTCTGGCGCGATTGCGCGGCTTTGAGATTTTCACGGATGACTTTACACATTTCTTCAGCTTCTGTGATTAAGTCATTGCCAAGAAGTTGGCCTTCACCAGTCTCTGACCAATTGAGAGGAGTACGACACTTTCTGCCATAGAGAATCTCGAATGGGGCCTTGTCTGAACTCGCTTGGAAACTGTTGTTGTAGGAGAACCCGGCATATGGAAGACAATATTCCCACTTCATACCGAAGGAAATGACACAAGCCCTGAGCATATCTTCAAGGATTTGATCGACTCGCTCGACTTGGCCACTAGTTTGAGGATGGAAAGCTGTGCTGAAGCGAATGTCCGTGCCCATGGCCTTTTGGAAGGAGTCCCAGAACTTGGAGGTGAAAATGCTTCCACGATCTGAGGATATCAATTGCGGAATGCCGTGGAAAGAGACAATCCTGGAGGTGTATAGCTCTGCCAGCTGAGCTGCTGTGATAGATTCTTTGATTGGGAGGAAATGAGCCACTTTAGTAAGCTTGTCGATGACAACAAAGATTGCATCATTTCCGCGCATAGACTTGGGAAATCCAGTCACGAAGTCCATTTCAATATGATCAAACTTCCATTCTGGAATAGCAAGAGGTTGGAGGAGACTAGTTGGACGTTGGTGTTCTGCTTTCACTCTTCTTCATTCACGAATTGAGCAATTTCTCACTTCATTCGAGTCCACCAATACGACTGCTTGAGGTCATGGTACATCTTCGTACTTCCAGGATGAATGGATAGGAGGGAATTGTGCACCTCGTTCATAATGACTTTCCTTAGATCACCTTTAGGAACCACAATCTGGTCCTCGAAGAAAAGAGTGTCTTTGTCATCAATGCGATAGCACTTGTACTTGGGTTGGCTCTTGGCAATCCCATTTTTCACCTTGTTCACCATGGAATCAAGAAGTTGTGACTCACGAATTTGATCTTCCAAAGTGGGAGAGACTTGGAGGTTGGCAAGAAATCCTTGAGGCACAACTTGGAGATTCAGTTTGCGGAAAGCTTCACAAAGGTCTGGTTGGAAGGGCTTGAGAATTAAGCTGTTGTAGTAAGCGTTCCTGCTCAAAGCATCTACAATGACATTGGCCTTGCCTGGAGTATGTTCAATACTCGGATTGTATTCTTGAATCATTTCGACCCAATGAGTCTGTCTGAGGTTGAGGTTGGGTTGAGTGAAGATGTACTTGAGGCTCTTCTGATCAGTGAAGATGTCCACTTTCCTTCCCAACAGGAGATGTTGAGGGAGTCCTGGATTAGGGGGTATCCGAACAGCCGGATTATATCCTTTGGCCGGACTGTTGGACTATGAAGATACAAGATTGAAGACTTCGTCTCGTGTCCGGATGGGACTCTCCTTGGCGTCGAAGGCAAGCTTGGCAATACGGATATATAGATCTACTTCCTTGTAACCGACTCTGTGTAACCCTAGCCTCCTCCGGTGTCTATATAAACTGGAGGGTTTTAGTCCGTAGGACAACATACAATCATACCATAGGCTAGCTTTTAGGGTTTAGCCTCTCTGATCTCGTGGTAGATCAACTCTTGTACTACTCATATTATCAAGAATAATCAAGTAGGACGTAGTGTTTTACCTCCATCAAGAGGGCCCGAACCTGGGTAAAACATCGTGTCCCCTGCCTCCTGTTACCATCCGCCCTAGACGCAGAGTTCGGAACCCCCTACCCGAGATCCGCCGGTTTTGACACCGGCATTGGTGCTTTCATTGAGAGTTCCTCTATGTCGTCACCGTTAGTCTTGATGGCTCCTTCGATCATCGATAGCGATGCAGTCCAGGGTGAGACTTTTCTCCCTGGATAGATCTTTGTATTCAGCGGCTTCGCACTGCAGGCCAACTCGCTTGGCCATCTGGAGTAGATCGAGAGTTACACCCTTGGCCACCAAGTCAGGTTTGGAAGCTTAAACTACACAGCCCACATCCGCGCAGACTTGATCTTCGACGGATTCGAGCCCCTGCCGAGTGCGCCGCACGGTCATGATGAGCATGATTTAGCTCCACCATCGGACAATGTTCAGGAGACCGCACCGGTAACCACTCCGACCCTCAATTCGGAGCCAATTGCGCCATCCATGGACGGGTGGATAGACCCCGCCACGGAGGCCGTATTCTCAACGGAGATCGAGCCGAGTATTGACCTTACCCTTCACGGGAGCCGTGATGCCGAACTACCGGATTCTTCCCCGGCCACGGACTCCGAACCGCCTGCGCCCGTGCCTATCGAATGCGACTGGGCGCCGATCATGGAGTTCACCTCCGCGGATATGTTTCAGCACTCGCCCTTTAGCGACATACTGAACTCATTAAGGTCTCTCTCCCTGTCAGGAGAGTTCTGGCCGAACTATGTTCGGCAGGATTAGGATGCGGATGACGAAGAAATTCACCGCCCACCCACCACCCACTTAGTAGCCACTGTCAACAATTTGACCGACATGCTCAACTTCGACTCCGAAGACATCGACGGTATGGACAACGATGCGGGAGATGAATAGGAACCACTGCCCACAGGGAACTGGACAGCCACCTCATCATATGATATATACATGGTGGGCACACCCAAAGAAGGCAATGGCGATGGGACAGCGGAGGATGACCCCTCCAAGAAGCAACCCAAGCGCCAATGTCAGCGGCGCCGCTCTAAGTCTCGCCAAAGCAAAAGCAGTGACACCGGCACAGGAGATAATAGCACTCCGGACAGTGCCAAAGACGATAACAATCCCCTCCAGCAAGATTTAGAGCAGGAGGATGGAGAAGCCAGCCCTCCTGAGAGAGCCGCAAATGGAGAGGCGGAAGATGATGATTACATGCCTCCCTTAGAAGACGAGGCAAGCCTCGACAATGATGAATTTGTCGTGCCGGAGGATCCTATCGAGCAAGAGCGCTTCAAGCGCCGACTTATAGCAACGACAAATAGCCTTAAGAAAAAGCAGCAGCAGCTTCAAGCTGATCAAGATTTGCTAGCTGACAGATGGACTGAAATCCTTGCGGCCGAGGAATATGAACTCGAACGCCCCTCCAAGAGTTACCCAAAGCGCAGGTTGCTACCCCGGCTGGAGGAGGAAGCATTAAAACCTACATCTCCAGCATATGATGCGGCTGATCGGCCACCTCGTGGCCGCGATAGAGAGGCATTTCAACCAAAAACTCAGCCTGCACCCCGACGCCACTCAAATAAAAATGACAAGGCACGGGGAACCACGCTAGACCTGCAATACGTATTGGAGGACAAAGCAAAACACACAAGATCGATCTACGAATCACGAGGGCGCGCCACTATGCGAGACGATAACCGTCATGCCGGATACAGTAAAAGTAAATCCGGCCGGGCCGAACACACCGGACAAGACTCATTCGAGCTGCGTCGTGACATAACCCACTACAGAGGCGCCGCACACCCCATATGATTCACAGACGAAGTAATGGATCACCAAATCATAGAGGGTTTCAAACATGTAAATATTGAATCATATGATGACACAACAGATCCTGCAGTATGGATCGAGGACTTCCTCCTGCACATACACATGGCCCGCGGTGACGATCTACACGCCATCAAATACCTCCCACTCAAGCTCAAAGGACCAGCTCAGCATTGGCTCAATAGCCTGCCAGCAGAATCCATCGGTTGTTGGGAAGATCTGGAAGCCGCATTCCTCAACAACTTCCATGGCACTTATGTGCGACCACCAGATGCCGATGACTTGAGCCACATAATTCAGCAGCCAAAGGAATCGGCCAGGCAATTCTGGACACAGTTCCTGAAAAAGAAAAATCAAATCGTCGAAGGTCCGGATGCAGAGGCCGTAGCAGCTTTTAAGCACAACATCCGTGACGAGTGGCTCGCCTGGCACCTTGGCCAGGAAAAGCCGAAATCTATGGCAGCCCTCACGACACTCATGACCCGCTTTTGCGCGGGAGAAGACAGTTGGCTGGCTCGCAGCAATAATATATCAAAGAACCATGGTACTTCAGATACCAAGGATGGCAATGGCAGGTCACATCGCAACAAACACAATCGCCGCATCAACAACGACAATACCGAGGATATGGCAGTCAATGCCGGATTCAGAGGCTCTAAACCCGGTCAGCGGAAAAAGCCTTTCAAAAGAAGCACTCCGGGCTCGTCCAGTTTGGACCGAATACTCGATCACTCGTGCCAAATGCATGGCACCCCCGACAAGCCAGCTAACCACACCAACAGGGAATGTTGCGTGTTCAAGCAGGCTGGCAAGTTAAATGCCAAAAACAAAGATAAGGGGTCACATAGCGATGACGAGGAGGAGCCCCGGCAACCAGACACCGGAGGGCAGAAGAGGTTGCCCCCACAAGTGCGGACGGTGAACATGATATACGCAACCCACATCCCCAAGAGGGAGCGGAAGCGTGTGTTAAGGGATGTATATGCGTTGGAGCCAGTCGCCCCAAAGTTCAACCCATGGTCCTCCTGTCCGATCACTTTCGATCGCAGGGACCATCCCACTAGTATCCGTCATGGCGGATTCGCCGCGCTGGTCCTAGACCCAATCATCGATGGATTTCACCTCACTCGAGTCCTTATGGACGGCGGCAGTAGCCTGAACCTGTTTTATCAGGACACAGTGTGCAAAATGGGTATAGACCCCTCAAGGATCAAACGCAGAACAACGACCTTCAAAGGCGTCATACCAGGTGTAGAGGCCCATTGCACAGGCTCAATCACACTGGAAGTGGTCTTCGGATCCCCGGATAACTTCCGAAGCGAGGAGTTAATCTTCGATATAGTCCCGTTTCGTAGTGGCTATCATGCACTGCTCGGGCGAACCACATTTGCGAGATTCAACGCGATACCGCACTATGCATATCTCAAGCTCAAGATGCCAGGACCTCGGGGGGTCATCACAGTCAATGGAAACACAGAACGCTCTCTCCGCACGGAGGAGCACACTGCGGCCCTCATAGCAGAAGCGCAAAGCAGCCTCCTAAGGCAATCCGCCAGTTCGGCGACTAAAGACCCGGACACCTTCAAGCGTGCCCATAGTAATCGGCAACAAGACCGCCTAGCATGTTCCGAGCTCGCATAGCAATGCGGCCCCCACCCCAGTACTAGCCAAACGGCAAAATCTGTGCCACGCGTACATAATTACGCATTGAAAATACCATGGGCACAGGTGGGGAGGGGGGCACGACTACGGCACGCCCCAAGACGCGGCTCAACCGCACTAGGGGCAACGCGATACCGCACTATGCATATCTCAAGCTCAAGATGCCAGGACCTCGGGGGGTCATCACAGTCAATGGAAACATAGAACGCTCTCTCCGCACGGAGGAGCACACTGCGGCCCTCATAGCAGAAGCGCAAAGCAGCCTCCTAAGGCAATCCGCCAGTTCGGCGACTAAAGACCCGGACACCTTCAAGCGTGCCCATAGTAATCGGCAACAAGACCGCCTAGCATGTTCCGAGCTCGCATAGCAATGCGGCCCCCACCCCAGTACTAGCCAAACGGCAAAATCTGTGCCACGCGTACATAATTACGCATTGAAAATACCATGGGCACAGGTGGGGAGGGGGGCACGACTACGACACGCCCCAAGACGCGGCTCAACCGCACTAGGGGCTTCCCGCTTTGTTATTTTTCTCTCTTTCAGGACTTTAATATCTGGAAACCCTGTCTGGCAGTACGATTGCCGGACACACGATGCAACAACCAAGGAGGCAGAGAGCTACATCGCACCACGGAACTCCAAGGTGGTCTCTGATAACGAGTGAAATACTTGCTTTAAATACCATTCCTCAGGTTGCCCTTGGAGGGGACATGTCAAATAGTCCTACTTTTTGCTTATCGCACTACTTGTATCATTCTGCTTCGACGTACCTTTTTGAATAAACAATGCATAGCAATAGACTATTACCGCATTCTCTATTCCTTTATATATATATATGTTCATTCACAACATTCAGCACCCGTACACTCTGGTACGGCCAATACGCCAAGGGCTTAAGCGTACCCCATAATACGGCGTGAGAAGTCTGAACACTTTCGATAGTGCGGCACCCCGAACTTATAGCATTATATAAATCAGCTCCGAATCATGTCTTGGGTCAATAGTTGGGTTTGCCCGGCTCCCATGTTTTGGTAACTTACGTTCTGCTATATCGGCTAAGGTAGCACTGGGAGAACTACTGTGATTGTGCCCCGGTTCATCTGGGCTAAGCACCTCAGTAGAGAAAGCTAAAACTGACTGTCATGATAAGGCGAGAGCTGGTCGCTATTCGAGAGGTCTCGAGTCCCTAAAGACTTATGCCGCTTAGAGCAAGGAGTTGGCTTTGTCCGGCTCAAGGCGTGTATAGCTCCCTGAATTTGGCCTTTCGAATACTAGGGGCTTTGCCAAAATTTAAAAGTGTAGACTTCTATGGCTAAGTGAGAGTGATAAAGCATTATAGTCCGATTGCCTTGTTCATTGTGCTGAGCAACTCCCTCGAAGGACCCAACAATGGGAAAAAGAGTGCTGAGATTTATCCCGAACACCCCAGCACTCATGGCATGGGGGCAGAAGCCGACGACTGGCCATCTCTCAGATTTAACAAGCAGCGGCATAGAAGGTAATATTTTAAATTCAAACAAGCGTTGCATAGTGCATATGAACAAGTTTTCATAATACAGGATCACATGAGCAAGTTCATTCAAAAATTACATCCTTCGCACACTCGTCCGCCACAAGACGGGCAACCTTCAGGACACCCTCAAAATACATCTCAGGGTGGCGATGCTCCTTGCCCTGCGGCAGCCCCTCCTTCACCAGCGTCTTGGCGTCCATCTTGGCCCAGTGCACCTTCGCATGCGCAAAGGCCCGACTTGCACCTTCGATGTAGACGGACCGCTTTATGTCCTCTAGCCGCGGGCAGGCATCTACAAGCTGCCTCACCAGGCCGAAGTAGCTGTTGGGAAGGGAGTCGCCAGGCCACATACGGACTATAAGGCCCCTCATGGCCTGTTCGGCCACCTTGTGCAGCTCGACCAGTTGCTTCAGCTGGTCGCTCATAGGCATCGGGTGTTCGGTCCCAGTATACTGAGACCAGAACAATTTCTCCGTCGAGCTTCCCTCCTCGGCCTGGTAATATTTTGCGGCATCCGACACGCTGCGGGGCAAATCTACGAATGCTCCTGGAGAGCTCCGGACTCGGGTAAGTAATAAGTAATTTACTTTCACATGCTTGCTTTGCATATTGAATGCCTTACCCGCCGCTATCTTCCTCATCGCCTCAATTTCCTGGAGGGCCTTTTGGGCTTCGGCCTTGGCATGCTTTGTGCTCTCGAGTGCCGCGGCAAGCTCGGACTCCCGTGTCTTTGAGTCAAGCTCCAAAGCCTCGTGCTTCTTCACGAGAGCCTAGAGCTCTTACTGCACCTCGCCCACCCGTGCCTCTTATTTTTCCCGCTCGGTGCGCCCCTTGGCCGCTTTGTTTTCAGCCTCAGACAGCGCTTGCTTCAGGGTCGCCACTTCGGCGTGGCCCCTGGCACATCCATGATGATCATGTCATTTCGCAACCGCATCTTATATATATATATATGGACAAGGCTTTACTTACCTTTGTTCTCCTTGAGCTGCGTCTTGGCAAGGCCGAGCTCTTTCTCGGACCACTCGAGGTTCTGCTTCAGTGCAGCAACTCCGCAGTCAGTGCGGCAGAGGTCAGCAACGAAGCCTGCATACGCATATAGACATACTTATATTAGACTCCTGCAGATATTATTTGATCCTCTATTCGGCTTTTCTTTGTGAACACCAAACAGAGCATCAGGGGCTACTGTCTATGCAGTAATATTTTTCCTATATTTTAAATACTTACCTCAAAGCCTGTTAGAAGGCTGGCATAGGCTTCAGTCAGTCCGCTCTTGGCAGATTGAACCTTCTTGATCACCGCACTCATAATAGTGCGGTGCTCTTCATCGATGGAAGCGCCGCGAAGCGCTCCCGGCAGTTCGTCCAGTGCCTCTGGATGGATAGAGGCCACCGGCATGGACGGCTTGCCCCTCTTAGAAGAGGGCCGCCTACCCGAGTCCAAAACCACTGGAGGTTCCGGCGCGATGTCCGGTTGAGGGCCGAACTTGGAGCCCCTGGGAGCCTTGCTCCATTTGCTCCTGGAGTCCGGAAGGTCGCCTTGAGGCGCCTCCGGGACTGTCTCCCCCCGGCTCGGTGCCCCTTGAGACAATACCTCGGCATTGTCCATAGGGCAAGGAGAGGAGGCGGTTGGAAGTGTATCACTATTCATGTCTGATGAGTCCAAGGAACCGTCTGATGATGATACGTCGATACGGGCTTGGGGCGGACTGCATAATCATATTCGACGTTAGGAGAAGCAGTGCAACAAAAGTGTGCTATGAGTTACTCTAGTATTCGAATACTTACAACTTCGCCAGGGGCTTGGCCCTGAGCAACCACTCGTCTTTGCCATCGGCGGCGGTGGTGGAACAGTCCGGAAGCAGAGTCCTTCCCATCTTGGACCCTTCGGCCTCCCTGGTTGGGGCGGCCTTCCTTTTGTTGTCTCCCCCGGCTGGAGGGGGAGAGTCTTCATCTTCCTCCTCCTCGTTTTCACGGGAGGAGTGTGTCTCGGAGTTATCGGACGATGAGTCCGATACCACCTGGTGCCAGGAACTCTTTTGTGTTCTGTTGGCCTTCTTATTGGTCTTCTCCGGCACCTCATAAGGAGCTGGAGTCCGCATCTCCGTCAGGAGAGCGTCCGCAGGGTCTTCGGGCAGAGGGGCCGGACAGTTAATCTACTTCGATGTCTCGACCCAGTCCTGTCAAAGGCATGGGAGCTCAGACCCCGCACATGGTTAACCTATGGGAAATAAATACCCTACCAGATGTACAAAACTTACTGGATTCGCAGGGCGCTTCGCGCTTATTCCGCGGTCCTCGGTAAGAGAAGGAGGGACATCGGCGCCCTTGAACAACACCTTCCAGACGTCCTTATGCATCGTGTCGAAGAGCTCGCGTAGAGTCTGGTGCGGGGCCGGGTCGAACTCCCATAAGTTGAAATCCCGTTGTTGACACGGGAGGATCCGGCGGAAGAGCATGACCTGGACTATGTTAAAAAGCTTAAGTTTCTTGCTTATCATGTTCCGAATACACTTCTGGAGTCCGTCCAGCTCCACCGATGAACCCCAGGACAGGCCCTTCTCCTTCCAGGAAGTGAGCCGCGTTGGGATTCTGGATCGAAACTCGGGGGGCCGCCACCCAGTTGGTGTCGCGCGGCTCGGTGATGTAGAACCACCCCGATTGCCACCCCTTTATGGTCTCCATGAAGGAGCCCTCGAGCGACGTAACGTTGGGCATTTTGCCCACCATGGCTCTACCGCATTCCTCTTGTTGGCCGCCTACTACCTTTGGCTATATATTGAAGGTCTTCAGCCACAGGCCGAAGTGGGGCTGGATGCGGAGGAAAGCCTCGCACACGACGATGAACGCCGAGATGTTGAGGATGAAATTCGGGGCCAGATCATGAAAGTCCAGCCCATAATAGAACATAAGGCCGCGGACGAATGGATGGAGGGGAAACCCCAGTCCATGGACGAAGTGGGGGAGGAAAACCACCCTTTCGTGAGGTTCCGGCGTAGGGACGATCTGCCTCGTGGCTGGCAGCTGGTGCTCGATATCCACGGCTAAGTATTCGGCCCCACATAGTTTTTTGATGTGTCCCTCCGTGACGGAGGAGACCATCCACTTGCCTCCCGCTCCGGACATGTTTGGAGAGAGTTGAGGAGAAGGATGTGGACTTCGGCGCTGGAGCTCGAGTGCGCGAGAATGGATGAGCAAGGAGGAAGAAGGCGTGGGTAGAAAAAGGTGCAACCTTATCCCTTTGTAAGGGCGGACGAAACTATGCGCCCCCACCAGCCTGGTAAAAATCGCTTATCCCCCAAGCGCCGTAATTGATGGCGCGGTTGGGTTACCCATGTCTGTATTGATGGGAATCCCGTTATAAGGGGACACGATCTCTGTTTCGACCAGACGTCCCAAGGAAACCGCCTCACGAAACACGCTGAGATAGGTTATGAAAAACGATTCGAATAAAGACCTGGATGTGGTGTGATGTCACACTACGGTGTACGTCAGCAGATTAGATTTGTGTAAATATTATTCCCTCTATGATGGTATGTGGAACTTATTTTGCAGAGCCGGACACGATCCTCGTGTTCAAGATCTTATATGAAGTATTCGGAGGAGGAACCCGCCTTGCAATGCCGAAGACAATCTGCACGCCGGACTTATCGTCATTGACGCCTGGTTCAGGGGCTACTGAGGGAGTCCTGGATTAAGGGGTATCCGGACAGCCAGATTATATCCTTTGGCCGGACTGTTGGACGATGAAGATACAAGATTGAAGACTTCGTCCCGTGTTCGGATGGGACTCTCCTTGGTGTGGAAGGCAAGCTTGGCAATACGGATATATAGATCTCCTTCCTCCTAACCGACTCTGTGTAACCCTAGCCCCCTCCGGTGTCTATATAAACCGGAGGGTTTTAGTCCATAGGTCAACATACAATCACACCATAGTCTAGCTTCTAGGGTTTAGCCTCTCTGATCTCGTGGTAGATCAGCTCTTGTACTACTCATATTATCAAGAATAATCAAGCAGGACGTAGGGTTTTACCTCCATCAAGAGGGCCCGAACCTGGGTAAAACATCATGTCCCCTTCCTCCTATTACCATCCGCCCTAGACGCACAGTTCGGGACCCCCTACCCGAGATCCACCGGTTTTGACACCAACAGATGTCTACATGTTAATAATGCATGGACAACTGCTGCCAACTCAAGATCATTAGTGGGGTAGTTCCTTTCATTGGGCTTCAACTCACGAGAGGTATAGGCCACAACTTTCTTCTCTTGCATTAACTGAGCACCGAGACCTTGTAGGGAGGCATCGCAGAAAACTTCGAATGGCTTGGATTCATCAGGAGGAGTCAAGACAGGAGCTGTGACTAACTTCTCTTTCAGGGTGTTGAAAGCAACGTCACATTCAGGCATCTAGACATTCTTAACATGCTTCTGGAGGAGGTTTGAAAGAGGCTTTGCAATCTTAGAGAAATTCTCAACTAATCTTCGACAATAGCTTGCAATCCTAAGAAAACTGCGGAGCTGCTTGACATTCTGAGGAGGTTCCCAATTCACAATTGCAGACACCTTCTCGGGATTAACAGTGATGCCCTTGGCGGAGATGATATGACCAAGGTAAAGAACTTCGTCAAGACAGAACTCACACTGAGAAACGTTCGCAAAGAATTGATGCTCTCTGAGTTTGTCAAGCACCAATCTCAAATGCTTGGCATGATCCTCCTTACTCTTAGAGAAGACCAAAATATCATCGAGATACACCAGGACGAAATCATTTGTGTAAGGGTTGAAGATGAAGTTCATCATGCGAGAGAATGTTGGAGGAGCATTGACAAGGACGAAAGACATGACAATATATTCATAAGAACCATAGCTTGTTCTGAATGTTGTCTTGGGGATATCTAGTTCACGAATGCGAATCTGATGATAACCCATACGGAGGTCAAGCTTGGAGAATACTTTGGCACCTTTAAGTTAGCTCGAATAGCTCATTGATGTTGGGAAGTGGATACTTGCTCTTTATTGTCTTCTTGTTCAATGGACGGTAGTTGACGCAGAGTCATTCCGTTCCATCCTACTTCTTGACAAAAAGAACACCACAACCCCATGGAGATGAAATCGTTATGATCAAACCCATACGCTCTTGTTCATCGAGTTGTTTCTTCAATTCCTTCAACTCCTCTGGTCCAAGATTATAAGGACGCTTGCAAACAGGTTCCGTGCCAGGCTCAAGATCGATAACGAATTCAACTGGCCGGTGAGGAGGCATTCCCGAAAGCTCTTCTGGAAGACGCCTTGATATTCACAAACGACTGGAATCTAAGAGATGGCATTCAACTCGCCCTTCTCATTGAGAGAAAACAACCGAATGGTTTTGTCACGAGCGGCATATATGATCACATCCTCAGAAGAGTATGTCAATTGAATCTTCCTGGCACCACAATCAAGCTGAGCCTTGTGCTTAGAAAGCCAGTCCATGCCGAGAATTAGATCAATATCAGAGTCACCAAGAACCATTGGAGAAGACATAAATCTATAGTCGCCCATCTTGATGGAAACATCCGGAATCATCATGGTAGCCCTCATAGTAGAGCCCGGAGAAACAACTCCCATGGGTTTTCCCAACATTTCCGAAACGAAGTCATGCTTTGAAACAAATGATCTTGACATGAAACAATGCGATGCACCAGTGTCAAAAAGAACTTTTGCAGGAATAGAGTTAACTTGAAGGTTACCCATGATCACTTCTGAAGAATCCTCTGCCTGAGCTGCATTCAACATGTTCACCTTAGCATGCTTTGGATTATGCTTGACCACTGCATTGCTGGCAGATCTCACAGGAGGAGGCGGAAGGTGCCTTTGGTTGAAGCATTTGTTTGCATAGCGCCCTTTCTGCTGACACTTGTTGCAAGTAACCTCTGAGAGCGGCCGATGGTAAGGAGCACTTGACCTTGGAGTTTGAGACTGAGCTTTGTTCTGATATCCTAGGTTGGGTGGGTGGGAAGATCCATTGCCACCTTTGCTCTTCTGCTGGTAGGACTGACGAAACGGAGGAGGAGGAGGCAACCAGAACTTTTGTTGCTTAGCTGCCACTTGTGATGGAGGAGAAAATTGAATTGCATACGTGACTCTCTTCTTAGATGCCTCACACTTGAGTTGAGCAGCTTCTTGCTTTAGTGCCATGTTGTAGAACTGATCAAACTCAGTCGGCTCAAGAAGCATGTGAGCTAACTATAGATCCTCTCTGAGGCCACCTCTGAATTGATAGATCATACTCTTTTCATCACGAACGTCTTGTTTAGTGAAGCGAGCAAGTTTGTGAAACTGGATATTGTATTAATAAACGGACATGCTGCCTTGCTTGACATTGCGGAACTCCTCACGCTTGCTCTCAGCAACACTTTGTGGAATGTGATGAGCTTTGAAGTCTCGGCGGAAATCATCCCAGGTAATCACACGACCTCCTCTGGAATCTCTTTATTGTTGATACCACTCAGTAGCTTGCTGATCCTTGAGTTGAAATGAAGCAAACTTGACAAAGTCCTCAGGTCTGGCATTTCTACATTCAAAATGTTTGCAAATGTCCATGAGCCAATCGTCGAAGTCTGTGGCCTCGACACAGTTGCTGAAGGACTTCTGCTGGTTTGCGAGGAACTGGTTGAGGGTAGCAAACTAAGGCTGATTGTTGCCTGGGCCTTGATTTCCTTGGTTGCATTGCCCTTGGTTGCGCTCTTGTAAGAGTTGCATAAGCATCTGAGTGTTGGCATTGGTGGCTGCCATGACAACTTGCCATGCCTCCGGAGGTGGAGGTGGTGGAGGATTCTGACGTGTTGGAGGAGCCATCCTGAAGAGGTTGACATCTGTTAGCATCTTGAAAGACATATATTGAAGATGAATCAATGGATCGAAATTGCAACAGGTAGTCTTAACATTTGAACAAGGATGAATGAATGAATTCCAAAGTAAATCATCACACGTCCATAAGTTGAAAAGCCAGTTAGATAAAGGTAGATGAATAAAGCAACAAGGTACGGATATGAACAAATAAGTGGTAAGGATTACCCAATCACAAACCACATATCTGCAGGAAGAAATACTAGAGCTACTTGAATTCCCACCTATTAAACTCCCGAAACTTTCTGGTTATGCAATCAGGTGTTGGGGATATAGGGGAAGCATAATATCTCACCCAAAACTAGCAATTCCTACATCCAGCTGTATCCATCCTTCAACACATAACCAAGAAACCTTCGGAAATCATTTACCTCAACCTTCAAAAAGCATCCGGTATACGAGTTATGGCGATACTCCCGAACTCCCGCACCAGTACTGGGTGGCATCGAGGTTATCTCACCAACAACTGCATAAAAGAGATTTTCGATGTCGGCGAACTCAGGTATTCCAGAACTGCAACGATACAATTGTGACGACAACGCCACGGAGCTCAACGCCCCGGGACACTGCCACAACCCCTAAATGTCAGGAGGCATCAAGAAAAATGTTCTCGTCACAAGACTATCGGAATGATTCCAAGATACCCGCATGATCCTAAAAAAATTCATGAAATTTGAGAAGGGAAGAGTCAGAACTTGTACGTTAGGAGGCCTCACTAGAGCGATGAAGGGATTGGGGAGTAAAAAGAATCCTACTCTCCGATATATATAATCCTAAGACTCAACACATTTTGTTCTAGACTCAACAACGTCAGTGATTCGATTAAGCAGGGGGCTCCTAAGTCGGGGAAGGCTCTGATTACCAACTTGTTACACCCACAATGCGGCTATATCTCCCATGTGTCGGGGCACGACTTAGAGGTATAGCCGCATGGTAGGCATGTCGCAAGAGGGGTAATCTTTACACATCCCATGTACTGAATAAGAAAGGGATAAAGAGTCGGCTTACAATCGCCACTTCACACAATACATAAATAGTTCATACATCATCCAAGGTACAATCAAAGGTCCGACTACGGAACCAAAATAAAAGAAGACAACCCCAAATGCTAGATCCCCGATCATCCCAACTGGGTTCCACTACTGATCATCAGGAAAGGAAATGTAATAGCGACCCAAGTCTTCGTCGAATACCAGCTTGAGTTCGGTAGCATCCCCTGCACTGGCATCATCGGCACCTGCATCTGTTTGGAAGTAACCGTGAGTCATGAGGACTCAGCAATCTCACACCCGCGAGATCAAGACTATTTAAGCTTAAGGGTAGGAAAGGGGTAGTGACGTGGAGCTGCAGCAAGAACTAGCTTATATGGTGGCTAACATACGCAAATGAGAGCGAGAAGAGAAGCAACACACGATCGAGAAGTTATAAGTGGTCAAAAAGTGATCCTGAAGCTAATTACGTTCAAGCATAACACAAGACCGTGTTCTCTTCCCAGACTCCGCCGAAAAGAGACCATCACGGCTACACACACGGTTGATTCATTGTAATTAAGTTTAGTGTCAGGTTCTCTACAACCGGATATTAACAAATTCTCATCTACCCATAACCGCGGGCACGGCTTTTGAAGGTTCAAACCCTACAGGGGTGTCCCAACATAGCCCATCATAATCTCTCATGGTCAACGAAGGATATTCCTGATCAGACTCGGAATCCCGGTTACAAGACATTTCGACAATGGTAAAACAAGACCAGCAAGACCACCCGACTGTGCCGACAACTCCCGATAGGAGCTGCACACATCTCGTTCTTAGGGCACACTGGATAAGCTAAGCGTACATGTACCAACATAACCCAAGTTTCCAAGGGACAGTCCCACACGGTGCTCTAGTTTGGACCAACAGTAAGAGGAGCACTGGCCCAGGGGTTTAAAAAAAGATGACCCTTGAGTCAATGGAACCCAGGAAAAGGCTTAGGTTGCAAATGCTAAAACCAAGGTTGGGCCTTGCTGGAGGAGTTTTATTCAAGGTGAACTGTCAAGGGGTTCCCATAACACCCAACCACGTAAGGAACGCAAAATCAAGGAACATAACACCGGTATGACGGAAACTAAGGCGGCAAGAGTGGAACAAAACACCAGGCATAAGGCCGAGCCTTCCACCCTTTACCAAGTATATAGATGCACTAAAGTAAATAAGAGATAATAATGATATCCCAACAATCTCCATGTTCCAACAAGGAACAAACTTCATCTTCACATGCAACTAGCAATGCTATAAGAGAGGCTGAGCAAAAGCAGTAACATAGCCAAACAACGGTTTGCTAGGAAAGGTGGGTTAGAGGCTTGACATGGCAATATGGGAGCAATGATATAGCAAGTGGTAGGTAGCGCGGCATAGCAATAGAGCGAACAACTAGCAAGCAGAGATAGAAGTGATTTCGAGGGTATGGTCATCTTGCCTGCGAAGTTCTCAGAGTTGTCAAAAGCTTGATCTTCGTAAGCGTTCTCAACAGGTTCCTCAATCACGTACTCGTCTCCCGTCTCTACCCAAAGCAAGAACACAAGCAAAAGGACCAACAATCACTCATGGTGCAATGCACAAGCAACATGATGCAATACATGGCATGATATGCAAGACATGATATGCAATGCAAATGCGTGCTCCGGAAGGGAAAGAATGATCAAGGCATCAACATGGGAAACCAAGTGTTCCGCTGGAAAGATGAGATTATTTCGGTCGAAATTGATATAAAGATCACCGGAAACGGATGCACGGTTTGCAAATGGCAAGCAAAACAAGAAAGGCACAAATCTGCGATTAACAGCACGATTTCATCTAGAATGCAACAAGAAACTAAGCTACTGCACTCCAACATAGCAACAAAGCTTATGGCAATGATGTACACAAGATGCTTGAAAAAACATGAACAGTGAGCTACGGCTAAATCACATAAGATCAGGTTCAAACAAGCATGGCAAAAGTGCAAAAGATATCAGCTTCAAGGACTTAGTGAAAATACTAACATGTCAAAAATAACATCAGGAAGCAAAGTTTAGAGCAAGCAAACAACATGCTACAGGAACATATCATAGAAAATCAAGGAATGGCATGGTTCTACTAAATTCGTAGAAAAAAAGTCCCTTACTAATCATGAGCCAAAAAGGCACAAAAGATATGATGACACCCATGTAAACATAGCAAGTTTTATGACAGTTTCAGACTAACCAGGAAAACAGAGCATGGCATAAACAGAATTATGAAGGCATCTTTGCGAGCTCAAATCGCTCAACACAAAGCCTTGCATGACAAAACAAGCATACCAACAGCAAGATGACATGTTCATACCAATAGCAAGATCAAAACACATGTAGAGTTCATGCTCATATGAAGCACACATGAAATGTGACAAAAATGACAAATCACCATAAACTGATAAGTAGCAGCAGTAAACATTTTATAGCACTCTTGCATCAATTACTACGGCATCAAGATGAACTCAAACAAGCATGCCACAACGGAATGAAATGAAGATCATCTCAAAATGAACATTTTGATATATCATATGCATGAATCGGAGCCACGGTCATAGAGATATGAGGCAATGAACAGGGGCATAAAAAATACAGGGGGGTTCAGGACTTAGAGAAAATCATACCATGCAAGATCTAGGGTTGACCCGCGGCGCGCGAACCGAGGTTCATCAGTGAAGACGTGGACGGCGGCCGGAGTAGGAGGTAATGGTCGCCGGCGGCCGGAGCTTGGGGAGGAGAGGCGCCGGCAGGGTCGGCCAGGGCGGATCCGGCCGGATCTCGCCGGATCCGAGCGTGGCGGCGAGGAAGAGGAGGCGGCGGGCGGCGAGCGAAGGGCGGCATCGGCGGAGGCGCATGGCGTCGGGCGGCGCTGGTGCGCTCCGGCGGCGGCGGGCGAAGCCGGGAGGCGGCGGAGGTGGGAGGCGCCAGGAGCGGGCGATGGTGCGGAGGTGCGCGGGCCGTGCGGGCCTGCCCTGGGCCCGGCGGGCCGCGGCGGCGGTGGAGAGGCGCGGGACAGGTGGCGGCTTGCGATTCGTCCAGGCGGCAGCGGCGGACGCGTCTGGCGAGGTTGGACGTGTCCGGCTGGGAGGTGGGGCAATGGCTAGGGTTTCGATCGTGGATTTTGGAGGGAGACACATATTTATAGGTAGGAGGAGGTAGGAGTGTCCAAATGGGGTGTAGTTTTCGCCCACACGATCGTGATCCGACGATGGAGGACATGGAGATGGTTTAGATGGGTTCTTGGGCTGTTTTGGAGGGGTGTTGGGCTGCAACACAAAAGAAGCCTTTGTGGTTACCCGGTTAACCGTTGGAGCGTCAAATGGCCTCCAAATGGAACGAAATTTGACAGGCGGTCTACCGGTAGTGTACCAAGGCCACTTGGCAAATCTTGGTCCATTCCGAGAACGTTTAACACCCGCTCACGAAAAGAGACAAGAGGGGTGCACCGCTGCATGTGGGAGTGTCAGATTGCAGAACGGGCAACGGGGAAAATGCTCGGATGCATGAGACGAACACGTATGCAAATGAGATACATATGATGACATGATATGGAATGCATGACATGAACAAAATGCAAAACGAAAACAAAAACCCAACCACAAAGGGAATCTCATAACTTAAAGCCGAAAATGGCAAGAGTCGGAGTTACAAATATGGCAAGTTACATCCGGGGTGTTACAAGATCACCGGAAATGAATGCACGATTTGAAAATGACGAGCAAAACAAGAACAATGCAAAATTGCGCTTAAAAACAACATAGCACTTAAGATGCATCATGAAAATATGCTACAGCACCCAAACATGATAACAAAAAACATGGCAGTGAAGTACAGGTGAAGCTCTACAAATCATAAACACTGAGCTAGTGCTAGAACTAACTAGAACATGTTTGAAATAGCATGGCATAAATGCAAAAGATAATAGTTTAACAGACTTTGTGAAAATACTGAACATGGTATAAACAACGTTAGGTTTCAATGTTTAGCGCTAGTAAACTACATGCTACAAAAACATAACATGGCAAACTTGAGCATGGCATGCTAGTACTAAATGCAAGTAATAAAACTCCCTTACTGAACTTGAGCCAAAGATCCACAGAAAAGATGGTAGCATCAATGCAAACATGGCAAGTGAAATGAAACAGGTTTCAGAGGAAAATCATGCATGGCCGAAATAGATTCATGATAGCAACTTTGCAAGCTTTTGCAACTCACCACAAAGTATTTTGTGGCATAACAAAGCAACCAACAGTAAGAAGGAACATTTATGTAGCTAAACATGGCAAGAGCATGATCATAGGATCCATGGATCACTAGCAAAACACATGGCACAAATGAACTTCCTGTTAACAGACTGACAGCAATATTATTTGGTAAAATGAGAGGTGGTAATGACAAGCTACAGCACCCCATATGTCACAAACCTAACATTGGTTGCAGATAGTTGCATCAGTGAGCATCATGCATCCTGTTATTTTCAAGAAACTTGAAATGGGGATTGTTGAAACCCTAGCACCTAATGAATTCAACTAGGTTCGATAAAAATATTTTCAATGATCCCAAATGCCCTTAAGAAAAGTTCATGATTGTTGTTTAAGGTGAAAACCCCTGCCAAAAGTCATGCACATATTTCTAGGCCATTCTGGATTTTTGAATTAAATCATATTGTATTTGAATTTGGGAATTTAAATGCTATATATATTTTTAAGTGCTCAAATAATTGTGAAATTAAATGAGGGCTGTTGGAAACAAATTCACGAGTGCCACAATTAATTTCAGCATTTTAACAAATGGTTTAGTATTTTTACTAAATCAAAACTTACTGTAGAAAATAGAAAACAGAAACAAATAGAGAAAACCAGAGAGAGAGAAGTTACCTGACCACTTACCTGGCGCAGCCCACCTGGCAGCCCACTAGCCGGCCCAGCACTGTGCTGGCCCGTGCCAGCCACCTGCTTCCTCTCGCCAGGAATGCAGAGAGGAGCGCGCCCGCGCACGCCGAGCTCGCCACGTAGCTCCCTGGCCGCCTGCCCTGCTTGGACAGTGTGGCCATGCCTCGAAGCCCCTCCTCGGCGCCGCCCCGACCTCGCCGACATCGCTATTCTCCCCCTGGCTCTCTTCCCCGTCCCCACCCGCTATGGCCGACGCGCCCGTAAGCCACCGCCGCCGTAGTTGACGCCACCGCCACTTCCTCGACTCCTCGCCGTGCCTGCGAGCTCCGCCTCAACGTCCTCGACCTCCTCGGTTCGCCACATGTAGCCGGACGCGCCCCTCTGCCCTCACCGAGCTCGTCCCCGACCGCCGTCGCCGGAGAACCCCCTCGATGCCCCGACTGCCTCAGGCCCTCCCTGAGCTTGCCGTCCACTCCACGAAGATCGCCGTGAGCTTTTGCCCGTCCTCCCCCTCTCTGTTCCCTTCCCTATGCGCCGTAGTCACCGCACCGAGCTCTCCCGCACGCGCCGCCTCCTGCGACCGCCGCCGGGTGTCCATCGCCCTCACCGCATCGCGCACGCACACACCAGCACTTCACCTCTCCCGCACGCACGCCGTAGCTACCCCTCGCGCCTCACCTGGGCTCCGGCCGCCGCGGCCGAGCTCCTCGCTGACGCCTCCGGCCACCCTAGGCCCGGCTAGAACCACCGCCTGATGTGCGCTGGTCTGGGCTCTCGAACGAGCCCAACCACGGTGCGAACAAGGCACCATAGCGCCGTTTCCGCCAACGCCCGAGGTCCGGCAGCCGCTGAGCTCGACGCCGGCGAGGATTACGGCCACCCCAGCTCGCCATGTTTGCTCCGTTGGATGCGCACGGACCCGGGCTTCGCGTAGGTAGTCCCCGCCGCTATTTTGGTCGTCGGAGGAGTGATCCCGGGCTCATCCGCCGTCTCGGCTCGTCGCCGGCGACGTAACTCCGGCTAACCACCGGATTAACACTAACCTAGTCGACCACTAGGTCAATGACTTGTGGGCCCGGCCCTGCTAACTAACCTAGATTAGTGCTAACTCAATCTAGTTAGTTTAGTTTAGTTACTGACACATGGGGCCCACTATCAGTTTTGATCGGGGCTGGCCCTGTTGACCAGCTGACGTCAGCCTGACCTAGTGCTGATGCAGTAAAGCCTTTCTGGATTTAAAATAAATCAGAAAAGGTTTAGAAATTCCAGAAAATGGTTTAAATTCTAAAAATCATAGAAATTAAACCGTAACTCCAAATGATATAATTTATATATGAAAAATTATCAGAAAAATTCAAGGAACCCATCTGTACCATTTTCAAGCATGTTAGAACAACTTATAGCTACTGTTTAGGACAAATCAAATGAATGGCATTTAAATAACCATATGTGGAGTTTGAATTTGAACCTTGGGTTCAAACCAACTACACTTAATTGTGTTGCTAGTTGCATTAACTCAAACCACAGCATATTGACATGTCATGATCATGCATCATATTGTGCATTGCATTGATTGTGTTTCTTTCTCTGTTACCGGTTTTTGTGCCCTCTCGATAGACGTGGTTTCGACGATGAGGTCGATGACACCGATGAAGAACTATATTATCTTCAGGAGTGCCAGGCAAGAAAAACCCCCTTGTTCATTCCGATACAATCCCACTCTCTCACTCTTGCTCTCTTTTACTGCATTAGGACAACAACGATTCATCTGTTACTTGTTGCGGTAGTTGAACCCCTTATCCTCTGCATGACCTGTCATTGCCACAGTAAATAGATGAAACCCACTAGCATGAGTAGGAGTTGTTTGAGCCCTGATGTGCCTACTCATTCATGCTTGTTTGTCATGCCTGCTATTGCATAGAGTTGTGACAGGTCTGATTCATCGGGAATGCATCGGAGGTGTGTGAACATGTCCTACCGTGTGTGAGCTAAGTGTGTGAACATGTTTTGGTAAAGGTAGCAGTGAGAGGCCATGTAGGAGTACATGGTGGGTTTTCTCATTGAAACCGTCCTCAGGAACTGAGTTCTGTGTTTGTGATCCATGAACAACTACTACCACTCATTGGGATCCTTAATTGACCCTCTCGGCTTCTTAGTCACCCTAGTACTCTGTCCAGGAGTTGCAACTAGTTTCTAGTGTTTGTAGGTTATGTGTTGGCGGCCGTGCGTAGCGCTGACCCCAGGGGTGGGCTATGTTGCGGTAGATACACCGTGGCCGGGCATGCCGGGCGCCCGTTTGGTGTCTCGGAACCCTGTACACATCGTTCGGGGCCGTATGTGGAAACCTCGGCCGGACTCCCTGCGGATGGAACCTGGATAGGCGATAAACCTGGACTAGAGACTTAAGTGTTTAGGTAGGCAGTGGCCGACACCCTCGTTGGGCTTCTGCTTGAAGGTTGCCGAGTACATGTCGTGTAAACGATGGTAAGTGCTGGGAGCGTGTGTGAAGAAGTACACCCCTGCAGGGTTATCAATATCTATTCGAATAGCCGGATTCCTCAGATATGGAAGCTTGGACCCCTTGCATAGTTCATAGACAAGTGAAAGTGGATACTATAAAACTCGCAAGATAAGTGCGAGTGCTATGGATGGCCTTCTCGTAGGGAGACGGGAGCGGATCCATAGTGGTGTATTGAATGGTGAATATGTGGACTCGTGTGCGCTACCTCAAAGAGTTGCTTGCAGTCGTAGTTCAGGTTAGCCACTGGGTCGAAGCTGGCTTGCTGCAGTTAAACTCCACTACCCCTTTGTTGATACCAATGCATATGTAGTTAGTTCTGATGTAAGTCTTGCTGAGTACAATTGTACTCACGTTTGCTTAATTTATGTTTTGCAAAGAGACGTCAGTCTTTCTACTAGATCCGTGTGGGCTTCGACGTTAAGCTTGCTACCTCAGCTACGATCTTGTGCCCTCGGCAGGATCTGGTAGATAGTCAGGCTTCTCAGCCTTTTTCCTTTATAGATGTCTGTACTCAGACATGTTAAGCTTCCGCATGTGCTTTGATTGGTATGCTATGATTGTTGGGTCATGAGACCCATGTTTGTAATATCTCGCTCCTCGGAGCCTAATGAATAATTACTTTGAGTCGTAGAGTTATGTTGTGATGCCATGTTGTATTTGCACATATCTAGCATATTGTGTGTATGATTGAAATGCTTGGTATGTGTGGGATCCGACAACCTAGTGGTTTATCCTTGGTAGCCTCTCTTATGGGGAAATGTAGTCTTGTGCTTCCATGAGCCATAGTAGTCCGCTACAGCCCGGTTCACCAGAGTCCTGCTAGCCCAGCACTACTGCTCAGGACACTTGACTGGCCGGCATGTGTTTCACTTAGTTCCTGTGTCTGTCCCTTCGGGGAAATGTCACGCGGTGACATCCGGAGTCCTGCCTAGCCTGCTACAGCCCGGGTTACCGGAGTCCTGTTAGCCCAGTGCTACAGCCCGGATTCACACGCTACTGACCGACATGCTCTAAGTTGATTCATGTAGGTCTGTCCCCATGGGTTAGTGCCGCTTTGGGTTCACGACTAGCCATGTCGCCCCGGGTTCTCTGTCATATGGATGCTAGCAACACTATCATATACGTGAGTCAAAAGGTGCAAACGGTCTAGGGCCATGGTAAGGCAACACCCGAGGGCATACCGTGCATGAGGCCGCAAAGTGATATGAGGTGTTACCAGCTAGATTGATGTGACTTCGAATCGGGGTCCTGACAGCGTTGGTATCAGAGCCTCACTGCCTATAGGATTACCAAGCCAAGATGGTCGAAGTCGTGTCTAGAAATGCTTTAGTTATGTAAGGGAATTGATTGTGGAAGGGAACGTAAGGCTCTTTTTACTCCTTTACCCTATGGCCTTCTAATCTGAGTCATCCTCTTCTCTTCTACGGGGATTAAGAACTAGGCTTCTCATCTTTCTATCAGGATCACGTGTTACTAATCCGTAGACTCTTGGGATTGTTGGTTTCAAGCCTCAGTTCAGTTCCTACTACTTCCATATGTTCATAGCTGGCCTCAGAACCTTGCTAGTGTGATGTTGAGTGGTTATGCCACCATTTTTGCAGGATGTCTCAAATAATTTTGAGCATTTACAGCCGTTATGCTGTCCGAGTCATCCCAAGTCTCTAAATAGTCTGATGCATTTGCAAATCCCTTCTTCCCGTTTCCGATGTCCTTGTGGGCCAGATTAAGCACACTAGCGGTCTGTTGAGGTACTCTACTACCTCGACATATATGTTGGAGCTATTATTATGACCCTAGGTGTTTTAGGGAGTCACCTAGTAATCTAGCCATGTTTTGTGTTCCAAGTGTGATGATTCTGGCCACCATTCTTGAAAGCATCCCGTGATGCCATTTAGTAGTAGATATTCTATTCCTGGGTTTTGAACCCGAGATTCACCCTACTTCATGTTGTTAGTATATTAGTAACCTTTGCGATAGTCCTCGAGGTCCGTGGTATTTCTTTCTTCCAATACCATGAGCCAATATGGCAGAAGTTATTTGAACCAAAAGATCACAATTAGAGTACTCTTGAGGAGTTCTCCATTCATAATTGTGACTCTGCCAGTCCTACCTCTCTGCATGGGTTATCCGGAAGAAATATGTTGAGCTTTGTTCAACATACTAATCTGTGCATCCACAACTCAGAAGGATATATGTTCCTTGAGTTGATCCTCCTCAGCTGTATTCCAACCCTAGTCTATCAATTGATAGTCAGGAATAGTTGTGCATTCGTGTTCATCGATGCCTATTATTCTTGTGGTCCGTCAAGACATTCTCTTCCGGAATGACTAGGAGAAACAAACTCCAGTACCTCGTCCACTTCTAGGATTGGGTCAAAGTAGTTGTATTCCACAGATCAAAATGCCAATTTAGTTTTTGTTCTGTTCTACCTTGGGGTATTACCATCTTTATATCAGGAATGTCATGGGAATTGCACCACCTCTTATGAATTCTTGACGCAGTAATACTTCTTGCCATCATTGTTCATTCCTTAGTTTCGTGTTATTATAATCGGAATGCCGACAAGTGAACCATGATGTGTGAAAGAAATATCCCTAGCAACTCTGTTTCTTGGTAGTTAATGGACAATACTCTCATTCTTAGCGTGCTGGTAATTAAATCATCATCCTAAGATTGATCGTGTTACCTAGTCCATATTTTCGGGTGCACTCATCGACCAATGAGTTAGAAATGTGATAATCCCTCGCTCCTTGATCATATCGTCTTGCCCTGAAAAGCAAGATTGTTCTCGAGCTTAATAACATATCGGTGGTTCGTGATTTTCCGAATATCTTCTCGGAGGTATCACCAGGCTGTCACCTGATCACTATGTTGAGTTCGTGATCAAGTTGGTTTCTTGTAGCCACCCTCTTCTTCAGGAATCTGTGTTGAATACCCCTGAGCTAGTTGGTTAAGCTTAACAACAACTTGGAGAGTTGGAAGATAAAAGCTTGTCCTACCACGCTCATCCCTAAGGGATATCTTGTATCTGTGTTGAAGAAAGATAATATCTTCATCAATTGATCCACGTGATCAATTGCCGGCGCTATTGCCTTATCAATCCCTTGATTTGAGTGTGGGATATCGTCAAATCAAATCAGAACCAATGATGTTCGTAATGTTGTCTTACTCTTGGTTGATCCCTCGAGCATACACCATTACACCTTTTGGTCCGACCAATGCTATCACCGTGTTCACATGATGGTGGAAGTCCAGTGATATGGAGATTCCGATGAGTTGCTGTTGAGCCCATCAGCAGCATTTTGTCTCCCCCATGATTCACGTTGAACATTACACTAGTGTTGGAAACTTTATAAGCATTTCCCTCATGTCCCGATCATGAAGCATATGTCCGGTTGAAAGATGTGACTTCCTCTAATTCATGTGCATCTGATGTAAGTTGCTGCCGTGAATTCGAGAAAGTTTGTTTTTGCTTCCTCTGGAATCATCCCAAGTCAGTCATGCATGTGCGAAGTATTCTATGGTCTGATAGACTGATCATCTACATTCTATACGTATCCCTAGCACACCAAGCCACTGATTGATTTGTTCAAGGAGAAGAAGTTTCTTCTTAAGAGTTAGACCTACGCAAGGACTTCGATATCCTCGTTGATGGTTCCCCCTGAATTCGGTAGTGTTTCATTTTAAGACTACCAGGTGACCATGCTTGTCTAGGGCAGCGTGTTCACATGCTTGTAGCAGAACCGGCTCATGTTTTCGAGCTTACTACCGTAGTTCATTCCCCCGAGAATCTCGTTGTCTCGTCGATTTGTGTTGCAAACCTTAATTTTCCTTTCTAGACTCGATGAGTCTGGAATATTCTGATGCCAACCAGATTTGAATCTCAGGCAGATATGATGGTTAGAGCATTTTCCAAGAACTATAATATTGGTCTCTCAATAACCGATAAAGTGGATGTCGTGGCCAACACATCCAGCCGGAAGACCAATTATTGTAGTATCTCGATTGAAGAAAGTTGGCCACCTTCCCATGAGGATTTCGTAAGATTTACCTCCATAGTTAATCCTTACGGATTCTTGTGCTCCCGAAGTCCGATCTTTTACTTGATGTTCTATATATCAAACCATATCTATGAATGGGATACACTAGCACATCAAGGAGAACATTAGAAGCGGAGTGCTATATGTCTCTCGGTCGATCATCCAGATTTTGTTCTCTTGGCCTCGCTAAGGTGAAATCTGAGAAAGTGTTATCTTCCTTTGCATCTGCATCACCCATCACCATTCATCATGGTGGTATGTTGTGTTGCTAGGATCCTTAACATGGATATTGGTAAAACCTTGATGAATATGGAAATGCTCAATTTCTTGAGAGCACGTGCAAGCACCAGGTTTTACCGTTGGCGTTAGCTGGGATTTGCTTCCAGTATCCTCAGTTATGTTATAACCTTTTCAAACAGTGGACTCACTCTCGACTGTTGAGTTCTTCGCCAGTTATCAGAATCATTCCCAACATTTGCATTTTGTTCCCAGCTCGCACCTCCATAGTTGTTGTTCAGGATCATCTTCAAAAGTGGACTTACCATGGGTCCCATCCATTTCCGATGACAAGCAAAAATCATACATTGCGTTGTCTTCAACAAGATAGTCCACATCATCCATTCTAGTCGGAGTATGCCATTCTTCGAACTTCTTCAAATGATTGTTTGTGATTGCCTTAGGCTGGTATAGAGAGTTTCAATGATCTTAGTATCAAAAGTAATTCTTTTTGCCACTTAAGGGAAAATCCCAAGGGTCATCTCCCCTAAGGTGCCCCATTATGGAATCTTGGCAATTATTTCATCGCTATCTTGAAATCATGCACCATCCTTTTCAGCGTGGAATTTTTGCCTACCCAGTAGAACCTTGTAATCTACCTCCTTTCCATCACTCATGATCTGTGTTTCATGTCTCAGCTCAAGAGATGTTCTAACGTCTCACTCCATGAGTTGATCTTGAGTGCTCGATCTTCGGGGAGATTGTTTCTTGTAGAGTTTCCATTTGTCGTCATCGTGTTGGATGAAGATCTCGAAAGCAAAGGCATCAAGATCAATACGAAGCAATGAATCAACATCTTCAAGAAGGGAAAGTGGATCATGAGATCGTGTTAGCTTGTGCTCCCTCTGTCTTCTTACCTCACGTCTTGAATCTTGGGACGAGATTCTTGTTTAGTGGGGGTAAGTTGTCACAGCCCTAGCATTGGTTGCAGATAGTTGCATCAGTGAGCATCATGCATCCTGTTATTTTCATGAAACTTGAAATGGGGATTGTTGAAACCCTAGCACCTAATGAATTCAACTAGGTTCGATAAAAATATTTTCAATGATCCCAAATGCCCTTTAGAAAAGTTCATGATTTTTGTTTATGGTGAAAACCCCTGCCAAAAGCATGCACATATTTCTAGGCCATTCTGGATTTTTGAATTAAATCATATTGTATTTGAATTTGGGCATTTAAATTCTATATATATTTTTAAGTGCTCAAATAATTGTGAAATTAAATGAGGGCTATTGGAAACAAATTCACAAGTGCCCACAATTAATTTCAGCATTTTAACAAATGGTTTAGTATTTTTACTAAATCAAAACTTACTGTAGAAAATAGAAAACAGAAACAAATAGAGAAAACTAGAGAGAGAGAAGTTACCTGGCCACTTACCTGGCGCAGCCCACCTGGCAGCCCACTGGCTGGCCCAGCACTGTGCTGGCCCGTGGCAGCCACCTGCTTCCTCTCGCCAAGCAGGCAGAGAGGAGCGCGCCCGCGCACGCTGAGCTCGCCACGCAGCTCCCTGGCCGCCTGCCCCGCTTGGACAGCGTGGCCACGCCTCGAAGCCACTCCTCGGCGCCGCCCCGACCTCGCCGATATCCCTATTCTCCCCCTGGCTCTCTCCCTCATCTCCACCCGCTATGGTCGATGCGCCCGTAAGCTGCCGCCGCCGTAGTTGACGCCACCGCCACTTCCTCGACTCCTCGCCGTGCCTGCGAGCTCCGCCTTGACGTCCTCGACCTCCTCGGTTCGCCACACGTAGCCAGACGCGCCCCTCTGCCCTCACTAAGCTCGTCCCCGACCGCCATCGCCGGAGATCCCCCTCGACGCCCCGAGTGCCTCAGGCCTTCCCTGAGCTCGCCGTCCACTCCACGAAGATCGCCGTGAGCTTCTACCCGTCCTCCCCCTCTCTGTTCCCTTCCTTATGCGCCGTAGCCACAGCACCGAGCTCTCCCGCACGCGCCGCTGTCTGCGACCGCCGCCGACGCCCCCCGGCGACCATTTGGTCCACTCGGCGTGTCCATCGCCCTCGCCGCATCGCGCACGCACACACCAGCACTTCAGCTCTCCCGCACGCACGCCGTAGCTACCGCTCGCGCCTCACCCGGGCTCCGGCCGCCGCGGCCGAGCTCCTCGCTGACGCCTCCGGCCACCCCAGGCCCGGCTAGCACCACCGCCTGATGCGCGCTGGTCTGGGCTCTCGAACGAGCCCAACCACGGTGTGAACAAGGCACTGTAGCGCCGTTTCCGCCAACGCCCGAGGTCCGGCAGCTGCTGAGGTCGACGCCGGCGAGGATTACGGCCACCCCAGCTCGCCCTGTTTGCTCCGTTGGATGCGCACGGACCTAGGCTTCGCGTAGGTAGTCCCCGCCGCTGTTTTGGTCGTCGGAGGAGTGATCCCGGGCTCGTCCACCATCTCGGCTCATCGCCAGCGACGTAACTCCGGCTAACCACCGGAGTAACACTAACCTAGTCGACCACTGGGTCAATGACTTATGGGCCTGGCCCTGCTAACTAACCTAGATTAGTGCTAACTCAATCTAGTTAGTTTAGTTTAGTTACTGACACATGGGGCCCACTGTCAGTTTTGACCGGGGCCGGCCCTGTTGATCAGCTGACGTCAGCCTGACCTAGTGCTGACGCAGTAAAGTCTTTCTGGATTTAAAATAAATCAGAAAAGGTTTAGAAATTCCAGAAAATGGTTTAAACTTCTAAAAATCATAGAAATTAAACCGTAACTCCAAATGAAATAATTTATATATGAAAAATTATCAGAAAAATTCAAGGAATCCATCTGTATCATTTTCAAGCATGTTAGAACAACTTATAGCTACTGTTCAGGACAAATCAAATGAATGGCATTTAAATAACCATATGTGGAGTTTGAATTTGAACCTTGGGTTCAAACCAACTACACTTAATTGTGTTGCTAGTTGCATTAACTCAAACCACAGCATATTGACATGTCATGATCATGCATCATATTGTGCATTGCATTGATTGTGTTTCTTTCTCTGTTGCCGGTTTTTGTCCCCTCTCGATAGACATGGTTTCGACGATGAGATCGATGACACCGATGAAGAACTATATTATCTTCAGGAGTGCCAGGCAAGCAAAACCCCCTTGTTCATTCCGATACAATCCCACTCTCTCGCTCCTGCTCTCTTTTACTGCATTAGGACAACAACGATTCATCTGTTACTTGTTGCGGTAGTTGAACCCCTTATCCTCTACATGACCTGGTATTGCCACAGTAAATAGATGAAACCCACTAGCATGAGTAGGAGTTTTTTGAGCCCTGATGTGCCTACTCATTCATGCTTGTTTGTCATGCCTACTATTGTATAGAGTTGTGTCAGGTCTGATTCATCGGGAATGCATCGGAGGTGTGTGAACATGTCCTACTGTGTGTGAGCTAAGTGTGTGAACACGTTTTGGTAAAGGTAGCGATGAGAGGCCATGTAGGAGTACATGGTGGGTTCTCTCATTGAAACCGTCCTCAGGAACTGAGTTCTGTGTCTGTGATCCATGAACAGCTACTACCACGCATTGGGATCCTTAATTGACCCTCTCGGCTTCTTAATCACCTTAGTACTCTGTCCAGGAGTTGCAACTAGTTTCTGGTGTTTGTAGGTTATGTGTTGGCGGCCGTGCATAGCGCTGACCCTAGGGGTGGGCTATGTTGCGGTAGATACACCGTGGCCGGGCATGCCGGGCGCCAGTTTGGTGTCTCGGAACCCTGTACACATCGTTCGGGGCCGTATGTGGAAACCTCGGCCGGACTCCCTACAGATGGAACCTGGATAGGTGATAAACCTGGACTAGAGACTTAAGTGTTTAGGTAGGCCGTGGCCGACACCCTCGTTGGGCTTTCGCTTGAAGGTTGCCGAGTACATGTCGTGTAAACGATGGTAAGTGCTGGGAGCGTGTGTGAAGAAGTACACCCCTGCAGGGTTATCAATATCTATTCGAATAGCCGGATTCCTCGGATATGGAAGCTTGGACACCTTGCATAGTTCATAGACAAGTGAAAGTGGATACTATAAAACTCGCAAGATAAGTGCGAGTGCTATGGATGGCCTTCTCGTAGGGAGACGGGAGCGGATCCATAGTGGTGTATTGAATGGTGAATATGTGTACTCGTGTGCGCCACCTCAAAGAGTTGCTTGCAGTCGTAGTTCAGGTTAGCCACTGGGTGAAAGCTGGCTTGCTGCAGTTAAACTCCACTACCCCTTTGTTGATACCGATGCATATGTAGTTAGTTCTGATGTAAGTCTTGCTGAGTACAATTGTACTCACGTTTGCTTAATTTATGTTTTGCAGAGAGACGTCAGTCTTTCTACTAGATCCGTGTGGGCTTCGACGTTTAGCTTGCTACCTCAGCTACGATCTTGTGCCCTCGGCAGGATCTAGTAGATAGTCAGGCTTCTCAGCCTTTTTCATTTATAGATGTCTGTACTCAGACATGTTAAGCTTCCGCATGTGCTTTGATTGGTATGCTATGATTGTTGGGTCATGAGACCCATGTTTGTAATATCTCGCTCTTCGGAGCCTAATGAATAATTACTTTGAGTCGTAAAGTTATGTTCTGATGCCATGTTGTATTTGCACATATCTAGCATATTGTGTGTATGATTGAAATGCTTGGTATGTGTGGGATCCGACAACCTAGTGGTTTATCCTTGGTAGCCTCTCTTATGGAGAAATGTAGTCTTGTGCTTCCATGAGCCATAGTAATCCGCTACAGCCCGTTTCACCGGAGTCCTGCTAGCCCAGCACTTCTGCTCAGGACACTTGACTGGCCGGCATGTGTTTCATTTTGTTCCTGTGTCTGTCCCTTCGGGGAAATGTCACGCGGTGACATCCGGAGTCCTGCCTAGCCTGCTACAGCCCGGGTTACCGGAGTCCTGTTAGCCCAATGGTACAGCCCAGATTCACACGCTGCTGACCGACATGCTCGAAGTTGATTCATGTATGTCTGTCCCCATGGGTTAGTGCCGCTTTGGGTTCACGACTAGCCATGTCGCCTCGGGTTCTCTGTCATATGGATGCTAGCGACACTATCATATACGTGAGTCAAAAGGCGCAAACGGTCCCGGGCCATGGTAAGGCGACACCCGTGGGAATACCGTCCGTGAGGCCACAAAGTGATATGAGGTGTTACCAGCTAGATCGATGTGACTTGGAATAGGGGTCCTGACACCATAATTGCAAACCAGTGCATGGGTGGATAGAGCATAACAATATCTATAAAACACCCTTACTGAGCATCCTCAAAATACGCACGGATTCACTTGTAGCATCAAATTAACATAGCAACATAATGTAGTAGGAAAACACTTAGCAGAAAAACTGTCACTGAAATCAGCAACATCAAGTAGCCTACTTTGCACGCTTGTGCTAGTCACCATAGGGAACATAAAAATACAAGGATTGCACCACTATAAAGATGGCAAGAAGATGCTACTAAAACATGTTGGCATGATGCTCAAAAGAAAAACCCACAAAATGCTATGAAAAAGACAAATCAGCAATTTATGATAGTTTCCAGTAGATAACAACATGTAGCACTTTTGCAACAAAGAATAGAGCATCAAAATGGACATTAACATGCATGCAAATGACACTAGCATGTAGAGCATCACGAGATGAACATTTCGATATATCATATGGATGAAACAGAGCTACAAGCACGGAATTATGGCATGATGAACGGGTACACATAAGATGGATTCCAGGGACTTAGACGAAAAATTACCACCTCAGATATAGGGTACTTCATGGCATGCGAACCAAGGCGAGCTCGAACTCGCCGGAGAGGGGCGGCGCGGAGGAGGCCAGCGACGGGGCGGTGGAGGTCGGAGGCGGCACTGGGCGACGGCGGCGGCGTCCGGAGGCGACACGGGGCGACGGCGGCGGTGGCCGGTGGCGGGGCACGATGACATGGCGTGTGAGGCGGCGAGCGGCGCAGGCAGCGTGAGGCGACGGAGATGGCCGGGCGTTATGGGGAGGCGGCGAGCAGCAGAGGCGGCGGAGGCGTGGCGCGATCCAGGCGGCAGCGTGGCTCGCTGGCGGCGGCGGAGCGGCTGGGGGCCGGGAGGGCCCCGCGCAGGCCCGGCGGGCCGCAGCGGCGGGAGGTGGCTGGCGGACATGTGGCAGACGGTGGTTCGTTCGGGGCGGCGGTTGGACGAGTTCGGCCGTCGGCGGACGTGTCCGGTGGCGTCTAGCGGCGCGGGGAGGGAATGGCTAGGGTTTGCCTGGAAATTTTGGAGTGGAATGCCTATTTATTGATTCTGGGAGCTAGGAGAGGGCTATTGAGGTGCGGTGTTCACCCACACAATCGTGATCCAATGACGGAGAGCATGGAGGGGGTTTAGATGGGCTAGTGGGCTGTTGTGGAGGGGTGTTGTGCTGCAAAGAGAAAGAGGTTTCGGCGGTTACACGGTTAACCGTTGGGGTATCGAACGACCTCCAAATGGAACGAAATTTGACAGGCGGCCTACCTCATCCGCGCTCTTCTTCAAGAGGGACGTGGCGCCATCAATCGGTTGCTGGAGGTAGAGCTAGTCAGCGCGCATGGATGCCTGGTCAGCCTGGGCGGAAGTCGGGGCTGCCACAGCGGCCCTCTCGTGCTGCTCCGCCTCATCCAGTTTAGTCCTAAGGGCAGTGCTCCTACCCTTAGCCTCAGCCTCCAGGAACACCAACACCAGGCGGTGCTTGTCGGCGAGATCTGCATGAGCCTTCGCCACCCTCCGGCCAACCTCCTCCTGGATCTTGGTTTCACACGCGGTGACAGCATCCTCAGCCATGGTCACCTAGCACTCCCTCATCTCGAGCCGCTCGAGCTCGAGGCTGCGCTCCGAGGCCTCCAGCATCAGGGCCTCCGCGCGTTTCTGTATCTCCTCCTTGTCAGAAGGCGCTCCCCTCATTGACGCCAAGACAGTCGTGCGTGCCTCAATGCGCTGCTCAAGGGTAGCGTTCAAGGCCAGGAGTTCTTGTTCGCGTTCCTCGGCAGCCTCGTGGCGATGGTCGGCTGCCCTGGCCTCCTCCAAGGCCTGGGCGTTGGCCTCGCGTGAGGTCACAAGGGAAACCTGGACCTTTGCATTGGTGCGCTCATGCTGAAGATGCCCGAGGTTGATGGCTACCTTCAACTGATTACACCCGTCCGCCAGCCGAAGGTCCTCCGTCTCAAGGCGGGCGTCGACATCGACAAGATCTTCTCCGAGTCAGCTCAATGCACCCATTGCCTCCCAGAAGATCTTGTGGCATATGACAGCACGCCCGCGCGTGAGCTCCAGTGCATGCCCAAGCCCACCCTTCATGCCGGGGGTCATTGGGGAAGCTTGTGGTGGCCTGCCTGCCCCTGGCGAGAGGCTAGAGGCTGGCGCCTTCCTTGCCACCCTCCAGGCTTCGGCGGAGGCGCCGGATGGCGTGGCCTCGCTACTCGAAGATGAAGCCAAGGCTGGGTCGCCCAACCACCAGTGACGACCAATGGAGGAGCCCTCGGCACGCCTTCTGCACTGTCAGATTCTGGGCTCCGCAAACCCTTGAGAGGTTCAAACACTGCGGTGCGTACGCAGAACTCCTTCAAAACCAGCTGGCCTAATGATTCCATAGCCTAGCTCGACAAACGCAGGGGACAAGAGACATAGCAGTTTATCCTGGTTCGGGCCACCTTGCGGTGTAGTACCCTACTCCATCTTTGTGGTGGATTGCCTCGATAGGCTGAGGATGAACTGGTACAATGGTTGACAGCCTCAGGAGGTGAGGTGTTCTTGAGCTCGATAAGCTGGTGGGTGTGAGGATAGTCCGAATGATCCACCCCAAAGCTGGCTGGTGGCTTTGGTCCTCTTCCCAAATGTAGGTGGGAAGGGATAGCACAATAGCCAAATTCAAAGGGAGACAACTAGTACAAGTTATCCTGACAAAAGTAGTCTTCGCGTGCAAAGGCTCTGGTGGTGACGCTGTAGTGGGCTCCACAATGACCTCCGTCCTAGTGGTCTTGGTCTCGTTGCATCGATATGGAAACCTTTGTCTGATTCCTCGTGACTCCATGACTGTGCTTGCCTCCTTGGCACCAAAGGGGAAACTAGTACACTGCGCCCGCTGGCGCCCGCGTGGCCTTGGTCATCATGGCTCACGTCATGTGAACCCCGTGAGGTGCACCTTGCATTGATATCTTCGCTCCTCGGGAGTCAGCCTAGTGAGACGCCCCCAGGGAGGTCTTGGTGTCGTCCGCCTCACGAGGCTTGGCCCCTCGCGAGGGTCTTGAGTCGTTGCTGCCGAAACTGGGTCGTACCGGGCCACTGATGGAGCCACGCCGTGGGTCGCAGGCAGGCAAGCGTAGGCACCCCCATTCCCAGGATGCCGATAGTAGCCCCCGGGCCCAAGGAGCACTCGAACTTGGCTTCGAGGCGAAGCCAAAGGGCAAGTGCGGAGCGCCGCGGGCCGCAACTGTAACACCCCGGATGTAACTTTCCCTATTTGTACTCCAACTCTTGCCGTTTTCGGCATTAAGTTATATTTATTTCCTCGGGTTCAGGTTTTGTCTCCGTGTTTTGTTGTCGTTGTCATGCATCTGATATCATGTCATCATGTGCATTGCATTTGCATACATGTTCGTCTCATGCATTCGAGCATTTTCCCCGTTGTCCGTTTTGCATTCCGGCGCTTCGTTCTCCTCCGGTGGTCATTTCTACCTTTCTTTCGTGTGTGGGGATTAAACATTTCTGGATTGGACCGAGACATGCCAAGCGGCCTTGGTTTACTACCGGTAGACCGCCTGTCAAGTTTCGTAGCATTTGGACTTCGTTTGATACTCCAACGGTTAACCGAGGGACCGAAAAGGCCTCGTGTGTGTTGCAGCCCAACACCCCTCCAATTTGGCCCAAACCCCACCAAACTCTGCTCCATGTCCTAGAGCGTTCGATCACGATCGCGTGGCCGAAAACCGCACCTCATTTGGACTCTCCTAGCTCCACTTATGCCTATAAATACACCCCTCCGTTTTCTGATCTCCTCCCCCATGAAACCCTTAAAAAAACAGATCCCGCCGCCGCCAGACCGGACAACGTCCGCCGCGCGCCTCCGCCTATCCGCCGCCGCCACGTGGCGCTCGCCTGACCCCGCCGCCGCCGCGGCCCGGGAGCGTGAGGCCGGCCCCCCCGGCCCGCATCGCCACCCGTCGCCGCCTCACACCAGCCCCGCCTCCTTCCCCATCGCCGGCGCCACCGCGCCACCGCGGCCAACATCGCCGCCCGGCGCCACCGCGCCACCGCGGCCGCCCGAGCCGGCGCCGCCCCCGTCCAAGGCCGGCTCTGCCGCCCTCTCCACCGACCCCCTCGCCGCCCCGGTCATCTTCTCCCCCTCCGGCGTCGTCCTCCTTCCCGGTGAACAGGAACTCCGGCAAGACTCCGGCGAGTGCATCGGGAACCGCGCTGGATCTGGATCTGAAAAATCCCTCCAAACCCTAATTTTTTATGCCTGCTTTAACCCGCCGTATCTCCGCATCTGTAGCTCCGATTTGGGCATATAGTATATCAAAATGTTCGCCTCGACGAGTACATCATTTCATTCCATTGCATCATTTTCATTTGAGCTCATCTTGTTGCCTGAAATGCTGTTAGAAGAGGGCTTCATGAGTTAATTGTCAAATCTGCTATTTCATCTTAGACTTTTGTCATTTTTGCCATGATTAATGTGTGCATGATATGCCTGTGAGTCCTTCATATGTTTTGTTAAGCATTTTGTTATCTTTCCAGAGGTGCAACCCATGCATTTTTAGGATGTGTGTGGTGACTTGTGCAAGTTTGCAAAGTGAGGCACCCGGTAAATCTGTTTTCAGGGACTTAGTAGTTTTCACTAAGTCTGGGATTATTTAGTTCATGATGCCACATATTCAGCTTGTTTCCTAGTGATCCGTGCCTCTTTTGAGGATGATCAGTAAAGGAGTTTTGTTAATCATGTTATGCTCTATCCATGCATGTCTTTGTTTGCAATTATGGAGCACCCTAGCTTGAGTCAATCGAGCTCTACTTTTTCTTCGTTGTGAATCTGGGCAGATCGTCAACTTGTTTGCGATTTTGCCGATGTTATTGTAGTTGATCCGTGCATGCTATGCCATTGTTCTTGCCATTTCTAGCTTGCATGTTGTGCCTTCTTAATGGATGTATGCTTGCACCGTGGTGAGTGCACCGTGGTGAGTGCATCGAGCTCATTTACGTGCCTTCGTGAGTTATATTTCAGCATGTCCCAGTTTTCACTAAGTCTGAAAACTGATTGTGTTTTAGCTATGTTCGTGTGCCCGTTAGTATATTTTTTGAACCCTTTTGGCCCCAGGTCACTTTGGATCTTTTGTTAAGCATGTTGAGTAGCTCCATGCCATGTTCTTACTTGTCTTAATCAGGTCATGTATCATGTTGTTTTGCTGCTCCGAAGAGGGCTTCTTGATCTGAAATTCCAGACAAGTGTTAATTTCACTAAGTCTGAGATCTGTTTTGCATTTGTGTTTTTGCCATGCTTGTTTGAACCTGTTAATGGATGAATTGGCCGTAGCTCAGTCATAGACTTTTGTTAAGAGTCTTGTGTGCATCCCTGCCATGTATTTTGTTGTCATGTTTGGGTTCTGTAGCATGTTCATTTCGTTGCATTTAGATGCCTACTTGCTGTAAATCGCAGATCGGTGTCATTTTTTGAATCGCTTGCCATTTCCAAACCGTAACTCCGATTCCGGCGATCTTTCTATCGTTTTCAAGCGATTTCATCTCATCTTTCCATTGGCACCCTTGGAATTCAAAGTTGAGGCCAGGTTCATGCTTTTCCTGTCATATCTTGCATTTGGCATCCCACATTGCATCCCGCATAGCATGTCATCTTTGCATTGTGTTGTTTGAGTTTGCACGTGGTTGATTTTATCCTTGTTGCTTGTTTGTCTTGTTTGTGTAGAGCCGGGAGACGAGTTCGCTAACGAGGAGCCCGTTGAGTTTGCTCTTGAGGATCCAGTCAACTCTGACAACTGTGCAGGCAAGATGATCATACCCTCGAAATCACTACTATCTTTGCTATGCTAGTTCGCTCGCTCTTTTGCTATGCCATTGCTGCGATGCCTACCTTTTGCTTGTCATCCTCCCAAATTGCCATGTCAACCTCTAACACACCATGTCCTAGCAAACCGTTGATTGGCCATGTTACCGCTTTGCTCATCCCCCTCTTATAGCGTTGCTAGTTGCAGGTGAAGATTGGAGCCGTTCCTTGTTGGAACATTTATTTACTTGTTGGGATATCATTATATTGCTATGTTATCTTAATGCATCTATATACTTGGTAAAGGGTGGAAGTCTCGGCCTCTCGCCTAGTGTTTTGTTCCACTCTTGCCGCCCTAGTTTCCATCATATCGGTGTTATGTTCCCGGTTTTTGCGTTCCTTACGCGGTTGGGTTATAATGGGAACCCCTTGACTGTCCACCTTGAATGAAACTCCTCCAGCAGTGCCCAACCTTGGTTTTACCATTTGCCACCTAGCCTTTCCCTTGGGTTTTGCGGACTCAAGGGTCATCTTATTTTAACCCGCCCCCCCCCCCGGGCCAGTGCTCCTTTGAGTGTTGGTCCAACCTAGAGCACCGTGCGGGGCCATCCCTCGGCAACTTGGGTTACGTTGGCTCCCATACGCTTAGCTTATCCGGTGTGCCCTGAGAACGAGATATGTGCAGCTCCTATCGGGATTTGTCGGCACAGCGGGTGGTGTTGCTGGACTTGTTTTACCATTGTCGGAGTTGTCTTGAATTACCGAGATACCGAGTCTGATCGGAACGTCTTGGGAGGAGGTCTATTCCTTCGTTGACCATGAGAGCTTATCATGGGCTAAGTTGGGACTCCCCTGCAGGGATTGAACTTTCGAAAGCCGTGCCCGCGGCTATGGGCAGATGGGAATTTGTTAATGTCCGGTTGTAGATAACTTGAACCTTAATTAATTAAAACGAATCAACTGAGTGTTTTACCGCGATGGCCTCTTCTCGGCGGAGTCCGGGAAGTGGACACGGTGTTGGAGTAATGTTTGCGCAGGTTGTTCTCTAGGTTCTCGCTCATGCTTTGCCTCCTCTTCTCGCTCTTTTTTGCGTATAAGTTAGCCACCATATATGCTAGTCGCTTGCTGCAGCTCCACATATATTTGCCTATCCTTCCCATTAGCTTAAATAGTTTTGATCGCGAGGGTGTGAGATTGCTGAGTCCCTGTGGCTCACAGATTACTATTACACCAGATGCAGGGCCTGATGATTCCGCTCCCGAAGACGCGTATGAGCTCAAGTGGGAGTTCGACGAAGACTCTCAACTATACTACGTTTCCTTTCCCGATGATCAGTAGTGGTGCCCTGTTGGGGGTGATTGGGACCGTTGTCGCATATTGGGTGTTTCTTCTATTTTGGCGCCGTAGTCGGGCCATGAGTGTTTTGGATGATGTAATGTTATTTATGTACTTTGATGTGACGTGGCGAGTGTAAGCCAACTATGTTCTTCCCTTTTTACATGGGATGTTGTGAATATTGCCTAACTTGCGACATATGCCTTCAATGCGATTATGTCTCTAAGTCGTGCCTCGACACGTGGGAGCTATAGTCGCATCGAGGGTGTTACAAGTTGGTAATCAGAGCCTTCCCGACCTTAGGAGCCCCATTGCTTGATCGTTCTTAGCGGCCGAGTTGTGTCTAGAAAAATGTTTTGAGTCTTTAGGAATTATATATCGGAGAGTTTAGGAATTCTTTTTACTTCCCGGTCTCCTCATCGCTCCGGTAAGGCATCCTGACATAGAGTTTTGACTCTTCTCTTCTCAAATTTCACAAAAAAAAAATTAGGATCACGCGAGTATCTTGGAATCGTTCCGATGGCTTATGATGAGAACATTGTCTTGGTGCCTCCTGTCAGGGGTTTAGTGGAAGTGTCCCGGGGAGTTGAGCTCTGAGGTGTTGTCATCATAATTTTATATTGCAATTCTGGAATACTTGAGATATTTTCGCCGACATCGAAAATCTCTTTTATGCAGTTCGTTGGTGAGATAACCTCGACGCCACCCAGTACTGGGGCGGGAGTTCGGGAGTATCGCCATAACTTGTATAACGGATGCTTTTCGAAGGTTGAGGTAGATGGTTTCCGAAGGTTTCTTGGTTATGTGTTGAAGGATGGATACAGCTGGATGTAGGATTTGCTAGTTTGGGTGAGATATTATGCTTCCCCTGTATCCCCAACACCTGATTGCATAACCGGAAAGGTTCAGGAGTTTCATAGGTGGGAATTCTAGTAGCTCTAGTTCTTCTTCCACGAATATTGGTTTGAGATTGGGATTTCTTACCGATTATTCGTTCTTGATCCGTACCTTGTTGATTTATTTTCTGTACCTTAATTCTACGTGGCTTCGCAATTTAGGGATATGTGACCACTTCAAGAGGAATGCATTCATTCATTTTGTTCGGATGTGAAGACTTTATGTTGCAATTTTTCATTCCGTTGGTTTCAGCTTCATTTATCTGTCTATGTGCTAACGGTGGTCAACCTCTTCAGGATGGCTCCCGCTAAGAGCACCAGTCAGAACCAAAATCAAGATCCGCCACCACCTCCACCTCCTCCAGAGGCATGGCAAGCTGTGATGGCCGCAACCAATGCAAATACACAGTTGATCATGCAAATTCTTCAAGAGCGCAATCAAAGCAGTCAAGGGAATCAAGGCAGCAATCAGAGTCACTTTGCTACACTCAACCAGTTCCTTGCTAATGGGCCAAAGACTTTCAGCAATTGTGTTGAGGCAACCGATGCTGACGATTGGCTTCTGGATCTGTGTAAGCATTTCAAGTGCAGCAATGTCAGGCCTGAGGACTTTGTGAAGTTCGCTTCCTTCCAACTCAAAGATCAAGCTGCAGAATTGTTCCAGCAGTACAAGGACTCCAGAGGTGGACGTGCTATCACTTGGGATGATTTCCGTCGAGATTTCCGAGCTCATCATATTTCGTAGAGTGTGGTTGAAAGCAAGCGTGAGGAATTCCGCAATCTGAAGCAAGGCTCTTTGTCTGTCTATGACTACAACAAGTTGTTCTAGAAGCTCGCCCGCTTTGCCAAGCAGGACGTGCCTGATGAGAAGAGCATGATATACCAGTTCAGGGGTGGTCTCAGAGAAGATATTCAGCTCGCTCTTGTTCTCTTTGAGCCCTCGAGGTACGATGAGTTCTACAACATGGCACTGAAGCAAGAGGCTGCTCAGTTGAGGTGTGATGCTTCCAGGAAGCGAGTCAGAGATGTTACTCCTTCTTCCTCTACTCAAGTGGCCAAGCAGCAGAAGTTTTGGCTTCCTCCTCCTCCGTTCCGTCAGCCGTATCAGCAGAAGAGCAAAGGTGGCAGTGGTTCTTCCCACCCACCCAACCCTGGCTTTCAGAACAAGACTTCGTCTCAAGCTCCAAGATCGAGTGCTCCGTATCACCGTCCGCTTCCAGAGGTCAGGTGCAACAAGTGCCAACAGAAGGGTCACTATGAAAACAAGTGTTTCAACCAGAGGCGTCTTCCTCCTCCTCCTCCTGTCAGATCGACAAGTACAGCTGTGGTCAAGCATAACCCCAAGCATGCCAAGGTGAATTTGATGAATGCAGCTCAGGCAGAGGACTCGTCAGATGTGATCATGGGTAACTTTCTAGTTAACTCTTTTCCAGCAAAAGTTCTTTTGACATTGGTGCATCGCATTGTTTCATGTCAAGATCATTTGTTTCCAAGCATGACTTCGTTTCACAAATGTTGGGTAAACCTATGGGAGTGGTTTCTCCGGCTAAGTCTATGAGGGCTACTTCAATAGTTCCGGATGTTTCTATCATGATGGGTGATTTCAAGTTTCTGGCTTCTCCAATGGTTCTTGGTAACTCGGATATTGATCTTATTCTCGGGATGGATTGGCTTTCTAAGCACAAGGCTCAGCTTGATTGTGCAGCCAGGCAGATTCAATTGACTCATTCGTCTGAGGATGTAATTGTCTTTGCCGCTCGTGATGATACCATTCGTCTGTTTTCTCTCAATGAGAAGGGTGAATTGGACGCCATCTCGCAAATTCCAGTTGTTTGCGAATATCAAGACGTCTTTCCAGAAGAGCTCCCAGGAATGCCTCCGCACCTGCCAGTTGAATTCGTTATTGAACTTGAGCCTGGCACGGAACCTGTGTGCAAACGTCCTTACAAGCTCGGACCTGAAGAGTTGAAGGAGCTGAAGAAGCAACTCGATGAGAAAGAAAGAATGGGTCTCATCCGGCCTAGTTCTTCTTCGTGGGGTTGTGGTGTTCTTTTTGTGAAGAAGAAGGATGGAACGGACCGACTTTGTGTTGATTACCGTCCAGTGAACAAGAAGACCATCAAGAACAAATACCCTCTTCCCAACATCAATGAGCTATTCGAACAACTCAAAGGTGCCCAAGTATTCTCCAAGCTTGATCTCCGTATGGGTTATCACCAGATTCGCATTCGTGAAGAAGATATCCCCAAGACAGCATTCAGAACAAGCTTTGGTTCATATGAATACACTGTCATGTCTTTTGGCCTCGCCAACGCTCCTCCGACGTTCTCTCGTATGATGAACTTCATCTTCAACGCCTACACCAATGACTTCGTTTTGGTATATCTCGATGACATTCTGGTTTTCTCGAAGAACAAGGAAGATCATGCCAAGCACTTGCGTTTGGTTCTCGATAAGCTCAGGGAACATCATTTCTACGCCAAGTTCTCCAAGTGTGAATTTTGGCTCGATGAGGTTCTTTATCTTGGTCATATCATCTCTGCCAAGGGCATTGCCGTGAATCCTGAGAAGGTGTCTGCAATTGTGAATTGGGAACCTCCTCAGAATGTGAAGCAACTCCGTAGTTTTCTCGGTCTCGCAAGTTATTGCCGAAGATTTGTTGAAAACTTTTCTAAGATCGCGAAGCCTCTCTCTAATCTTCTTCAGAAGCACGTCAAGTACGTTTGGTCTCCGGAGTGTGATATTGCTTTCAACACTTTGAAAGAGAAGTTGATCACTGCTCCAGTTTTGACTCCGCCTGATGAATCCAAGCCGTACGAGGTCTTTTGTGATGCCTCTCTCCAAGGTCTTGGCGCAGTTTTGATGCAAGAGAAGAAAGTTGTTGCTTATACCTCTCGCCAGTTGAAGCCTAATGAGAAGAACTACCCCACTCATGATCTCGAGTTGGCGGCAGTTGTGCATGCTCTGTTGACTTGGAGACATCTTATATTGGGAAGAAAAGTGGACATTTTCACTGATCACAAGAGTCTCAAGTACATCTTCACTCAGCCTAATCTCAACCTCAGGCAAACTCGATGGGTCGAAATGATTCAAGAGTATAATCCGAGTATCGAGTATACTCCAGGCAAGGCCAATGTGATTGCTGACGCTTTGAGCAAAAAGGCTTACTGCAACAGTCTGATTCTTAAGCCTTATCAACCCGAGCTTTGTGAAGCTTTCTGCAAACTTAATCTGCAAGTTGTTCCTCAAGGTTTCCTCGCCAACCTTCAAGTCTCTCCTACCTTAGAAGACCAGATTCGCCAAGCCCAGCTTCTTGATGCTATGGTGAAAAAGGTGAAGATTGGGATTGCCAAGAGTCAGTCCAAGTACAAGTGCTACCGCCTTGTTGACAAGGACACTCTCTTCTTCGAGGATCATATTGTTGTACCCAAAGGTGACCTCCGTCAAGTGAACATGAACGAGGCTCACAATTCTCTCCTCTCCATCCACCCTGGGAGCACGAAGATGTATCAGGACCTTAAGCAAGCTTATTGGTGGACTCAAATGAAGCGCGAGATCGCTCAATTCGTGAATGAATGTGATGTCTGCAGAAGAGTGAAGGCAGTACACCAAAGGCCAGCTGGTCTCCTCCAACCTCTTGCCATTCCAGAATGGAAGTTTGACCACATTGAGATGGACTTCGTGACTGGGTTTCCAAAGTCCAAGCGTGGCAATGATGCTATATTTGTTGTCATCGACAAACTCACCAAAGTGGCTCACTTTCTGCCTATCAAAGAGTCGATCACTGCAGCTCAATTGGCGGAACTCTATACCTCTCGAATTGTCTCTCTGCACGGTATTCCTCAAGTGATCTCTTCAGACCGTGGCAGCATCTTTACCTCGAAGTTTTGGGATTCTTTCCAGAAGGCCATGGGCACTAACATCCGCTTCAGCACAGCTTTCCATCCTCAAACAAGCGGTCAAGTCGAGCGTGTCAACCAGATTCTTGAAGATATGCTCCGGGCTTGTGTGATCTCCTTCGGCATGAAGTGGGAGGATTGTCTTCCTTATGCTGAATTCTCCTACAACAATAGTTTTCAAGCAAGTTCGGGCAAGGCCCCTTTTGAAATTCTGTATGGCAGGAAGTGCCGTACCCCTCTCAACTGGTCTGAAACCGGTGAACGTTAGCTTTTGGGTAATGACTTAATCATAGAAGCAGAAGAAATGTGCAAAGTCATTCGTGATAACCTCAAAGCAGCCCAATACCGCCAGAAGAGCTACTATGATAGTAAGCACCGTGATTTGGCTTTTGAGATCAGAGATCATGTTTACCTCCGTGTCTCTCCTATGAAAGGTACTCGTCGCTTCAGTATCAAAGGGAAGCTTGCCCCTAGATACGTGGGACCTTTCAAGATTGTCAGTAAGAGAGGCGACCTCGCCTATCAACTCGAGCTTCCTTCAAACTTTGCAAATGTTCATGACGTGTTCCATGTCTCTCAGCTTCGAAAGTGCTTCAAGACTCCGGACCGCACCGTCAACTTCGAGGACATTGAGCTCCAAGAAGATCTCTCTTATCGTGAGCACCCAATTGCTATTCTTGAAGAGACTGAACACAAGACTCGCAACAAGTCAATCAAATTTCTCAAAGTCAAGTGGTCACACCATTCCGACCGTGAAGCTACCTGGGAACGCGAGGATCACCTCCGTTCTGAGTACTCGGCGTTCTTTCAGTCCTAGATCTCGGGACGAGATCTTTTCGTAGTGGTGGAGTGTTGTAACAACCCGGATGTAACTTTCCCTATTTGTACTCCAACTCTTGCCATTTCCGGCGTTAAGTTATATTTATTTCCTCGGGTTCGGGTTTTGTCTCCATGTTTTGTTGTCGTTGTCATCCATCTCATATCACGTCATCATGTGCATTGCATTTGCATACATGTTCGTCTCATGCATTCGAGCATTTTCCCCGTTGTCCGTTTTGCATTCCGGCGCTTCGTTCTCCTCCGGTGGTCATTTCTACCTTTCTTTCGTGTGTGGGGATTAAACATTTCCGGATTGGACCGAGACTTGCCAAGCGGCCTTGGTTTACTACCGGTAGACCGCCTGTCAAGTTTCATAGCATTTGGACTTCGTTTGATACTCCAACGGTTAACCGAGGGACCGAAAAGGCCTCGTGTGTGTTGCAGCCCAACACCCCTCCAATTTGGCCCAAACCCCACCAAACTCTGCTCCATGTCCTAGAGCGTTCGATCACGATCGCGTGGCCGAAAACCGCACCTCATTTGGACTCTCCTAGCTCCACTTATGCCTATAAATACACCCCTCCGTTTTCGGATCTCCTCCCCCATGAAACCCTTAAAAAAACAGATCCCGCCGCCGCCAGACCGGACAACGTCCGCCGCGCGCCTCCGCCTATCAGCCGCCGCCACGTGGCGCTCGCCTGACCCCGCCGCCGCCACGGCCCGGGAGCGTGAGGCCGGCCCCCGCGGCCCGCATCGCCACCCGCCGCCGCCTCGCACCAGCCCCGCCTCCTTCCCCATCGCCGGCGCCACCGCGCCACCGCGGCCAACATCGCCGCCCGGCGCCACCTCGCCGCTCCGGCGCCACCGCGGCCGCCCGAGCCGGCGCCGCCCCCGTCCAAGGCCGGCTCCGCCGCCCTCTCCACCGACCCCCTCGCCGCCCCGGTCATCTTCTCCCCCTCTGGCGTCGTCCTCCTTCCCGGTGAACAGGAACTCCGGCAAGACTCCGGCGAGTGCATCGGGAACCGTGCTGGATCTGGATCTGAAAAATCCCCTCAGTTGACTTTTCCCTCCAAACCCTAATTTTTTATGCCTGCTTTAACCCGCCGTATCTCCGCATCCGTAGCTCCGATTTGGGCATATAGTATATCAAAATGTTCGCCTCGACGAGTAAATCATTTCATTCCATTGAATCATTTTCATTTGAGCTCATCTTGATGCCTGAAATGCTGTTAGAAGAGGGCTTCGTGAGTTAATTGTCAAATCTGCTATTTCATCTTAGACTTTTGTCATTTTTGCCATGATTAATGTGTGCATGATATGCCTGTGAGTCCTTCATATGTTTTGTTAAGCATTTTGTTATCTTTCCAGAGGTGCAACCCATGCATTTTTAGGATGTGTTTGGTGACTTGTGCAAGCTTGCAAAGTGAGGCACCCGGTAAATCTGTTTTCAGGGACTTAGTAGTTTTCACTAAGTCTGGGATTATTTAGTTCATGATGCCACATATTCAGCTTGTTTCCTAGTGATCCGTGCCTCTTTTGAGGATGATCAGTAAAGGAGTTTTGTTAATCATGTTATGCTCTATCCATGCATGTCTTTGTTTGCAATTATGGAGCACCCTAGCTTGAGTCAATCGAGCTCTACTTTTGCTTCATTGTGAATCCGGGTAGATCGTCAACTTGTTTGCTATTTTGCCGATGTTATTGTAGATGATCCGTGCAAGCTATGCCATTGTTCTTGCCATGTCTAGCTTGCATGTTGTGCCTTATTAACGGATGTATGCTTTCCTTGCCATGACTTTCACCTAGGTGAGTGCATCGAGCTCGTTTACGTGCCTTCGTGAGTTATATTTCAGCATGTCCCAGTTTTCACTAAGTCTGAAAACTGATTGTGTTTTAGCTATGTTCGTGTGCCCGTTAGTATATTTGTGAACCCTTTTGGCCCCAGGTCACTTTGGGTCTTTTGTTAAGCTTGTTGAGTAGCTCCATGCCATGTTCTTACTTGTCTTAATCAGGTCATGTGTCATGTTGTTTTGCTGCTCCGATGAGGGCTTCGTGATCTGAAATTCCAGACAAGTGTTAATTTCACTAAGTCTGAGATCTGTTTTGCATTTGCGTTTTTGCCATGCTTGTTTGAACCTGTTAATGGATGAATTGGCCGTAGCTCAGTGCTAGACTTTTGTTAAGCGTCTTGTGTGCATCCCTGCCATTTATTTTGTTGTCATGTTTGGGTGCTGTAGCATGTTCATTTCGTTGCATTTTGATGCCTACTTGCTGTAAATCGCAGACCGGTGTCATTTTTTGAATCGCTTGCCATTTCCAAACCGTAACTCCGATTCCGGCGATCTTTATATCGTTTTCAAGCGATTTCATCTCATCTTTCCAGTGGCACCCTTGGAATTCCAAGTTGAGGCCACGTTCATGCTTTTCCTGTCATATCTTGCATTTGGCATCCCACATCGCATCCCGCATAGCATGTCATCTTTGCATTGTGCTGTTTGAGTTTGCATGTGGTTGATTGTATCCTTGTTGCTTGTTTGTCTTGTTTGGGTAGAGCCAGGAGACGAGTTCACTAACGAGGAGCCCGTTGAGTTTGCTCTTGAGGATCCAGTCAACTCTGACAACTGTGCAGGCAAGATGATCATACCCTCGAAATCACTACTATCTTTGCTATGCTAGTTTGCTCGCTCTTTTGCTATGCCATTGCTGCGATGCCTACCTTTTGCTTGTCAGCCTCCCAAATTGCCATGTTAACCTCTAACCCACCATTTCCTAGCAAACCGTTGATTGGCCATGTTACCGCTTTGCTCAGCCCCCTCTTATAGCGTTGCTAGTTGCAGGTGAAGATTGGAGCCGTTCCTTGTTGGAACATTTATTTACTTGTTGGGATATCATTATATTGCTATGTTATATTAATGCATCTATATACTTGGTAAAGGTTGGAAGGCTCGGCCTCTCGCCTAGTGTTTTGTTCCACTCTTGCCGCCCTAGTTTCCGTCATATCGGTGTTATGTTCCCGGTTTTTGCGTTCCTTACGCGGTTGGGTTATAATGGGAACCCCTTGACTGTCCGCCTTGAATAAAACTCCTCCAGCAATGCCCAACCTTGGTTTTACCATTTGCCACCTAGCCTTTCCCTTGGGTTTCGCGGACTCAAGGGTCATCTTATTTTAACCCCCCCCCCCCGGGCCAGTGCTCCTCTGAGTGTTGGTCCAACCTAGAGCACCGTGCGGGGCCGTCCCTCGGCAACTTGGGTTATGTTGGCTCCCGTACGCTTAGCTTATTCGGTGTGCCCTGAGAACGAGATATGTGCAGCTCCTATCGGGATTTGTCGGCATAGCGGGTGGTGTTGGTGGACTTGTTTTACCATTGTCGGAGTTGTCTTGAATTACCGAGATACCGAGTCTGATCGGAACGTCTTGGGAGGAGGTCTATTCCTTCGTTGACCGTGAGAGCTTTTCATGGGCTTAGTTGGGACTCCCCTGCAGGGATTGAACTTTCGAAAGCCGTGCCCGCGGTTATGGGCAGATGGGAATTTGTTAATGTCCGGTTGTAGATAACTTGAACCTTAATTAATTAAAACGAACCAACTGAGTGTGTTACCGTGATGGCCTCTTCTCGGCGGAGTCCGGGAAGTAGACACGGTGTTGGAGTAATGTTTGCATAGGTTGTTCTCTAGCTTCTCGCTCGTGCTTTGCCTCCTCTTCTTGCTCTCTTTTGCGTATAATTTAGCCACCATATATGCTAGTCGCTTGCTGCAGCTCCACATATATTTGCCTATCCTTCCTATTAGCTTAAATAGTTTTGATCGCGAGGGTGCGAGATTGCTGAGTCCCTATGGCTCACAGATTACTATTACACCAGATGCAAGGCCTGATGATTCCGCTCCCGGAGACGCGTATGAGCTCAAGTGGGAGTTCGACGAAGACTCTCAACGATACTACGTTTCCTTTCCCGATGATCAGTAGTGGTGCCTAGTTGGGGGTGATTGGGACCGTTGTCGCATATTGGGTTTTTCTTCTATTTTGGCGCCGTAGTCGGGCCATGAGTGTTTTGGATGATGTAATGTTATTTATGTACTTTGATGTGACGTGGCGAGTGTAAGCCAACTATGTTCTTCCCTTTATTATTCATATTACATGGGATGTTGTGAAGATTGCCTAACTTGCGACATATGCCTTCAATGCGATTATGTCTCTAAGTCATGCCTCAACACGTAGGAGCTATAGTCGCATCGAGGGTGTTACAGCAACTTCCTGCTGCCTTGGTCGACGCACGCCACGGGCCTCCGCTTCCCCATGCTGCCTCGGCAATCATTCTTGGCTGCCAAAAGGGTTGGTGCTTGTTGTAGAGTTTTCATTGCCTTCCTTTCGTGTTGCTCCAGATCCCCTTCTCCTTCTTGCTAGAGAGCCCCAGATCTGCCGAAACTCTCCCCCAGCCTGTAGTTGATGGCCACCGACAAGGTGAAGCTCGCGCGCTCACCTTCCCTATTCGAGCCCGCCCTGAGCATGCCCACCGTCATGGAGAAGAACCTCGCCGTCGCGCTCCTAGTGACGGCGGATGGCAGCAATGAGGGGGGAGAGACAGCGCTCCGGGCCGGCTCCGCCAAGCCGGAAACCTTGGGCAGTACCTTCTATCCCTTCTTCTTACACAACGTCTTCACGGGTCTTGTCCCCCCCCCTTCTCCAGCTTCTTCTATGACGTCCTTTGCCATTACAATATCCATGCCCTTCATCTTCATCCCAACTCTATCCTTCTCCTGTCGATCTTTGCCTTCTACTGCGAGGCATTCGTGGGGGTTATGCCATTTGTGGCGCTGCTCCGCCATTTATTCTACCTCCAGATCAAGGAAGGCCCGTGCTCAGGATGTGCCAAGTTTGTGGCGGCCAATGGGAGCAACGCGATCTCGTGAGCCGGGAAGAAGGTAGAATATTTCAGGAACAGGTGGGTCCTCATGGATGCCTCGCGCTCCTGCCCTTGACTGGCGCTGCCGACTGGGATGCCAGTGCCTCACGAGGGATGGAATCATGAGAAACTCATCGGTCTCCGGGTGGATCAGTTGATGGAGAGGATGGTGGCTGACCTGAAGCCTAATGACCCAAAGGCGGAGACTCTGACGGGGGCCATCACTGGTGCGTGTCGGTCCTAAACAAACGGTTTTTAACCCCTTTTCGCGATGACATTTGGAACCATTGCCAAGTGAGTGTGTGCGATAGGGTGTCCTTCCCACACGACCTAGAAATCATCGGGGATAGGCCCTCCTAGGACACAGGCTAGGGCTGTGTGCTATCAAGCGAGGCATCGAAACCCAATCATTTCCGTAGGTATGTACATCCCACACGGTGAATCCCAAAAATCATTTCTGTAGGTATGTACATCCCACATGGTTAATCCCAGAAATCATTTCCGTAGGTATGTACATCCCACATGGTGAATCCCAGAAATCATTTCCGTAGGTATGCACATCCCACATGGTGAATCCTAGAAATCATTTTTGTAGGTATGTACACCCCACACAGTCAATCCAAGGAATACGTTTCCGTTCTTATGTACATCCCACACAGTCAATCCAGGGAAAACATTTATGTTTGTATGTACATCCCACACAGTTTTATGTGTAGGCTCGTGTCTGAAAGGTGTAACTATCACACACGGTCTTCCTTGGTTAACTGTTTGCTTTTATCAACTATATCACAAATGATTTGATGAAGAAAACTGTGTGGCATTGGGCTATCCATTGCAAGCGCTTTTACTGCTAGAACTGTTTCCAAAGACCCATGACACATTTAGCATGTTTATTAGTTTACAATTAATAATTTCAGTATTACGAAATTCGCATTTCATATCGAATAGTTGTTTGCCAATTTCATATCAGGCATATAAATATATTATAACATCATAGTACGGTAGCTACATGAAAATAGCGCAGTACAACATATAGCTAGTTCAACTTCATAAGAACAATATATTCATTTCCCTAATCGAGATCATCCAGGATCGTCTTATCCACCTATGCTTTCAGTTCAGTAAGAACCCGTTTTGCACGGGCCAACTGGGAAAGTGGCTCCTCCTTCGCCAACACCATCTTAGCAAAGTCTGATTTAAAAAATATGAGCTCATTCTCCACCTTCAACTTTTTATCCCACATCTTGAAATATGCTTCAACATTGACAAGACTTTCTCTAATCCTACATGTGTTCTCTTCCTAATACATGCTCCAGAGCTTCATTAGGCACATCTTCAAAGACTATGGCCACTCTTGATCAACCCACTCCAAGTAAGAACACTTCCATTCATCCTATAATATTTAAAACTAGATCAGTAACAATTGCAGGGGAACTGGGTTAGCAACATAGAAAAACACCAATGCTTATTTTGAAAAACTGAAGAAACATGTTAATTATGACATATCTTCTCAAAAAGATCAATGTGCAAATGAAATAATTGGTACTAAGACAACAACCAAATTCTGGAACATCATAAGCTATAATTAACTACAATGACGCTACAAGTTCTTACTCATGTACAATAAATAACAAATTGAACATTTTATGAGGAAGGTAAATATAATTGCAACAACATAGTAACAGTGTTTGGATGACAGCAAATTGATACTAATAGGTGTGTACATGCACAAATTTAGTAACATAGGACTAATAGCACTAAGGTCGTCCACTATGTATGCCAAAACTGGGGTAAAGACAACTGTTCCTACATCTCGCACCGGTGCCTTGCACTGGCAAGCCGATGCAGCGGAAAAAAATCAGGGACCCGGACTCCGGAGCACGTAGTTGCTCCGATGCCCAGTCCCTTCGTGCCGTAAAGATTCAGTATTTAACTGCTTGGCTGCTCGGTTGTGTGGACGAAAGTTGGCTGCACAAACTGCTGAAGCGGTGCCAAATAATTTTCTAATGGCACCGCTGATGAGATGGCAACAATTTAAGATACTAGGTACAAACTATGACACTATCTTAGGATGTGTTTGTTTGAAGGTGTGGTATGAATGGGTTGGGACCGTGACAGTGTCTGAATCACATCTAACAAATGATTTGTAACAACGCAAGAGGGTCTAACCTTCTCTGCACATGCCAGAAACTTCCTCCCACTGTCCACAGAATCAAACGCAACTAGCTTCACGCATGGAGATTGATGGTGACAACGAGCAGATAGATCTTCAGCCACCCTTCTCCATTCGTTCCCACTCATGGCCTTAGGGAGCTACAAGAGGAAGAAACGACTCAAATTGACCTCCGGGTAAAAATCCGTCATTCCAAGTCATTGCCCGAGAGAGAGAAGAGAGGCATACATGGGTGGTGAAGGAGTAGTCGCCAGAGGAGGAACCGCTGGAGATGTCTTTGAAGAAGACCATGGTGACCCCGGCGGTAGGATGCGAGACAGTGAGAGCGAGGAAGCGGCTATAGCTTAGCAAGGAAGGAAGGAAGGAAGGAGGAAACAAGGGAAATGTGACTTGTGGTCAGGGAGAAAAGGGGTGGGGAAGGGGAGAGAGGGTGGGTGGGGTGGGGTAGATATTTTGGCGGTAGGCAAAAGTTTGGAAATGTGGAGGGAAACTTTGCGCGTGGTGCCGCCGGACCATTCACTTTGAACGATTATGTGCATCACAAACGATTCTTCTGCTTTACGTGCATGGGATGAGTTTGATAATTCAAATTTCATTCTCAAGGCATGGGCACATTTACTTTGAACGCGCGTGATGCCGCCGGACCATTCACTTTGAACGATTGTGTGCACCGTAAATGATTCTTCTGCTTTACGCACATGCGATGAGTTTGATAATTGAAATTTTGGTGGAAATTTCCCCGGGTATGTCATTGCACAATTTAACATCGCTTGATAATTTGGGCACACAAAGAGCCTATAGCAGACAGACCACACTTACTGAATCGAGCAATTTTAGTAATTACATAGAGCCAGTTGACCTAAACATTGCTCTAACAAAAGACCAGCATTAAAAACAAAGCCTAAGTACGCATAATTAAAAATCTGCCGCCGCACCGGCCTATGCATCGCCGGTGTGAGATGAGATGTCGATGACTTGTCCTGGCGAAATGCCACCGTTGGTGGACTCCACGTCCCCCTGCTGGAGTCGACCACGTCCTCGTCCTCGTCCTCGGCGACGCCCTCAAGGTTGTAGTACTTGTAGTAGTGGTTGCGCCAGAGCTCGCTTTGGTACTGCACCGCCGATTCCTCGATGGACAGACTCTCTCTACCTCGACCTCAGACACGCGCAACTCCTCCTCCCGGTGCTCCTCGATCTCCGCCACCTCATGCATCTCCAGCTCCCGTTCGGCGACGTCATGAGGAAGCAGGTCCTCCATGGCCACCGCCGCCTTTTCAGACATGGGTTGCATGCTAGAGTCCGAGGTGGCCTGGAATATCTTGACGTGTGCATCCTCGATCTTGCCGTGGATGGCCTCGACCCGGGCCAGGGTGACATCAGCGGCACAGACGGCAGCTCGAGCGCGAGTCCACTAATCACCAACACAATACTCCACCGGGGATCCTCCCTCATCATCCTACGAGAGGGCCATCCTCGGTACTCACACTTATCTTGAGTCTTTTAGTAGTATCCATTAACTTGTCTATGAACTGTATAGGCAACCAAGTAGTCCTTTACCACGGACGCGGCTATTCGAATAAATGATGTTAACCCGGCAGGGGTGTACTTCTTCATACACGCTCTCACCACTTACCGTCGTTTACACGACATGTACTCGGAAACCTTCAAGCGGAAGCCCAACGAGGGTGTCGGCCATGGCCTACCTAAACACTCAAGTCTCTAGTCGAGGTTTATCGCCTATCCAGGTTCCATCCGTAGGGAGTCCGGCCGAGGTTTCCACATACGGCCCTGAACGATGTGAACAGGGTCCCGAGACGCCAAACTGGCGCCTGGCATACCCGGCCACGGTGTATCTACCGCAAAATAGCCCACCCCTAGGGTCAATGCTACGCACGACCGCCAACACATAACCTACAAACACCAGAAACTAGTTGAAATTGGTTTCGGGCCCAATGTATGGTAGTAGCTGATTCTTAAATCACACATACAGATCTCTGTTCTTAGGGACGGCCTCAATGAAACAACCCACCATGTACTCCTACATGGCCTCTCGTCGATACCTTTACCAGATCATGTTCAACACATTCCTCACATTACCGACATAATCATTTCACTCTAGCCCATCACCCAGATGAACTAGACCTGACACAACTCTAAGCATAGAAGGCATGGCAAGGTAGGAAACACATACATGGCTCAATCAACTCCTACACATGCTAGTGGGTTTCATCTAGTTACTGTGGCAATGACAGGTCATGCAGAGGATAAGGGTTCAACTACCGCAGCACACAGCAGTTTGAAACGTTGTTGTCTTAATGCAGTAAATGATAGCAGAGGCGAGAACATGGGATTGTATCGATATGATCAATGGGGCTGCTTGCCTGATGGAGTAGTAGTAGGGTACTGCCCTTCAGTTGGATAGTCGGAGATATCCTCAGAGGCAGAACCTACCACGAGAGACACCACAGAAGATAATCAACACATGGCAATATGCAACAATATGATGCATGCTATGACATGGCAAAATGATGTGTCCTGCCTAATGCAATGTGAAACAAGTTGAAATGGGTCCATTTGAATCAAAGATTCAAATGGAAGCTTAAGTTCTTATGCATAATAAGTGTATTAGCTTGCTTCACCTAAACAGCAAGGTTAAATTGTTTTGTCATGCATGAAACCATTACAGATGGATAGATTGAATTTTTCTGATCATTTTTCATATATAATTTGTTGGATTTTGAGCTATGGTTGATTTTCTATGATTTTTAGAAGTTTTCAGCAATTAAAAGAATTTCTAGACTTGTTTTTATTCCAAAATTCCATTTATTGCGTCAGCACTGCGTCATGCTGGCGTCAGCAGTCAACAGTGCCTAGTCCTAGTCAAACCTGACCAGTGGGGCCCACTGGTCAGTGACTCTGTGCACTAACTAAGCTAGTTAGTCCTAATTAATTGGGCAGGGCCCACTAGTTAGTGACTACTAACTAAACTAACCTAGTTAATTAGCACTAACCAGACTAATTAGTCGGGCGGGGCCCGCATGTCAGTGAGAGAGAGGGGCGGGTCAACCCGTGTCAGAGGGGTCAACCTCGCCGGTCAGCGGTCAAAGCCTGCCGGCGTTTAGCCGCCGGCGAGGCCAGACGCGGCGGCGCGCTGCGGGATTTGCCCACAGGGCACCATTTGGCGCGCGGAGAGCACCTACGTGGAGCTGGGACTCGCCCGCATCCAAGCACGGTGGTGGTTTGGCCGAGGAGTGGCCGGAGCATCGCCGGCGACGAGCTCGACGGAGGCCGAGGCTCGAGTGTGCTCATGCTCGTGGCTGCGGTGGCCTAGGCGATGCGGCGAAAGCACCTACAGCATCTACACCGCGCGGGGAGTGTGACGGGCACAAGCCTGTGATCAAATGGTCACCGGAGCATCGCTAGTGACATGGTCAGGCGGCGGCGCGTTCGGGCACAAGAGGCGCGGCGTCTACGGTGTTCTAGGGGCGAAACGAAAAGCACGGGGAGGTTCAGTAGCTCACAGGGAAGCCACAGGGAGGGTCAGCGTGCTCGGGGAAGCTCGGGTGCGGCGGATCGACGACAACGATCGACGGCGGCCGAAGGTTGAAGACGACTGTGGCGGGGATGATGCAGGAGCTCCGGCGTCGCGCAGCTCAGCTGGTCGACGTAGTCGACGACGGCGAACCATCCGGACACGGTGAGAGGGCGCGGGGACGGCGTTGGACGCAGCTGCGGCGAGCAGCGGCAAAGGTGATGTCTCGGGCGATGTCGGGGAGGGCGAGAGAGGGAACCAGAGAGAGCGAGTGTGTCTGGGAGCTCGGGGAGAGAGAGAGGGTTCGTCCCAGGGCGACAGGTCGACGAGGGGAGCGGCTGGGCGGCGGGCAGCTGCGTGGCAAACGTGATGTGCTCGCCGTCGAGCACCTGCCTGCTTGGGTTGGCGAGAGCAAGCAGCTCGCTGGCACAGCAGGTGGGCTGGGCTGCTAGGTGGGCCGGCCAGGTGGGTTCAGGTAAGTGCTCTGCACTGTTTTCTGTTTCTCTTTTATTTATTTTCTATACTATGTTTTGAAATAGAATAAATCCTATTTCATTTCCAAAAACTCTGGAAATATTCAGAGGCACATTTGAGAATATTCTCAACTACCTAAAAATGCTTCCAAGATTATTTGAGCACCTTAAAATATTTATAAGATTTAAAATGCCCAAATTCAAATACTTATGACTTGGTTCAAAAATCCAGAATGGCCTCATAAATTGTAGAACCATTTTTGGTAGAGGTTTAAACCAAAACCAAAAATGGTGGGCTTTTATGAAGGGCATTTTGGGTTCATTGAAATTCCAATTGTTGGAATTTAGCATTTTCAGGGGGGTGTTGGGGTTGATTAGCCCCCATTTCAAGTTTAAAAGAAATTTAAACATGATGCACAAGTTCAAGCAACCCTAATGCATAACAGGAAAGCAGGGATGTGGCAACTCACCCCCACTCAAAAGAATCGCGTCCCGAGATTCAGGACTCGTCGGGAAGAAGGAGGGGTACTCTAGTCAAAGATGATCCTCCCTTTCCCAAGTAGCTTCTTTCTCAGAATGGTGTGACCATTGAACCTTGAGAAACTTGATGTTATGGCGTCGAGTGGTACGCTCGGCTTGATCAAGGATACGAACAGGATATTCCCAATATGAGAGGTTATCTTGTAGATCAAGCGTTTCGTGGTCCACTCCACGGATAGGATCCGCGAAGCAACGCCTGAGTTGAGAAACGTGGAAGACATCGTGAACTCTGGAAAGATGCGGAGGTAGTTCCAATTGTTAGGCAACTTCTCCTCGTTTGGCAAGAATGCGAAAGGGTCCAATGTAACGAGGGGCCAATTTGCCTTTGATACCGAAACAATGGGTTCCCTTTAACGGAGTAACCCGAAGGTAAGCCTTCTCGCTGACTTCATAAGTCATGAGCTTATGTTTACGATCATATTGGCTCTTTTGATGAGATTGGGCTGTTTTCAATTTCTCACGAATAACGCGAACCTGCTCTTCTGCTTCCTAAATCATATCCGGGCTAAAGAGTTGTCTTTCCCCGGTTTCTGACCAGTTAAGAGGCGTTCGACATTCTCATCCATAGAGAACTTCGAAAGGAGCTTTGCCCAAGCTAGCTTGATAATTATTGTTATAAGAAAACTCCGCGAATGGAAGGCATTTCTCCCAATCCATTCCGAAGGAGATGACAGAAGCTCGGAGCATATCTTCCAGAATTTGATTTACTCGCTCTACTTGACCACTGGATTGAGGGTGGAAGGCGGTGCTAAAAGAGAGACGAGTTCCCATAGCATTTTGGAAACTTTCCCAAAATCGAGAGGTGAACAGACTCCCACGGTCTGAGTTAATTTCCAATGGGACACCATGAAGAGACACTATTCAGGAGATGTATAGGTCAGCTAGCTGGCTAGTGGTGATACTCCCACGAACAGGTAGGAAATGGGCTACTTTGGAAAGACGATCGATCACGACGAAGATAGCATTATTCCCTCTCTTGGTCCTGGGAAACCCAGTAATGAAATCCATACTGATTTTATCCCATTTCCACTCAGGAATAGCCAAAGGTTGAAGGGTGCCAGCAGGCCATTGATGCTCTTCTTTAACATGACGACAGACGTCGCAACTAGCAATATATTGAGCAATTTCTCTCTTCATCCTAGTCCACCAAAACCTCTGGCGTAGGTCTTGATACATCTTAGTACTACCAGGATGAATGGTGAGAGGGGATTCATGAGCTTCCTTAAGGATCAGCCGCCTCAGGTATCGTGCCTTGGGAACCACTAAGCGGTTTCCAAAGTATACGACACCTTGATCATCAATGGAGAAACAATTCGCGACTCCTTTCTTAATGTTTCTCTTAATACGGGAGATTCCCGGACCTACCTTCTGTGCCTTGATGATCTGATCCGTAAGGGTAGGTTTCGCCACCAGGGTGGATAGGAATCCTCGAGGAACAATGTGAAGATTAAGCTTATGAAATTCCTCATGGAGAAGTGGTAGACTTTGTTGTAACATCAGGTTGTTACAATAAGATTTATGACATTGGCTTTTCCCGGGGTGTAAGTTATTCCTAAGTCGTAATCCGAAATCAACTCGACCCAACGTCTTTGCCTGAGATTCAAATCCGGTTGGGTGAAGATATATTTCAAACTTTGGTGATCGGTGAAGATCTCGCAATGATTACCGAGGAGGTAATGTCGCCAAGTTTTAAGTGCATGGACTATAGCTGCAAGCTCTAGATCATGGGTGGGATAATTTTCCTCATGTGGGTGTAATTGCCGTGAAGCATAGGCAATTACCTGACGATCTTGCGCGAGTATGCAACCTAGTCCTTGTCGTGAGGTGTCGCAATAGATAATAAAGTCCTTGGAGAAATCTGGTGGTACCAGTACGGGAGCAGATGTCAGGCGTCTTTTCAGTTCCTGGAAGCTGAACTCGCACTATGGGGTCCACTCGAACATTTTATCTTTCTTGAGGAGTTCAGTTAGAGGTTTAGCAACCTTGGAGAAATTCTCGACGAAGCGGCGGCAATAGCTCGCTAAGCCAAGGAAGCTCCGAACTTGCTTGACCGTCTCAGGTGGAGTCCAATCAAGGACGGCTTGAACTCGCTCGGGATTGACAGCAATACCCTTACCGGAGATTACATGGCCTAGATAGGTCACTTCTGGCAACCAAAATTCACACTTGGAGAATTTGGCATAAAGGCGATGCTCTCAAAGTTTCGTCAATACCAGCCTTAGATGTTCGGCATGTTCCTCTTCATTCTTGGAGTAGATGAGTATATCATCAAGGTATACCACGACGAATTTATCCAAATACTCCATGAAGACTGAGTTCATTAACGGAGAGAATGTGGCTGCGGCATTAGTTAAACCGAAGGACATGACGGTGTACTCGTATTGGCCATAACGAGTAACGAAGGCTGTTTTGGAATGTCCCCGTGTCTGATTTTGATTTGATGGTAGCCCAACCTCAAATCCATCTTGGAAAAGACTGAGGATCCAGCGAGCTGATCATACAGATCGTTGATCCTGGGAAGCGGATACTTGTTCTTGATAGTGACCAAGTTGACAGGTCGGTAATCTACAACCATCCGATCCGTTCCATCCTTCTTCTTGACGAAGAGGACGGGGCAAGCCCAAGGAGAGGAACTAGGACGGATGAAACCCTTTTTCAAGGACTCATCGAGTTGGTTCTTAAGCTCGGCTAGTTCTAAGGGTGCCATCTTATAGGGTCTCCTAGAAATTGGGACGGTTCCTAGAACAAGGTCTATCACAAACTCGACAGAATTCGATCTTCACAAAGATCAAGCGATACACGATCAACTCATGGAATGAGATGATAGAACGTCTCTTAAGCTGGGACACAATGCACACATCAAGACGGATGGAGAGAAACTGATAACAAAGGCTCAATTTGGTAGGCAACATTTGCACGCTTAAGAAGATGGTGGATGCGTTTCAAGTAGCGAGGAGTTAAGTTGCCCTTCATGTCGAATGGGGCACCTTAGAGGAGGTGGCTCGTAGAGCTATTCCCTTAAGTGGCAAAAAGAATTACTTTTGATTCAAAGGTCACTGAAACTCTTTATACCATCCTAAGGCAATTCACAACAATCGTTTGGCGGAGTACAAAGGGATGGCATACCCGAACTAGAATGGATGATATGGACTACCTTGTTGAAGACAACGCAAGGGATGATTTATAAGAAAACCAACTTGATCACGAACTCAACATAGCGGTTAGGTGACAGCCAGGTAATACATCCGAGAAGATCTTCGGAAAATCACGAACCACCGATATGTTACTAAGCTCGAGAACAATCTTGCTTTTCAGGGCAAGATGATATGATCAAAAGAGCAATGGTTTGGCAAAATCCTAACCCGTTGATCGAAGAGTGCACCAGGAAATAAGGACTAGGTAGCACGATCAACCTTAGGGTTATGATTCAATAATCAGCACACTAAGAATGATATTAATGTCCATTAACTACCAAGTAAAGGGTTGCTAGGAGTATTGCTTTCACATATCACGATTCACTTGTCGGTATTCCGGTTGCGACAGCACGACACCGAGGAATGAATAATGATGGCGAGAAGTATCACTATGTCAAGAATTCATAAGGGAAGGTGCAATTCTCATGACATTCCTCACATAAATGGGATAGTACTTCAAGGTAGAACGGACCAATAGCTTGACTGCATTTGATCTGCGAAATACAACTGCTTTGACCCAATCCTAGAAATGGATGAGGTACTGGAGTTTGTTTCTCCTAGTCATTCTGAAATAGAACGGCTCCACGGACCACAAGAATAATAGGCACCGATAGATGAATGCTCACATACTCTTGACTATTAATTGATAGATGAAGGTCGGAATATAACGAAAGGGGGACAACTCAAAGGAACATATAACTTTCTGAGTTGTGGATGCATAGATTAGTATGTCGAACGAGTTCAACATATTTATTCCGGATAACCCATGCAGGAAGGTAGGGTTGGCAGAGTCACAACATAGAATAGAGAACTCATGAGGAGGACTCTATCGTGACCTTTTGGTTCAAAAGAACTCCTTCCAAGAATGGTCCATGATAATTGGAAGAAGGATGTACCATGAACCTCGAGGACTATCGCAAAGGTTACTAATATCCTAAAGGAACTAGCAACACTATCAACATGAGATAAGTAGGGTGAATCTTGGGTTCAAGAACCCATGAATAGAATACCTACCACTACATGGCATCACGAGGTGCTTTCGAGAATGGTGGCCAGAATCATCACACCGGAACACAAAACACCTAGGGTCATAGTAATAGCTCCATCATATATGTCGAGGCAACAGAGTACCTCAACTCACCGATTAGTGTGATTAATCTGGCCCAAATGGACATCAGGAACAGGAGGAAGGGGTTTGCAAATGCATCAGACTACTTAGAAACCTGGGATGACTCGGACAGCATAACGGCTGTAAATGCTCAGAAAAAGATTTGAGACATCCACAACAGTTTGCAATACCACTCAACAACATCATATCAAGGTTCTGATTCAACTGGCAATATACTAAAAGTAGTAGAAACTGTACTGTGGCTGGTAACAACAATCCTATAAGCTACTACGGATTAGTAACACGTGAACCTGATAGAAGAAGAGAGCCTAGTCCTTAACCCACGTTGAAAGAGAAGAGAATGACTCACATCAGAGGGCATAAGGTAAAGGAGTAAAAGAGCCTTACGTTCCCTCCCACAATCAATTCCCCTACATATAACTAAAGCATTTCTAGACTCGACATCGACCAATTTGGCTCAACGAACCTACAGGAAGTCCGCCTCTGATGCCAACGTTGTCAGGACCCCGGTTCCAAGTCACATCGATCTAGCCGGTAACACCTCATATCACATTGCGGCCTCACGCATAGTATCCCCACGGGTGTTGCCTTACCATGGCCCGGGACCGTTTGCGCCTTTTGGCTCACGTATATGATAGTGTCGCTAGCATCCATATGACAGAGAACCTGGGCCGACATGGCTAGTCGTGAACCCAAAGCGGCACAGACCTATGGAGACAGGCATACATGAATCACATCGAGCATGTCGGTCATCAGCGTGTGAATCCGGGCTGTAGCACTGGGCTAACAGGACTCCGGGGAGCCCGGGCTGTAGCAGGCTAGGCAGGACTCCGGAAGTCACCGCGTGACATTTCCCCGAAGGGACAAACATAGGAACAAAGTGAAACACATGTAGGCCAGTCAAGTGTCCTGAGCAGTAGTGCTAGGCTAGCAGGACTCCGGTGAACCGGGCTGTAGCAGACTACTATGGCTCAAGGAGCACTAGACTATATTTCCCCATAAGAGATAAACAACTAGATTGTCGGATCCCACACATACCAAGCATTTCAATCATACACACAATATGCTCGATATGTGCAAATACAACATGGCATCACAACAAAACTCTACAACTCAAGTACTTTATTTAAAGGCTCCAGAGAGCCATACATAACATGTTCATATAGGTAGGGGTCACATGACCCGACACTCAAGTCATACAAGCATACAAGCACATGCGGAAGCAAATAGTCTGAGTACAGACACTAGAAAGAAAGAAGGCTTCTCGAAGCCTGTATACCTACATAGGGCCCTCCATGGCCAGGATCACCACCTGGGTGGCAAGTCACTCATCGACGTCGAGGTCTACATAAAACCCATCGGAGGGGGCGGTGTTGTCGTCTAAAAACAGTAATTAAAGCAAACATGAGTACAAAGGTACTCAACAAGTCTTACAACAGAACATATGAAAGTGCAACTATCCCTAGGTGGTTTTGGTAATTCATAACAACATATAGCTCATTGAGCTAATGCTATTCCAAGATGATTATTTCAGAAACGCTCAATGATTGGCATGGCATTACCTGATTGCATCCACCCTGCGGATTGAGAAAGGACTAGCCACCCTAACTCAAAACCAGGCAAGCCTAGAGAGAATCATGGAACAAAAGTTCTATGACTTGGATGTCAAGGTGACAGAGATTCAGACTGCAGTGGAGCAGCTCCAGGATGACATGCAGGAGAGGAGAGGCAGGACTACCACTGATGCCTTTGCCAGAGTGCCACGAGGTCCGAGGTCATCTGCCGTGCCAGTTGCTGCCACCAGAGCCACCACCTCAGCACCAGCTACAGCCTCAGTTCCACCAGCTCCAGCATCTACTTCAGCTCCAACTCCTGCGTCTACTTCAACGTCTACAGAAGCCTTCGTCCTTGGAGTGATCCAGACTCCACCACCATCTGAAGATCAAGCCTGAGTGTCGATCTAGCACTATGCATTTTCTAGGAACTTTTTGGTAACTTGTTGCCAAAGGGGGAGAAAAATGTATAGATCATAGGCTTCGAGAGAGAGAGAGAGTGTTGCTTTTCTCTCTTGCTTTATTTGGTGGTTTTTTGAACTTGTTTGCTTTTGAGTGCTTGAGATACTATGTCATTACTTGTGAGACATTGATGATCATGTGTTTGATCATAAGCTACACTTAATGCTTGCTTAATGCTATTATCTTATCTATCTTATGTGATCATTCACTATTCTTGGTGATGAATGCATGTATTTCATTCTTATCATTTTAAGCGCTCCACCAAGATGTATGTGACATGGAAGAGTAACCCATGACTCTAACTCCTTGTGCATTTGCAGTCCAAAGCAAATTTTAAATATGCACAAACTTAGGGGGAGCTCTTACTTATCACATACTTCTCAAAGAGACGATATATTTCATGCTTATTATCATTTGTCGAAGCTTTGATCTATATGTTGTCATCAATTACCAAAAAGGGGGAGATTGAAAGTGCAACTATCCCTAGGTGGTTTTGGTAATTCATAACAACATATAGCTCATTGAGCTAATGCTATTCCAAGATGATTATTTCAGGAAAGCTCAATGATTGGCATGGCATGGATGTGAAAGTGGAACCCTCAAAATGCTAAGGACAAAGGATTGGCTCAAGCTCAAAAGCTCAAGACTCTTCATTTTATATTTTAGTGATCCAAGATCACATTGAGTCTTTAGGAAAAGCCAATACTATCAAGGAGGGATGAGGTGTTGCTTAATGAGCCTCTTGCTTCATGTGCTTAGTGATATGCTCCAAAACCCTCAACTACTTTCCCATATCCACATATGACCTAAACCCTAAGCCAAACTCGGTCCTACCGATTCTTCCTATCCGACGCCACCGAGTTTCACTTGTCATAAGCCACTGCCAAACCCTAGCAATTCGGTTCTACCCATAGGGATCTCGGTCTCACCGAGATGGGATTGCAAACTCTCTGTTTCCCTTTCGTAACTTTTTGGTCTCACCGAAAGAGCGAATCGGTCCCACCGAGATTGCAATGTAAATTCAGTGTTTCCCCTTTGTAACTTTTCGGTATCACCGAAAGAGCAAATCGGTCCCACCGAGTTTGCCTGACCAACTCTCTGGTTAGCTAATTACCAAATTCGGTCTCACCGAGTTTGTGTAATCGGTCTCACCGAGATTACGTTATGCCCAAACCCTAACCATATCGGTCCCACCGAGTTGCATGTCAGTCCCACCGAAAATCTCTAACGATCACTAGGTTTACATTTTCGGTCCGACCGAGTTTGTTGATTCGGTCCCACCAAGATTGGAAAACTGTGTGTAACGGTTGGATTTTGTGTGGAGGCTATATATACCCCTCCACCTCCTCTTCATTCGAAGAGAGAGCCATCAGAACACATACACAATTCCTACTCATATGTTCTGAGAGAGAACCACCTACTCATGTGCTGAGACCAAGATATTCCATTCCTACCATACGAATCTTGATCTCTAGCCTTCCCAAGTAGCTTTCCACTCAAATCTTCTTTCCACCAAATCCAAATCCTATGAGAGAGAGTTGAGTGTTGGGGGTACTATCATCTGAAGCACAAGAGCAAGGAGTTCATTACCTACACACCATTTGTTACTTCTTGGAGAGTGGTGTCTCCTAGATTGGCTAGGTGTCACTTGGGAGCCTCCGACAAGATTGTGGAGTTGAACCAAGGAGTTTGTAAGGGCAAGGAGATAGCCTACTTCGTGAAGATCTACCGCTAGTGAGGCAAGTCCTGTGTGGGCGATGGCCATGGTGGGATAGACAAGGTTGCTTCTTAGTTCAATCTCGTTACCGGCATGTCTCTTTACTCGTTCCGTAATGCATCACCCCGTAACTAACTCATTAGTCACATTGCTTGCAAGGCTTATTGTCGGAGTAAATAGCCATGGGTAGCCTAGCCGGCTTCCCCTGGCCCTTCTGAAAAAATTACGAGCCCGTCCGACTCTCAAGAATCCAAGACATGGGGCCACCTTCCCCTTGCTGGCCGTCATCCAGGCCGGCTATCGGAAGGCGGCCCGACTTTAGCCCTCATAAAGAAAGCCACGGGAGGGCCGACTTCGGGAAGCCGGCCGTGAGAAGGCCGACTCCAAGAAGCCGGCTCCCATAAAGCGGTCGAGACCGTACCCTCAAAGTTTGCACCCACCTAACGGCGGTGCGACGGGGCGTGGCTACAGTGAAGCCTGCCACCCCCGAATCACGGAGCACGCCTGGCACAGTGCACCGTACGGAGTGGCCATGACCCGTCCGGCGCGGCACTGTTGCCATGTTGACCCTGATGTCACCCACGACGGGCCGCCAGCGCGGCCCACAGACGGTGGGCCCCTTCAGGCAGAGAGACACCGAAAGGCGGCCACGCCTCCCCCCAGTCGGCCCAAGACAGAGCCGACTCCCCGCAGCCGGCCTGCCACCTCCCTCGAAGGAGACACCCCATTAAGGAGACAAGACGCGGTGAGGCTACAGCGATCGCCCGACGGCCGGCGGCACTGTAGCCACGCCTACCACGATGAAGCCCACGTCACCAAGATGAAGCCACAGTGATCAGCCGCCGACCAGGTCCTGGCCAGTGGGACCTGCCTGTCGACCAAGGGGGCGGCAGCTGGCGGGACCCACCAGTCGGCGGGCCCCAGCAGCCGGCGCAGAAGCCGGCGAGTGCAGTCACAGACGGCTGGGCCCCGCGCCCAGTCGGATTACCATTGTACCCCCGGGGGTAGGCCTATATAAACCCCCCGGGGCACCCATGCAAAGGGTTCGACCCCCTGCTAGTCCTAGACACCACACAAGGAGAAGAAGCAGGCTAGCCGTGCCCTTCTTCCTCCTCCCACCAAACAGCTCAAGGAGCATTGTGTAGCTACTTGTCCATCTAGTGATCGTGCGGAGACCCCGCAGAGCAGCAGTAGGGGTGTTATCTCCACGGAGAGCCCCGAAGCTGGGTAAGATCCGCCGGCGTGCATGTCTTCGCCTTATCCCGTTTCCAGGCACCGGCGATGTCTTACTGGCTCCCACAATGATAAGCCACCCGTTGGCATTTGTCGCACCTACCACCCGACATTTGGCGCCCTCCGTGGGGCCAGGTGCACCGTCGTCCGGAGACCTGTTCTGGACGGGAACCTTCTTCCTCCCCCGCGAGCGTAGCCAGCTCGGCACGCCCGATGGCGCTTGCCACGACGCGCTGCAAGGCGTCACCAACGCCTGCGCAGCGAACAGCCTTGCTGATCTCCTCGACAAAATCCTCACCTCCGACGAGCTCGGCTCCGATGCGGGCACCGACCACCTCGCCAATCTCCTCGGCCAGCTCCATGTCTCCAGCGAGCTCGCTGTGGATCTGGAGTCGGTTGGCTCCACCGATCTGATGCCTGTCGACTCCGACACGGCCTCATTCGACACCTTCCCCACCAACGTCACGATCTACAACGACCCGCTTCCCCGAGCTGGTGGCTGCGACGCTGTCACCACCAAAGTGATGGTTGTCGGCCACGGCGGCCCGGCCGACGAGAGCGCCCACGACGCCCCGCACGCGGCGGCCCACGACTTGTCCACCCCCCTCCCGGCTAATGCCGACGACGAAGCACTGGAGGCACGCCGCCTCGCCCTCCTCGCAGAGGGCCGGAGGCTGGCTTCCGTAAGACGCCTCACTGAGGCCTACCTGCGCGAAGCTGACCGCGCCACCTTCGGCACGCCGGCCCCGGGCGGGCCAAGCCGGGCCGGCCTTGTCAAGCAACGCGGCGCCGTCATTGCCGACACACTGGGAGTTGACCGCCCGGTCTATGCCACTCCGCTCGAGAACTTGCGTGCCGCCCAGGCGGCCGTAGACGAGTTGGACGGCTTGGAGGCCGAAGACCTCCCCCACATGACCCGGCGCATCCAGCAACTGATTAACGCAGCCGCGCAACGACATGAAGCCGACGCCCGCGCGGGAAGCCCTCCCCTGCGCCGAGATCACGGCGCGACGTCCCGGACGCCGACTACGAGCAACACCCGCGCGCGGCGCGAGAAAGAGCCGGCTGCCAGCCGCAGCCGGACCCGAATCTCCATCGAGCGAGACGCGAACGGCCATCCCCGAGCCATGGAATGGCGGGGCAACCCGCCTCCGCCTCGACCCCGTGGAGAGAGATATCCCACCCCGCCGTCGGTGGCGCACCCAACTCTCAGCAGCCGACTAGGTCGCCGCGAAGGAGTCGGCGAGAACGACGCCCGCCATCGGATCGACCGCCTAGCGCGATCCCTGGTGTTGGAAGAAGAAGACGATGTCGGCCCGCCTTGTTTCGGCCCCCACATCCGCGACGAGCCTTTCCCCAAAGGGTTCTCACTCCCAAGAGACACGCCCAAGTACAACGGCTCCGTGAAGCCGGAAGATTGGTTGATCGACTACTCCACTGCGGTTAGCATAGCCAACGGCAACCGGCGCGTTGCCGTGAAGTACGTGCCCCTCATGCTGCAAGGCACGGCGCGAACCTGGCTCAACAGCCTCAAACCACGCAGCATCAATAGCTGGCTGGACTTCACAGAAGCTTTCATCCGCAACTTCACCAGGACCTACAAGTGGGCTCCCAAGCCCAGACAGCTCTCCTTGTGCGTACAAGGCCCCGCCGAGTCCACTCGCGACTACCTCACGCGTTGGGCCGAGCTCCGCAACTCTTGCGAAGGGGTGCACGAGGTGCAAGCCATAGAATACTTCACAGCCGGATGCCGTGAAGGCACCCTCCTCAAGCACAAGCTCCTCTGCGACGAGCCGACTACCCTCGACGAGCTTCTAGACATAGTGGACAAGTACGCCACCGCCGACTCCTCGATGAAGACCGAGCTTCGGGTAGACGCGTCTGGGAAAGTACTTAACCCGGCGCCCAAGACGCCGGCTGGGGATTCCGGCCGACGCCCACACTCGAACGACCACAAGCGCAAGGGCCCCGCGCCGCCTCCCGCCAGTAGGCAGGTGGCCACAGTCGAAGACGTGCCGCCTGAAGGGCGACCCACGCCCAAGAAGCCCAAGGGCGGCAGGCCGGCTTGGCAGCTGGCCTTCTCCTACGAGCAAACTCTCGACGCCCCCTGCAAGTTCCACAGCGGCGCGAAGCCATCCAACCACACAACCCGGAAGTGCCATTGGCTCACCCGAATCTCCAAAGGCGAGGGGCTCGTGCCGCCTCCGCCTGCCGGCCCGCCGCCTCCGGCCGCCCGGCCCGTAGTCGGAGCTGTGCACGACGAATTCCCCGACGAGCAAGCAACCTACATCGTCTTTACAAGCCAGCCCGAAGACCGGCGCAGTAGACGCTGAGAGCACCAGGAAGTCAGCGTGGTCGCTGCCAACCCCGTCGGACACATGCATTGGTCAAAAAAGCCCATCAGCTGGAGCCGGGCCGACCATCCAGAGGTGATACCGTCTCCAGGCTCTTATGCCTTGGTCCTGGAAGCCACCCTTGCAACGGATAGACGCGCCGCCCGCTTCTCCCGTGTGTTGATAGACGGCGGGAGCAGCATCAACATCCTGTACCGTGACACCCTGGAGAAGCTAAACGTCAAGACGAAGCAGCTCATGCCTACTCGGACAGTGTTTCATGGCATCGTGCCCGGCCTGTCCTGCGCCCCCATTGGCAAAATCAAGATTGATGTACTTTTTGGGGACAAGGAGCATTTCCGCCGGGAAGCGATCTGGTTTGAAGTGGTGGACCTGGAGAGCCCTTACCATGCATTGCTTGGCCGACCTGCCTTGGCCAAATTCATGGCAGTTCCCCACTATGCATACCTCAAGATGAAGATACCAAGCACCAAAGGCGTCATCACCGTAGCCGGCGATTACAAGAAGTCCTCTGAGTGCGCAGCAGCCAGTAGCCGGCTGGCCGAGTCCCGTGTGATTGCCGAAGAAAAGAAGATGTTGGACCGAGTCGTGGCCTTAGCCGGCAAGCAGTCGGCCGTGTCCCGCAACCCCAAGGAGCATGATGCTCAAGGATCTTTCCAGCCGGCCAAGGAGACGAAGAAGATACCTCTTGACCCCGAGCATCCAGAGAGGTTTGCCGTCATCGGGGCAAACCTGAACAGCAAATAGGAAGGCGAGCTCGCCGATTTCCTCCGTGAGAATCGGGACATCTTTGCATGGTCCCCCAAGGACATGCCGGGTGTTCCAAGGAAATTCGCCGAGCACAAACTACACATTCGAGAAGACGCAAAGCCAGTCAAACAACCTCTTCGCCGACTGTCGGAGGAGAAACGCAGGATTGTAGGGGCGGAGATGGCCCGGCTTCTGGCAGCCGGCTTTATTACGGAAGTTTTCTTTCCAGAGTGGCTCGCCAACCCGGTCCTCGTGCTAAAGAAGAACAACAAGTGGCGCATGTGCATAGACTACACAAGCCTCAACAAGGCCTGCCTCAAAGATCCCTTTGCCCTGCCAAGGATTGACCAAGTGATAGACTCCACAGCCGGATGCAAGGTGTTGAGCTTCTTGGATGCTTACTCAGGATATCACCAGATAAAGCTGGATCCGGACGATCGCCTGAAGACCACCTTCATCACGCCATTTGGAGCCTTCTGCTACCTGACTATGACATTCGGCTTGAGAAATGCCGGTGCCACCTTTCAGCGTTGCATGCAGAAGTGCCTCCTCAAGCAGCTCGGCAGAAACGCTCACGTTTACGTGGACGACATCATGGTGAAGACGGAGAAGCGCGGCACCTTGCTGGGAGACCCCAAGGAAACGTTTGAGAACCTACACCGGTTCCAAATCAAGCTCAACCCCGAGAAATGCGTGTTCGGAGTGCCAGCCGGCCAGCTCCTAGGCTTCCTGGTCTCCGAATGCGGCATCGAATGCAACCCGGTGAAGATCAAGGCCATCGAGAGAATGGCGATCCCCACCAAGCTTCGAGACATTCAAAAGTTCACCGGGTGCTTCACCTCCTTGAACCGCTTCATCAGCCGGCTCGGAGAGAAAGCTCTCCCCCTCTACCGCCTCATGAAGAAGAGCACTCACTTCGAGTGGAACGACCAGGACGACCAAGCTTTTCACGAGCTGAAGAAGATCCTGGCCACGCCGCCCGTTCTGGCGGCGCCGACTGAGAAAGAGCCCATGCTCCTCTAGATCGCCGCAACCAGCCGAGTGGTCAGCACCGTCATCGTAGTCCAACACCCAGAAGAAGGCCAAGCCCAGCCGGTCCAGAGGCCGGTGTATTATTTGAGCGAGGTGCTGTCCACCTCAAAGCAGAACTACCCGCACTACCAGAAGATGTGTTACGGCGTGTACTTCACCGCCAAGAAGCTGAAGCCCTACTTTCAAGAGCATCCCGTCACGGTCGTATGCACCGCCCCGCTGGCCGAGATCATAGGCAGCCGGGACGCATCCGGCCGGGTGGCGAAATGGGCCATCGAGCTGGCCCCCTACACGATATTCTACCAGCCTCGCACCGCCATCAAGTCCCAAGCACTGGCCGACTTCCTCGTCGACTGGGCCGAGACCCAGTACCTGCCGCCGGCTCCCGACTCCACCCATTGGCGCATGCACTTCGACGGGTCCAAAATGCGCACCGGCTTGGGAGCCGGCGTCGTCCTTACCTCTCCTAAAGGCGACAAGCTCAGATACACGCTACAGATCCACTTTGCCGCCTCCAACAACGTGGCCGAGTACGAGGCGCTCATACACGGGCTCCGGCTTGCCAAAGAACTCGGCATTCGCCGGATCCTATGTTATGGCGACTCGGACCTGGTGGTCCAGCAATCATCTGGCGACTGGGACGCCAAGGACGCAAATATGGCGAGCTACCGCTTCCTGGTCCAACAACTCAGTGGATACTTTGAAGGATGCGAGTTCCTCCACGTACCGCGAGCCGACAACGAGCCAGCCAATGCCCTGGCTCGAATAGGCTCTACTCGGCAAGCAATACCAACCGGCGTCGCTCTACAACGCCTCCTCAAGCCATCTATCAAGCCGTCTCCAGAGTCCGACTCCATCTTCGTGCCGCCTGACCCCGATGCGGCCGGGTCCGGCTCGAAGAACCAAGCAGGCGACCCCGAGACTCCCGCAGCCGGCCCGGGGACTTCGGCAACCGGCTCGGGGACTGCCACACCCGGCTCGGGGACTGCGGTAGCCGGCCCGGGGACTGCACCAGCACAACAGCCGGTGGCCGGCTCCAGAATTTCACCACCCAGCCCACCCACCCTGGTGGTAGTAGCCACATTGGCAGTAGGAGAAGTCGCAGCTCCGTCATTGGCTCAGTCCATCCTCAACTTCCTAGCAAACCAAGATCTGCCGGCTGACGAAACAGAGGCAAGACAAGTCCAACGTCGAGCCGAAGCATACACAATCGTCAACAGAGAACTAGTCAAGCGCAGTGTCACTGGAATCCCCCAACGGTGCGTCGAGCAAGAGAAGGGCATTGCACTCCTCAGAGACATTCACCAAGGAGAATGCAGCCACCATGCGGCCTCAAGATCACTTGTCACCAAAGCCTTCCGCCATGGTTTCTTCTGGCCAACTGCTTTGGATGACGCCAAAGAATTAGTTAAATATTGCAAGGGGTGCCAACTCTTCAGCTCCAAGCAACACATGCCGGCTTCGGCACTCAAGACCATTCCCCTCACCTGGCCCTTCGCCGTTTGGGGACTGGACATGGTGGGCCCATTCAAGACGGCGCGCGGCGGCATGACGCATCTGCTCGTCGCCGTGGACAAATTCACCAAGTGGATTGAAGCAAAGCCGATCAAGAAGCTGAATGGGCCGACTGCTGTGACGTTCATCGCAGACATAACAACTCGGTACGGCGTGCCACACAGCATCATCACCGACAATGGCATGAATTTTGCCAAAGGAGCCTTGGCACATTTCTACGCAGCCCAAGGTATCCGGCTGGACTTAGCATCCGTCGCCCACCCGCAGTCAAATAGCCAGGTCGAGCGAGCCAACGGCCTCATCCTCTCCGGCATCAAGCCCCGACTGGTCGTACCTCTGGAGCATTCAGCCGGCTGTTGCCTCGATGAGCTGTCGGCTGTCCTCTGGAGTCTGCGCACTACACCAAACAAGTCAACCGGCTTCACCCCTTTCTTCCTTGTGTATGGTGCCGAGGCGGTCATCCCAACTGACATCGAGTTCGACTCGCCTCGAGTAACCATGTACACGGAAGCGGAGGCCAAGGAAGCACGAGAAGATGGTGTCGACCTGCTGGAAGAAAGCCGGCTGTTAGCCCTCAGCCGGTCTGCCATCTACCAGCAGGGTTTGCGCCGCTACCACAGCCGGAAGGTCAAGCCAAGATCTTCCCAAGAGGGCGATCTTGTGCTCCGGCTGATCCAGCGAACAGCCGGCCAGCACAAGCTCTCGGCCCCTTGGGAAGGCCCCTTATTCATCAGCAGAGCTCTAGGCAACGACTCCTACTACCTGATCGACACGCAGAAGCCGAAGGCACGCAAGAGAGATGACTCCGGCAAGGAGTTGGAACGACCATGGAACGCCAACCTCCTTCGAAGATTTTACAGTTGAAATGCAGTATGTATCACGCTAACTTTTGTATTAAATACGAGACAATAGGCCCCCCGAGGAGGGCTCGGGGACTGCCATCCCTTACCTATGAATGAAAAGTATCATGCTTATGACCTTGTCATTTCATTTACTTGTTCTGTCCGGCACCGGGTTCGACTAGTCGGCTCGGGGACTGGCCGACTGGAGTTATATTAGAAGTCCTACCCGCAGCCAGACAAGTAGTGTGCCGGCTCCCAAGCCTTCTCTTGCCAAAAGTCGCAGTTCGAAGAACCGGCTGTCCGGCTGGCAAGAGTTAAAGGCAGGAACGGGCGCCCACACGAAAAACGGCTAGGGACTAACGGACTAATATAACAAAAGTCGGTTTTTCTCCCACCGCCGACTGGCTACCAGAGTAGTCGGCCGGCCGGTTTCCATTCACTTCACTTCAATCCAAGAAAGCTCAAGTACTTGCCTCCCCAAAGAGGGAAGGCGGCAAAGGAAAAGGCCTAAGGATAAAAAGCATATGCGAATGGAAACCAAACATGCACATAACAATATTTACATAAAAGACCTCCGAGAGGCCAGCATTCAACATAGTTTGGATACACCCCCAGTGGGTGGAACTGCGAAAACTTAATGAAGATTGTTCAAAAGACAACAAGCAGGAAAAATAAGGACGGCAGGTCAAGCTGGCGGAGCGACCGACGAGCCAGGCTGGTTGGCGGAGACGGTCATGCCGGCTGAAGGAGCGGCCGGCTGGCGAACTTCGGCTTGGTCACCGCCTCCCGCAGCGGGCGCACTTCCACGCGCCTCGTTGCTGGAGGCACAGTCAGCCTGAGGTCGGCCGGTTGTTCCACCAGCCGGCTCGACGTCTTCGTCATCCTCGCCCTCGTCGCTGGAGGCGATCTCCTCTGTCGAGTCCTCGTCCACCGCCGGGTTCAGCCCGAACCACTCCTCCGGCTGGGCAACACCGTCATCATCGATCTCGGGTGCAAAAACGCTGATGTCGGTGCACTCGGCGATCGTCGAAGCCCGCTGGGCGATAGCCGGCCTCACCTCCTCTAGCTCCGCGTCGGCCTCCATCCGCCAAGTGCGCAGCTGGTCCAGGCTCAGCCCTGGGTACCAAGCCCGAACGAACTCCAACGCCCGCCCGGCTCCGAGGCGGGCCGCCGACGCCTTCCAAGCCTCAAAGCGACCGACTGCGACCTCCAGCCAGTCGGCAGTTCGGCTTGGGTGCGGGGGATCGTCTCACCGGGCCAGAGGGCGGCCAACACTTGCGCCCTGGCACGTTGGAGCCGGCAAAGCATCCGATGAGCCGGCTGCAACCACGCCTGGACAGCCAAGAGCTGCTCCTCAAGCGTCCGGTTCGCATCCGGCGCGGTGTTGGCCCCCGCCTGACGGCGCGCCTCGCGATGGGCCTCGATGCTTTGGGCAGCGAAGGCGGAGTAGCCGGGGAAGTAGTCTGCACCAAAAAACAAGCAGCAGCTCAAGTTAAGCCAAAAACCCAGGCGGCAAGGGGCAGGAGAGGGGCGAGGAAGGCGGCTTACCGTCGATCAAATCCTCGATCCGGCCGAAGCCTTCATCCAGTGCTCGCCGGGTCTCAGCCCAGCTCGCCGCCTCGGTCTCAAACTCTACCTTCAGGGCGGCCTCGCTATCCTGTTCCTTCTGCAGAGCCGCCTTGTGGCTCTTCTCTTGGTCGGCCAGCTTCTTGGCTAGGCGATCACGCTCTTGGACCAAGGCAGCGTACTCGGCATCCTTGGTATGAAGGGCGGCCTTCGCTTCGCCGAGCTCCTTCCTCAAGTCGGCGTTGGCCCCTGAAGACAAAGAAAAAGAAAAACCAATAAGGAAAGAGTCGTCAAGAAAGATCCGACCGGACTGCTCAGCAGTCGGCCCGAATCTCGGGGACTACACCCAGTGGGTGCGCTGACGCGCCCCCACAGGAGACAGACAAGATCGAGTACTTACTTCGGCTGTCGGCCAGGTCGTCGGTCCTCCGGCTCAACTCCTGAGCCTGGGAGTTGAAGGCGGCAGCACGGAGGTTGTGATATTCCTAGAAGTTCAGACAAGAGGCAAAAATAAGGTAGCCGTCAAGAAAGATCCGACCCGACTGCGCAGTAGTCGGCCCGAATCTCGGGGACTACACCCAGTGGGTGCGCTGACGCGCCCCCATGGAAGAAATCAAGAGAGCAAAGCGGCCAAGAATGAAGGACTCACCCGGATGGCGGCTCGCATCGACAGGAACTCCTGGGTGAACTGTTGCAGCAGGGCGGCCTGAGCTTGAAGCCGGCTCCGGACTCCTTGAGCCGCCACATTCAGCTCGCCAGTCCCCCCGCTGGGAGTCCACTCGGACGTGGCAGTGCTGGCCGCCTCCAGATCTTCCGCCGACTGGCCAGCGCCCGCGACTCGGCGCAACTCCGGCGGAGCGGCGCCTCCCCCTACGCGCCGGCCCGTCGCCGGCTGCACCTCGAGGCCGGCTCTGTCCTCCGGCTCACCCCCGGCCGGCTCTTCTGGCGCTGCTGACGATTGGCTGCCTTGGCCCGCTCTGGTTGGCGCTGCTGGCAGCGCTCTCCTTGCGAATGCCACAGGGTCCTCCCCCCTCTCCATCAGTGGCGGGTCTTGGACAATCTCCTCCGCCAAGGGCAATGGGGTGTTAGGGGCCACGGCTCGGAGGGGAATGGCGAGCAGTGGAGGCTGGTTGCGCGAGCCCTCCGCCTCCGTCTCCGTGGTCGCCGCCTCCGCCTGGGCCTTGGCTACCGCGTCGGCCTGCTCCCTCGCCGCCTGGGCGGCCACTTTCTCTGCCGCCTCGCGCTCCTCCCGCGCCTCACGGGCGTTTCGCTCTGTGGCCTCCCTGAGGTCGGCGCGGGGGTCCACACGGCGGGAGTTTGAAGAACCTCCAGTCGGCCCAACTACGGAGCAGCCCGGACCACGCTCAAGGGAAAGCGGCGCCCTGTCCAGCAAGCGGAAAAAGTTAAGAAGAATGCTCAAACAAGAAGAGAATGATGAAGAGCATGCGACAGGGCAATTGACGACTTACGCTGAGACCGCCTGAGGCTGCTTCACCGCCGTGCGGAAGCGGGCCGCTTTCGCAGCCGCCTCATCTCGCTTGGTCGCCACGGTGGAGGCTCTGGACTTCTTCGGCCGACTGCCAAAGAGGCCTGAAGCGGCCCGGCGCTTCTGTGCACCACCGCCGGCTGCCGGCGCGATGGACGAGCCCGCGCCCTGATGGTCAGCCGCCGGCTGGCAACACGGGGCGACTTCGGCTTCAGCATCATCCGGCCAGTCCTCGAAGCTCGCGGTGAGACTTGAGCCCCCGGGCTCGGCGTCGTCCCCCACGACGGCGTCTTCCATGGCGGCCGCCCCCAAATCCGGATCGTCGACGTCGCCCGCCGTGCGGTCGGGGGCATACTGGCGTTCTATCCTCGCTGCCCCGGTTGTCGGCGGGAGAAGGGGGTTCTTCTAAGAAGAACCGACTGATCAGAAGCCGGCCATCATAAAGCCGGCAACCAACAAAAAGAAGAAAGAAACAAAAGCTTACCACGGGCGGAGGGTTAGCGCGAGAATACGGCGCCTTGCCATATCTCCAGTCCTCGGCGAGCTTGCAGTTGGAGATATAGTTTACCATATACGATACCTCCGCATGAGGCATCTCCCTGGTGCTCAGCCGGCTTGGGTCGAAGCGGCCGCTCATCTGGCACATCATGTGGGGCCGGCTTTGGAGAGGAGATATCTGGCGCTCCACGAAGGCGGCCACCAAGTTGGCCCTGCTCAGGCCTTCCGACTGGATCATCACCCGAAGCCGGGAGACGGCGGCGTTCCCGGCCTGAGACAGTGACCGAGACCGGAAACTCCATGAAGGTTGCCTCCCAGCCGGCGCGCCGGCTAGATAAGCCGGCAGGTTGACGTGGTCTCCTTGCTCGGCAACGTTCTTCACATAGAAGTATGACTTCTGCCAGATCTTCACCGACTGGATCAGGGGGATGGGCGGGAACGGGTTGTTCTTGCCCTCCCTCCTCATGGCGATGAAGGCCCCGCAGGGGGCGGGCACGCCTGCGACGACGGTGCCGAGTTTGCTCTGGAAGAACTCCCCCCAGAGCTCCAGCGTGGGGAGCATCCCCAAGAAACCTTCGCAGAGGGAGACGAAGGCCGACAGTAGCATCACCGCATTGGGCGTGAGGTGATGTGGCTGAAGGTTGTAGAACTCGAGGAAGGAGCGCAGAAATCCGCTCGCTGGAAGGCCGAAGCCGCGCAGGAAGTGCGAGCGGAAGACGACCCGCTCGCCCTCCTCCGGCGCCGGCGAGACCTCCGCTTCTGGTGCTAGGCGGACCCGCACGAGATTGGCGTCGGGCAGGCGCCGAGTCTGGCGGAGGAACTCAACATGGTCCTCATGGACGTTGGAGCCGTCCCACGAGCTCGACAGCGCCATGGGAGCAAGACGATGTGGAGGCACGGCGGCGCTGAGATGGGAGGCTGCGGCGGCAACGAGAGGAAGAAACGAGGACGAGAAGGGGCGGAGCGAGAGAGAGTGTGCGAACCTCTGCCGCTCCCCCTCCTCCCCCTACTTATAGGCTCGCGTGGCGGAGCCGAGGAGGCGCGGCGTGGGGAAACGTGGGGATCGATCGTGCCCACTCCCCCACGTCCCGCGCTTATTGTGCCTTAACGGCGAAATAAAACCGCCGCGGGAAGGCGAGCGGCCCATGTGGGCCACGGAAGATCCGCGCTCGGACCAAGGCCTGCGAGTGGCGGGCCGGGGCTGCGGCGGCGTCCCGTCGCGCGCGTGCGCTGGCAGGATCTCGCTGCCACATGGCCGCGGGAGGGCCCGCGGTCACCACGCAGATCGACCCCTTTCCCGCCTGCAAGACGCGGAGCTCTCTGAAGTCGGCATACACCCGCAAAGCCAGCTCTTCAGGATGGGAAGCTGACCAAGCTTCTCGTCCCTTTGTCCGCCTCGGAGCTCAACCAGCTTCGGGGACTACTATCGGAGTAAATAGCCATGGGTAGCCTAGCCGGCTTCCCCTGGCCCTTCTGAAAAAATTACGAGCCCGTCCGGCTCTCAAGAATCCAAGACATGGGGCCACCTTCCCCTTGCTGGCTGTCATCGAGGCCGGCTTTCGGAAGGCGGCCCGACATTAGCCCTCATAAAGAAAGCCACGGGAGGGCCGACTTCGGGAAGCCGGCCGTGAGAAGGCCGACTCCAAGAAGCCGGCTCCCATAAAGCGGTCGAGACCGTACCCTCAAAGTTTGCACCCACCTAATGGCGGTGCGACGGGGCGTGGCTACAGTGAAGCCTGCCACCCCCGAATCCCGGAGCACGCCTGGCACAGTGCGCCGTACGGAGTGGCCATGACCCGTCCGGCGCGGCACTGTTGCCATGTTGACCCTGATGTCAACCACGACGGGCCGCCAGCGCGGCCCACAGATGGTGGGCCCCTTCGGGCAGAGAGACACCGGAAGGCGGCCACGCCTCCCCCCAGTCGGCCAAAGATAGAGCCGACTCCCCGCAGCCGGCCTGCCACCTCCCTCGAAGGAGACGCCCCATTAAGGAGACAAGACGCGGTGAGGCTACAGCGATCGCCCGACAGGCGGCGGCACTGTAGCCACGCCTACCACGATGAAGCCCACGTCACCAAGATGAAGCCACAGTGATCAGCCGCCGACCAGGTCCTGGCCAGTGGGACCTGCCTGTCGACCAAGGCGCCGGCAGCTGGCGGGACCCACCAGTCGGCGGGCCCCAGCAGCCGGCGCAGAAGCCGGCGAGCGCAGTCACAGACGGCTGGGCCCCGCGCCCAGTCGGATTACCATTGTACCCCCAGGGGGTAGGCCTATATAAACCCCCCAGGGCACCCATGCAAAGGGTTCGACCCCCTGCTAGTCCTAGACACCACACAAGGAGAAGAAGCAGGCTAGCCGTGCCCTTCTTCCTCCTCCCACCAAACAGCTCAAGGAGCATTGTGTAGCTACTTGTCCATCTAGTGATCGTGCGGAGACCCCGCAGAGTAGCAGTAGGGGTGTTATCTCCACGGAGAGCCCCGAAGCTGGGTAAGATCCGCCGGCGTGCATGTCTTCGCCTTATCCCGTTTCCAGGCACCGGCGATGTCTTACTGGCTCCCACAATGATAAGCCACCCGTTGGCATATGTCGCACCTACCACCCGACACTTATAGTGATGTCCATTACCGAGAGGGCTCAGAGATACCTCTTCCATACACGGAGTGACAAATCCTAATCTCGATCTATGCCAACTCAACAAACACCATCGGAGACACCTATAGAGAATCTTTATAATCACCCAGTTATGTTGTCACGTTTGATAGCACACAAGGCGTTCCTCCGGTATTCGGGAGTTGCATAATCTCATAGTCATAGGAACATGTATATGTCATGCAGAAAGCAATAGCAATAAAACTAAACGATCATTATGCTAAGCTAAGAGATGGGTCTTTTCCATCACATCATTCTCTCATGATGTGATCTCGTTCATCAAATGACAACACATGTCTATGGTTAGGAAACATAACCATCTTTGATTAATGAGCTAGTCAAGTAGAGGCATACTAGGGACACTATGTTTTGTCTATGTATTCAAACATGTACTAAGTTTTTGGCTAATAAAATTCTAGCATGAATTATAAATATTTATAATGATATAAGGAAATATAAATAACAACTTTATTATTGCCTCTAGGGCATATTTCCTTCAGTCTCCCACTCGCACTAGAGTCAATAATCTAGTTCATATCGCCATGTGATTTAACACCAATAGTTCACATCACCGTGTGATTAGTTCACATCGCCATGTGACTAATACCCAAAGGTTTTTACTAGAGTCAATAATCTAGTTCACATCGGTAGGTGATTAACACCCAAAGAGTACTAAGCTGTGATCATGTTTTGCTTGTGAGAGAAGCTTAGTCAATGGGTCTGTCACATTCAGAGCGTATGTATTTTGCAAATTTTCTATGTCTACAATGCTCTGCATGGAGCTACTCTAGATAATTGCTCCCACTTTCAATATGTATCCAGATTGAGACTCAGAGTCATCTGGATCGGTGTAAAAGCTTGCATCGGTGTAACTCTTTATGACGAACTCTTTATCACCTCCATAACCGAGAAATATTTCCTTAGTCATCTAATGATAATTTTGACCGTTGTCCTGTGATCTACTCCTAGATCACTATTGTATTCCCTTGCCAAAATCATGCTAATGTATACAATAGGTTTGGTACACAGCATAGCATACTTTATAGAACCTATGACTGAGGCATAGGGAATGACTTTTCATTCTCTTTCTATTTTCTGCCGTCGTCGGGTTTTGAGTCTTTACTCAACTTCACACCTTGCAACACAGGTAAGAACTCCTTCTTTGACTGGTCCATTTTGAACTCCTTCAAAATCTTGTCAAGGTATGTACTCATTGAAAAACTTATCAAGCATCTTGATCTATATCTATAGATCTTGATGCTCAATATGTAAGCAGCTTTACTGAGGTCTTTCTTTGAAAAACTCCTTTAAAACACTCCTTTATGCTTTCCAGAAAATTCTACATCATTTCCGATCAACAATATGTCATTCAAATATACTTATCAGAAAAGTTTTAGTGCTCCCACTCACTTTCTTGTAAATACAGGCTTCTCCAAAAGTCTGTATAAAACTATATGCTTTGATCACCTCATCAAAGCGTATATTCCAACTCCGAGATGCTTGCACCAGTCCATAGATGGACCGCTGGAGCTTGCACACTTTGTTAGCACCTTTGGGATTGACAAAACCTTCTGGTTACATCACATATAACTCTTCTTTAAGAAAACCATTAAGGATTGCAGTTTTGACATCCATTTGCCAAATTTCAGAAAATGTGACAATTGCTAACATGATTCAGACAGACTTTAAGCATAGATATGAGTGAGAAAACACTCATCTTAGTCAACACCTTGAAGTGTGTCGAAAACTTTTTGCGACAATTCGAGCTTTGTAGATAGTAACACTACTATCAGCGTCCGTCTTCCTCTTGAAGATCCATTTATTCTCAATGGCTCGTTGATCATCGGGCAATTCAATCAAAGTCCATACTTTGTTCTCATACATGGATCCCATCTCAAATTTCATGGCTTCAAGCCATTTCGCGGAATCTAGGCTCATCATCGCTTCCTCATAGTTCGTAGGTTTGTCATGGTCTAGTAACATGACTTCCAGAACAAAATTACCGTACCACTCTGGTGCGGACCGTACTCTGGTTGACCTACAAGGTTCAGTAGTAACTTGATCTGAAGTTTCATGATCATCATCATTAGCTTCCTCACCGATTGGTGTAGGAAACACTGGAACTGATTTCTGTGATGTACTACTTTCCAATTCGAGAGAAGGTACAATTACCTCATCAAGTTCTACTTTCCTCCCACTCACTTCTTTCGGAGAAACTCCTTCTCTAGAAAGGGTCCATTCTTAGCAACAAATGTCTTGCCTTCGGATCTGTGATAGAAGGTGTACCCAACAGTTTCTTTTTGGGTATCCTATGAAGACAAACTTCTCCAATTTGGGTTCGAGCTTATCAAGTTGAAGCTTTTTCACATAAGCATCGTAGCCCCAAATTTTAAGAAACGATAGCTTAGGTTTCTTGCCAAACCATAGTTCATACGGTGTCATCTCAATGGATTAGACGATGCCCTATTTAACATGAATGCAGCTGTATCTAATGCATAACCCCAAAACGATAGTGATAAATTGGTAAGAGACATCATAGATCGCACCATATCTAATAAAGTGCGGTTATGATGTTCGGACACACCATTACGATGTGGTGTTCCAGGTGGCATGAGTTGCTAAACTATTCCACATTGTTTCAAATGAAGCCAAACTCGTAACTCAAATATTCGCCTCCGCGATCAGATCGTAGAAACTTTATTTTCTTGTTACAATGATTCTCAACTTCACTTTGAAATTCTTTGAACTTTTCAAATGTTTCGGACTTGTGTTTCATTAAGTGGATATACCAATATCTGCTCAAATCATCTGTGAAGGTCAGAAAATAACGATACCCGCCGCGAGCCTCAACACTCATCGGACCATATACATCAGTATGTATTATTTCCAATAAGTTAGTGGCTCGCTCCATTGTTCCAGAGAACGGAGTCTTAGTCATCTTGCCCATGAGGCATGGTTCGCAAGCATCAATTGATTCATAATCAAGTGATTCCAAAATCCCACCAGCATGGAGTTTCTTCATGCGCTTTGCACCAATATGACCTAAACGGCAGTGCCACAAATAAGTTGCACTATCATTATTAAACCTTGCATCTTTTGGCTTCAATATTATGAATATGTGTATCACTACATTCGAGATTCAATAAACCATTCACCTTGGGTGTATGACCACAGAAGGTTTTATTCATGTAAACATAATAACAATTATTTTTGACTTAAATGAATAAATGTATTGCAATAAATATGATCCAATCATATTATGCTCAACGCAAACACCAAATAACATTTATTTTAGGTTCAACACTAATCCCGAAGGTAAAGGGAGTGTGCGATGGTGATCTTATCAACCTTGGAATTACTTCCAACACACATCGCCACCTTGCCCTCAACTAGTCTTTGTTCATTTTATAACTCCTGTTTCAAGTTACTAATCATAGTAGTTGAACCAGTATCAAATACCCAGGGGCTACTATGAATACTAGTAAAGTACACATCAATAACATGTATATCATATATACTTTTGTTCACTTTGCCATCCTTCTTATCCACCAAGTATTTGGGGCAGTTCCGCTTCTAGTGACCACTTCCTTTGAAGTAGAAGCACTCAGTTTCAGGCTTGGGTCTAGCTTTGTCCTTCTTCATGGGAGTGACAACTTGCTTTCCATTCTTCTTAAAGTTCCCTTTCTTTCCCTTGCCCTTTTACTCGAAACTAGTGGTCTTGTCAACCATCAACATTTGATGCTTTTCTTGATTTATACCTTCATTGATTTTAGCATCACGAAGAGCTCGGTGAAAGGATCGAGAAGAGGTGTCTAGAGGGGGGTGAATAGACTCTTAACAAAGAACAGTAGCAGTTTTTAATTTCTTCAAGTTAAGGTGGAGTTTTAGCATAAGTTTAAACATTCACAATACATTCAAGCAAGCATGACAAGAGTATATAAGCAGCGGAAAGTAAAGCATGCAATTTGCAAGAAAGTAAAGGGATGGGATTGGAGTGTGCAAATGCAATTGGAGACACGGAGATTTTTGGCGTGGTTCCGATAGGTGGTGCTATAGTACATCCACCTTGATGGAGACTTCAACCCATGAAGCGTAACGGTTGCGCGAGTCCACGGATGGCTCCACCCACGAAGGTTCCACGGAGAAGCAACCTTGTCTATCCCACCATGGCCATCGCCCATGAAGGACTTGCCTCATTAGGGTAGATCTTCACGAAATAGGCGATCTCCTTGCCCGTACAAACTCCTTGGTTCAACTCCACAATCTTGACGGAGGCTGCCAAGTGACACCTAACCAATCTAGGAGACACCACTCTCCAAAATATAATAGATGGTGTGTTGATGATGAACTCCTTGCTCTTGTGCTTCAAACGATAGTCTCCCCAACACTCAACTCTCTCTCATTGATTTGGATTTGGTGGAAAGATGATTTGAGTGGAAAGAAACTTGGTGAAGGATAGAGATCAAGATTCATATGGTTGGAATGGAATATCTCGGTCTCAACACATGAGTAGGTGATTCTCTCTTGGAAAATGAATGCTGAAGTGTAGGCACGTTCTGATGGCTCTCCTTGCTAATGAAGGAAGGGTGGAGGGGTATATATAGCCTCCACGCAAAATCTAACCGTTACACACAATTTACTAAACTCGGTGGGACCGAATCAGAAAACTCGGTCATACTGATTAAATTCATAATGTGACCGTTAGGCATTTCGGTGGGACCGATATGATCAACTCGGTGGTACCTATGTGCTAGGGTTAGGGTAAAACCTCATCTCGGTTTTACTGATTACACAAACTTGGTGAGACTAATTTTGGCAATAAGTAAAACAGAGAGTTGGTCAAGCAAACACGGTGGGACCGAAATAATTGCAACATGCAACAGAGAGTTTGCAAGCCCATCTCGGTGAGACCGAGATCCCATCGGTGAGACTGAATTGATTAGGGTTTATGGTAGTGGCTATTTCAAGTGAACTCGGTGGCGCCGGATGGATCAAATTGGTGGGGCCAATTTTGACTTTTGTTTTGGGACATATGTTGATATGGGAAAGTGGTTGAGGGCTTTGGAGCATGTCACTAAGCACTTTGAGCAAGCAAGCCATTAAGAAACACCTCATCCCCTTTTAATAGTATTGGCTTTCCTAAGGACTCAATGTGATCTTGGATCACTAAAATGAAAATGTAGAGTCTTGAGCTTGAGCCAATGCTTTGTCCTTAGAATCTTGAAGGGGTTCCACATCCTCTTGTCCACGCCACTCCATCTGTTGAACTTATCTGAAATATACTAGATAAAGCATTAGTCCAACAAGAGATATGTTGACATTAATTACCAAAACCACCCAGGGAGCACTTGTGCTTTCAATATCCCCCTATTTGATAATTGATGACAACATACATCAAAGCTTTAGATAAAGATGTAAAGAATAGTAGATAAAGCTTTGGAAAGACATGTAACATGCATAAGCTCCCCCTACACGTATGCAATCATGTGAATGCAGAGTATAAGAGCATGTGAATGCATAATCATGAGAGAGCAAGCAATGAGTTACATGTATCTTGGCTATATGCATCAGAGCAAATGATGTGGATATAGGAATTGTACCTCCATGTTCATGAGTCCTTCTTGCAAACAATATGTACAATAGCAAGAGATCATCATGCACATGGGTGAGATGCATATACTTACCTTGTGGTCTTGAGCTGGCTTAGAAAGAGATGAACCTGAGTAAACAAGGTTAGATAACACAGATATATCTACTAAACATAGCAAACGCCAAACCACAAGAGTACCAAGACTGGGATGACATGTAGAGAATGAGTACCATGTACTCCTATTGGATATAGACATGTCTCCAAGGATAAACATATGCAACGAATTCAAGATTTCCTTCCCTTGTCTTTCTCCCCCTAAATCTTATATTTGATAATGGGAGAATATAGGGAACGGAAGAGCAAAACAGATCAGAGCACGGAAACATAAGACAAACTAACATGTCTTTCCCCTCTTAAAGACATGTGACTTCTCTCCTCTTGAATACCAAGCATCTGGGGTCTCTCTCTCTCCGTTAGATGTGATTAAGCATTCTCCCCCTTTGAAGTACTCTCCCCCTTTTGAAGTGAGTAAGCTTTGATGTGATCTCTCTCTCCCCCTTTGACATCAATTTTCGAGAAGGGATCTTCTGGATTGTGAGTCAAATTAGGTTTGGTCCCTGATTCATAGAGGAAAGAAGCATTTAGAGTGTGATGCTGGTAGAGGACAAGAATAATCGAGTGGAGCTGGAGAAAAAATGCAGGATGCAAGTGGCAAATTGTCTTCCCAGCACTGAAATCAGTAGCACCAAGTTGTATTCTTCGGTGGCACCGAGTTCAACATAGGGACAACATTTTTTCACCTCAGCTCACTAGGTAAATAAGATCTCACAAAGGTTTGCAAGGAATTAATGGAAGGATTTGCAATGAATTTGATGCAAGGAATGCAGAACAAAACAAAGAAAAGAAAAGGGAAACAAACATGCAAGAGAAAAATATAGAGAAACACTAGAGAACTTCATATAGAATTGGTCGGTGACAAAGTCACCTATGTTAGAGTATATTGACTGAGGAGTCAAGTGAGAACACTTGATCATAGGTCATACTCATCATTTAAGCTCAAAACAGGGTTACCATTTTTTGTTTAAGCATTTGATGTATTCGCATCTTTTTGGGTTGCTTTGACCCATGACTTGGGGTAAAGCTTCTCTAAGATTGAATAGCATACCTTGGGTGGTGGTGTTGAACTTGATCATGTAGTTGAACTTGTGTGGGATGCTCAAGGTTGATGTAGCTCATTAAGGATTGGGAGCACCACTTGTAGTTTGAGTTCATCTACCTACATGGGTTAGTCTTGCAAGGAAGAGCACTTGTGTATCCAAATTGACAATCATGGATTTGATACCAAATGAAATTTGATATATAGAAATGGTCAAAGGATATGTTGAAAGGTTTCATGCTTCCTTATCTTCAACCACCATATTGTAGAGACTTGGTGATGTAGAGATTGATCAAGATGTGAGTGATTTGCAATCTCATTGATTTTGGTTCATCCAAGTACCTACAATGGTTAGATAGCATGCAAGGGTGCAAATATATCCAAGATATATGATCATCATCATAAGAGAAATATCAAGGATTAGTCCAAGGCTCATGCCTTGCATGTATACAAATGGAGTTTCTACTCCAATTTTGAAGCATCAATGATGTTCAATTCACCTCTCAAATGGCAAAATACTTTCTCATCAAGCGGTTTGGTGAATATATCTGCCAATTGCTTATCGGTACGAACATGCTTAAGATCAATATCCCCTTTGGCAACATGATCTCAAATGAAGTGATGACAAACTTCAATATGCTTGGTTCGAGAATGTTGCACGGGATTATAAGAAATCTTAATAGCACTTTAATTGTCATGAAGCAATGGAACATGTTTCACATAGATCCCATAATCTTTAAGAGTTTGGGTCATCCAAAGTAATTGAGCACAACATGAACCGGCGGCAATGTATTCCGCTTAGGTGGTGGATAAGGATACCGAGTTTAGTTTCTTGGAGTACCAAGATATAAGAGATCTACCAAGAAATTGACAAGTGCCCGAAGTGGACTTTCTATCAACCTTGTCACCGGCATAGTCCGAGTTGGAATAGCCAACAAGATCAAAAGAAGACCTCTTACGATACCAAATGCCAAAATTTGGTGTATGGATTACGTATCTCACTATCCTTTTCACAGGCTTTAGATGACATTCTTTGGGGGGCGCTTGATATCGTGCACACATGCACACACTTAGCATAATATCGGGATGGGAGGCACATAGATATAACAATGAACCAATCATAGAGCGATAAACCTTTTGGTCAACTGGTTTTCCATCCTTGGTTAAGTCAAGATGTCCACTAGTAGGCATGGGAGTTTTCATACCTTTGCTTTCTTGCATGATGAACTTCTTGAATAAGTCCCTGGTATACTTTATTTGTGAAACAAAGGTGCCTTCCTTAGTTTGCTTGATTTGCAAACCAAGGAAGAATTTGAGTTCACTCATCATAGACATCTCAAACTTCTCTGAAATTAGCTTTCCGAACTTTTCACTAAAATGAGGGTTAGTTGAACCAAATATGATATCATCAACATAAATTCGGCACACAAATAATTCACCATTAACCCTTTTAATAAAAAGAGTAGAATCAATCTTTCCAATCTCAAAGCCTTTTCCAATAAGGAACTTGGTTAAGCATTTGTACCATGCTCTAGGAGCTTGTTTAAGACCATAAAGAGCTTTATGAAGTTTGTAAACATGATCGGGTTTCTTAGGATTAACAAACCCGGGAGGTTGTTTAACATAAACTTCCTCCTCAATTTCACCATTTAGAAACGCACTTTTAATGTCCATTTGGTACAAGGTGATATCATGGTGATTAGCATAGGCAAGTAAGATGCGGATGGACTCAAGTCTAGCAACGGGGGCATATGTCTCACCGTAGTCCATAACTTCGACTTGAGTGTAGCCTTGGGGGACGAGACATGCTTTGTTGCGAACTACTTGTCCATCTTCGTCTTGCTTGTTGCGAAACACCCATTTGGTACCGATGATGTTGTAGTTGTTGTCGGGCTTCTCGACCAATGTCCACACTTGGTTTCTCTCAAAATTGTGTAGCTCTTCATGCATGGCATTTATCCAATTAGGATCTTCCAATGCTTCTTCAACCTTCATAGGTTCAATGCTAGAGATGAATGAATAATGTTCACAAAAATTAGCCAAACGAGTTTTAGAGCGAGTGATTCTCCCGGTTTGAATATCGTTGAAGATTTGTTCAACGGGGTGGTCTCGTGAAACTCTTGCTCGAACTCGTGGGAGCTTTTGTTTGGATCGGGGTGGATCATCTTCTTCTTCATCTCGTTCTTCTTCTTGGCCTTCTTCATTGTTCACGTTATCATTCTCTTGTCTATGTGGAGAAGGAGGTTGATGAGGTTCATCTTGGTGTACTTCCTCGTTTTCTTCATCTTGGCGTGTTCCACTTGTGGATGCTTCCATGTCATCTCTTGGTTCACCTTGTCGTGAGGTAGAAGCTTCCACTTGGACGGACGAGGTACTCTCCTTCAATTTCGTTGGATGAATCTTGCCAATAGACAAGTCTTGGATTGCTTCCGAAGGGTCTTTGTCTCCTACATCAATTAGCAATTTCTCTACTTGCGAGCCGTTAGATTCATCAAACTTCACATCTACCGTCTCTTCAACCTTTCGGGTGAAATTGTTGTAGACACGGTAAGTGTGAGAGTTTGAGCCTTAACCAAGTAGGAAACCCTCATGATATTTAGGAGAAAATTTTGTAGAACGATGATGCTTACCAAGAATGTAACACTTTGAGCCAAATACTCAAAAGTATCCAACTTGGGGGTTGTTACCGATGAGAAGTTTGTATGCCGTCTTGCCGAGTAGCTTGTGAAGATACAAGCGATTTGTTGCATGACAAGCTATCTCAACCGCTTTCGCCCAAAAGTGTTTTGGAGTCTTGTACTCATCAAGCATCGTTCTCGCCATTTCGATAAGAGTCCAGTTCTTCCTCTCAACAACTCCATTTTGTTGAGGCGTATACATAGCCGAACTCATGTAAAATCCCTTCTTCGTCAAGAAAGGTATCCACATTTGCGTTCTTGAACTCTGTTCCATTGTCGCTTCGAACCTTCTTGATCTTCACTTCAAATTGATTTTGGGCCTTCCTAGCGAAGTTCTTGAAGATCTGTTGGACCTGTGATTTATCATCAAGAAAGAACACCACCGAGACTTTTGTAGGCATTGGGACCGAAGAGATCCATATGAAGTAGCTCGAGCGGTCTTCTCGTGGTCATGATGTTCTTCACGGGATGACTTCCTCCAACTTGTTTTCCTGCTTGACAAGCACTGCACAATCTATCCTTGTCAAATATAACATCTTTCACTCCAAGGATATGATGACCTTTAATAAGCTTATCAAGATTTCGCATGCCCACATGACCTAATCTTCTATGCCACAACCAACCTTTAGAAGATTTAGCAATTAAGCAAATTCTCGGTTGAGCCTTTTTAGTGAAATCAACAATGTAGAGATCACCTCTACGTATACCGGTAAAGACCATATTGTGGTTATCTCTATGAAACACTTGGCAATCTACTTCGGTAAATAGAACATTGAAACCAAAGTCAGCAAGTCTAGATACAGAAAGTAAATTGTATCCAAGAGATTCAACGAGCATAACATTTTGTATGGAGCTATCATGTGAGATGGCCACCTTACCAAGGACAACCACCTTACCCTTAGAGTTGTCACCAAAAGTGACATACTTTCGAGGTCCGTCGTTTTCAGCAAGCTCACGAAACATATCCTTGTCTCTGGTCATGTGATCGGTACACCCACTATCAAGAACCCATTCCTTTCCTCCAGCCATGTAGCCGTGAAGATTTGCCATAAGACCAAAGTGTCTCATAGACTCGTCGAGATCAAAGTCACTATCATCATCCTCATCATAGTATCCATGTTCAACATTGTCTTGTGATGGATCAATTCCTAGAGAGGGTAATTCATTAGATAAATGGTCATCACAATAGTTATCTTTATGAATTCTAATGGCTTCAGAGATGATATTGATAATGATTCCAACATCTCCTTTGGCACATGTGAGATTAGTAAGCTCAAATAGAAAATCACCAAATTTGGGATCATTGGAACTCATCTTACTCAAAGCAATAGACTTATGAAGAATTTCATCCAAGTTTTGCAAGGAATAGTTTGGAAATCGTTCCTCAAGAAATCTCCATATGGTGTAGGCACAATCAAGAGCAGGCAAGCTAGCAAACAAGTTTCTAGGCAATCCTCTAGTGATTAGGTTGACGATTCTGAGATTACGGATCATGTCAATAGACTCATCAAGGGTAGGATACAAAGGATCAACATGAGGTGCACAATGGCTAGTAATGTACTTGTTCAAATGATATTCATTGAAAATCTCAAGCATCTCAATTTTCCACTCATAAAAGAACTCCCCATCAAGTATAGGCACTCTACGTCTAAGACTCCCAACGTAGACTCATCCATCTTCCTCCAAAGGTGTTTAAACCAAAGCAATGGAGACCAATGCTCTGATACCAATTGAAAGGATCGAGAAGAGGTGTCTAGAGGGGGTGAATAGACTCTTAACAAAGAAAGTAGTAGTTTTTTTTAATTTCTTCGAGTTAAGGTGGAGTTTTAGCACAAGTTTAAACATTCACGATACATTCAAGCAAGCATGGCAAGAGTATATAAGAAGCGGAAAGTAAAGCATGTAATTTGCAAGAAAGTAAAGGGATGGGATTGGAGTGTGCAAACGCAATTGGAGACACGGAGATTTTTGGCGTGGTTCTGATAGGTGGTGCTATCGTACATCCACATTGATGGAGACTTCAACCCATGAAGGGTAACGGTTGCGCGAGTCCACGGAGGGCTCCACCCACGAAGGGTCCATGAAGAAGCAACCCTGTCTATCCCACCATGGCCATCGCCCACGAAGGACTTGCCTCACTAGGGTAGATCTTTACGAAGTAGGCGATCTCCTTGCCCGTACAAACTCCTTGGTTCAACTCCACAATCTTGATGGAGGCTCCCAATTGACACCTTACCAATCTAGGAGACACCACTCTCCAAAAGGTAATAGATGGTGTGTTGATGATGAACTCCTTGCTCTTGTGCTTCAAACGATAGTCTCCCCAACACTCAGCTCTCTCGCACTGATTTGGATTTGGTGGAAAGATGATTTGAGTGGAAAGCAACTTGGGAAAGGCTGGAGATCAAGATTCATATGGTTGGAATGGAATATCTTGGTCTCAACACATGAGTAGGTGACTCTCTCTTAGAAAACGAATGCTGAAGTGTAGGCACGTTCTGATGGTTGTTGAGGGAGTCCTGGATTAGGGGGTATCCGGACAGCCAGATTATATCCTTTGGCCGGATTGTTGGACTATGAAGATACAAGATTGAAGACTTCGTCCCGTATCCGGATGGGACTCTCCTTGGCGTGGAAGGCAAGCATGGCAATACGGATATGTAGATCTCCTTCCTTGTAACTGACTCTGTGTAACCCTAGCCCCCTCCGGTGTCTATATAAACCGGAGGGTTTTAGTCCGTAGGACAACATACAATCATACCATAGGGTAGCTTCTAGGGTTTAGCCTCTCTGATCTCGCGGTAGATCAACTCTTGTACTACTCATATTATCAAGAATAATCAAGCAGGACGTAGGGTTCTACCTCCATCAAGAGGGCCCGAACCTGGGTAACACATCGTGTCCCCTGCCTCCTGTTACCATCCGCCTTAGACGCACAGTTCGGGACCCCCTACCCGAGATCCACCGGTTTTGACACGGACATTGGTGCTTTCATTGAGAGTTCCTCTGTGTCGTCATCATTAGGCTTGATGGCTCCTTCGATCATCGATAGCGATGCAGTCCTGGGTGAGACTTTTCTCCCCAGACAGATCTTTGTATTCGGCGGCTCCGCACTATGGGCCAACTCGCTTGGCCATCTGGAGCAGATCGAGAGCCACGCCCCTGGCTATCAGGTCAGATTTGGAAACTTGAACTACATAGCCGACATCCACGGAGACTTGATCTTCGACGGATTCGAGCCCTTGCCGAGTGCGCCACACGGTCACGATGAGCATGACTTAGCTCCACCATCAGACAGTGTTTGGGAGATTGCATCGGCGACCGCTCCGACCCTCAAATCGGAGCCAATTGCGCCATCCAGTGATGAGTGGATACACCCTGCCGCAGAGGCCACACTCACAACGGCGATCGAGCCGAGTATCGACCTTACCCTCCACGAGAGCCGTGACACCAAACTACCAGATTCTTCCCCGGCCACGGACTCCGAACCGCTTGCGCCTGTGCCCATCGAATCTGATTGGGCGCCGATCATGGAGTTCACCTCCGCGGATATCTTTCAGCACTCGCCTTTCGGCGACATACTGAACTCATTAAGGTCTCTCTCTCTCTCTGTCAGGAGAGCCCTGGCCGAACTATGTCTGGTAGAATTGGGATGCGGATGACGAAGAAATTCGCCGCCCACCCACCACCCACTTAGTAGCCACTGTCGACGATTTGACCGACATGCTCGACTTCGACTCAGAAGGCATCGACAGTATGGACGACGATGTAGGAGACGAACAGGAACCACTGCCCACAGGGCACTGGACGCCCACTTCATCATATGATGTATACATGGTGGACACACCCAAAGAAAACGACGACGAAGAACGGAAGGACACAGCGAAGGGTTGTTCCCTCGAGAAGCAGTCAAAGCGATGGCATAAGCGCCATTCCAAATCCCGCCTCGGCAGAAGCAGCGATCATATAAACCCAGTGATAGAGCAAGGCGAGCCAGCGAACGACAAACACGGCATTGAACCATCGTCCGACCACGGCAACACGGAGAATCAAACCGAACAACCCGACTCCGTCGAAGATAACAGTCTGGATGACATCACACCGGGCAGGCACCCGGAGCAACAGAATACCCACCAAAGGCTTGTTGCCACTGCGAGGAGTCTGAAAAAGCAGAAGCAAAGGCACAGGGCTGCACAAGACACACTTAGAATCAGATGGAGTGAAGTACTCAGCAGTTCAGTGAAGTATGGCAGTAATCGCCACACCAAGAGCTACCCGAAGCGAAAGTTGCTACCTGAATTCGATGAGGAGGCCTTAGATCCCCCGCAATCAAAAAACAAAACAGCCATCCGGTTGGATAGACAACCTCGTGGCCAACATAGAGCGGCAAACGGCGCCGCACATAAGCCAGTACGCGATCCACATGAGGGCTCGCATCAAAAGGACGGCGCAACCAGATCCATCTACGGACCCCGCAAGCGCGCTCCAGCATGCAATGCAACACAACAAACATCCCAACACCACGGTACACCCAAATACAGGGGTGCCGCACACCCCCTATGTTTCACCGATGAGGTGCTGGACCATGAATTTCCAGAGGGATTCAAACCCGTAAACATAGAGGCGTACGACGGAACGACAGACCCTGGGGTCTGGATTGAGGACTACATCCTCCATATCCATATGGCTCGAGGCGATGATCTCCACGCCATCAAGTACTTAACCCTCAAGCTCAAAGGGCCAGTTTGGCACTGGCTTAAAAGCCTCCCCGAAAACTCCATTGGAAGCTGGGAAGAGCTCGAAGACGCTTTTCGGGCAAATTTTCAAGGGACCTATGTCCGACCACCGGATGCAGACGATTTGAGTCATATAACTCAACAGCCCGGAGAGTCAGTCCGAAAGCTTTGGAACAGGTTTCTCACTAAAAAGAACCAAATAGTCGACTGCCCGGACACCGAAGCCTTAGCAGCTTTTAAGCACAGCGTTCGAGACGAATGGCTTGCCAGACACCTCGGCCAAGAAAAGTCGAGAACAATGGCAGCATTAACAAGCCTCATGACCCGCTTTTGCGTGGGCGAGGACAGATGGTTAGCCCGATGCAGCACCAGCGACCCAAGTACATCCGAAGTCAGGGATGGAAATAGGAAACCATGACGCAGCAAAAACAAGCGCCGGAATAAAGAAGATAGCCCGTAAGCATGGCGGTAAACGCCGGATTTAGAAGCTCTCAGCCAAGTCAACAAAAGCTGCCCTCCAAAGGCAACAGAGATGAACTGTCTAGCCTAAACAAGATTCTGGATAAAATATGTCAGATCCACAGCACCCGCGATAAACCTGCAAATCATACCCATAGAGAATGTTGGGTCTTCAAGCAGTCCGGCAAGCTCAACGCCGAACATAAGGGGCATGATACACCAAGCGAAGACGAGGACGAGCCTCGCAAGCAAAGCACTGGGGAACAGAAGAAATTCCCACCAGAAGTCAAAACAGTAAACCTGTTACATGTGACAAAGGGGAGAAACAAAGCGGCACTCCTAGAGACACATGCCCCAGGGCCTATCACCGCGGAGTTCTGCCACTGGTCGTCCCAACCGATCACCTTTGACCATCGGGATTACTCGGCAAGTATCCGGCGTGCAGGATGGGCTGCCTTGGTATTAGACCCAATAATTGACGGATACCACTTCACACGAGTCCTGATGGACGGCGGCGGCAGTTTAAACCTGATATATCAGGACACAGCCCGCAAAATGGGGATAGACCCAACAAAAATTATCCGCAGCAATACAACCTTTAAAGGAGTAACGCCAGGCCCAGAGGCCCATTGCACGGGCTCCCTGCTACTAGAGGTTATAATCGGCTTTCCCGATAACTTCTGCAGCGAAAATTTAATGTTCCACATCGCTCCGTTCCAAAGTGGTTATCAAGCACTACTCGGACGCGAAGCTTTCGCTCGCTTTAACGCAATACCGCAGTATGCTTCTCTCATGCTTAAGATGCCCGGTCCACATGGCATCATTACAGAAAATGGAAATATTGAGCGCTCCTTGCACGCGGAAGACCGTGCGGCTACCTTGGCAGCCGCACACTAAACGGCATCACCAACTAAAGCATCTGACAGGTCGTTAAGACCATGGACGCGGTTGGACGAGTCCGGTGCAGCTATATGTAATTAATACATGTTTGATGGCTATACCCCTATAACAATACAAGGGGCTCAACGCGCGCAAACAAGTGGCAATTAGGCTCAACTTTAATCATTTTGAATTGTACATGGTTTATTTAGTATAACCTACCTTTTGCACAACAACTTTTTCAATTAAGTTCCTTTCTTTTCAGATGACCATCGTGCTACACCCGTCCAGAATACGGCACAACGGAGACACAGGCGCAGACATGCAGCAGGGACCCGTTCCAAGGATTCTTTTTAGATTAAGACCCTGCATAAACCTTTTTTACTGTCTCTTGTTGATACACATCCCTCGGATTCTCAGTACAATCGAGAAGGATGCTGACGTATTGGCATGTGGCCACGTTAGAATATTGCACATACCTGGACACCAGGGGCTCATTACAAAGGGCACTGTTTCGACCCGGTTTACATCATAAAGACCGAATACCCTAGGGAGTGTTCGGCGTCGCGAGTTTGGCCTTATATGCATCAGCTCTGAATCATGTCTTTGGTCAAATGTTGGGTTTGCCCGGCTCCTGTGTTTTGTTGCCTTACGTTCCGCTCTATCGGCTAAGGCAGCACCAAGAGAACTACTGCGATTGTGCCATGGTTCATCCGGACGAGAACCTCAGTAGAGAAAGCCGAAAATTGACTGTCATGATATAGTGTGAGATTGGTCAACCACTCTATGACCTAGCGGAATCTTTAGGATTCCTCCGCCTTAACGAAGGGCCGTTTCCCGGCCAGGCATGTACGTGCCCCGAATCCGGATGAGCGCGGAGCCACTAGGGGCTATATAGTAGCCCCACTGTCAAACTCCTCTGGCTAAGTGAAAGTGTTAAAGCATTATAGTCTGATTGCCTAGTTCGTTGTGCTATCACCTCCTTAATGGACCAAGACATTGGATCAAGTGTGAACATGTGTCTTCTGCGAACACCCCCGCATTATATGCGTGGGGGCTGAAGCCGACGACTGCCGTCTTTCAGGTTATATACATATATACATAAATGGCCGCACAAGAGGCATCATAGCACTTTCAGGCAAAAGTATAAATGCAGCCTTGATAAATTCAATAAAACATTGTTCTTACAATGGGAATACATGTCACTTAAACATAATATTCTTCGAGCACTGAGCCTCTATCAAACGAGCACCTTCAAGAACTTCTTCAAAGTAGTGCTCCGCAGCCACTCGGCCTATGGCCGAACCCTGTGCCGCAACAGTGCTGGCATCCATCTCCGCCCAGTATGTTTTGACATGGGCAAGGGCCATCCGCGAGCCCTCTATGCACACCGACCTCTTTATAGCATCGATGCATGGCACAACACCAAGGAATTGTTGCACCAAGCTAAAGTAGCTATTCGGCCTTGGCCCTCCTGGCCACAGATGATCCACTACGAACCTCATGGCATGTCCGGATAATCTATGGAGCTTGGTCCAACTGGTCAATCGCTCATTTAGCAACAGCAGACGGACTGGAGCATGAAACTGTGACCAGAACAGCTTCTCCACTTCAGGACCCTTCTGATCCTTGAAGTACTCGGCCGCATCAGCAGCACTTGCTGCCAAATCCATGTACTCGTCCGCAGAACTCAATAGCTGGTCTAGAGGAGCATATTTAGGATCTCCGAACTTAGTCCGTAACAAGAAGGGCTTCCTAGAAATGATATCCGCAGCTTGATTCAGCTCCTCCTTCGTCGCTCTAATTTTGGAGCTGGCTTCCTTGGCAGCCACCCGGGCCTTCTGCAGGTCTGTAGGCTTCGCCCGGTTTTCTTCTTCAAGAAGCTGGTAACGGTCAGCAACATCTTTTAACTCCACGGCCATCTTGGCAATTTTTTCTTTGCTCTCGCAATGTGCGGCCTATTCGGCCCTTAAACCCTCGGCCGCCTTTAAAGCGGCCGCATTGCTGCTCTGTAATGCCCTCGATGCGGCTATAGCTCCCACATGTCGAGGCACGACTTAGAGACATAACCGCATCGAAAGCAATGTTGCAAGTTAGGCAATCATCACAACATCCCATGTAATATAAATAATAAAGGGGAGATACATAGTTGGCTTACACTCGCCATGTCACACAAAGTACATAAATAGCATTACAACATTCAAACACTCATGGCCCGACTACGGCGCCAAAATAGAAGATAACCCAACATGCGACACGGTCCTGATCACCCTCAACTGGGCACCACTATTGATCATCAGGGAAAGACACGTAGTAACATTGAGAGTCCTCGTCGAACTCCCACTTGAGCTCAAGCGCGTCACCTGGAGCAGAATCATCAGGCACTGCATCTGGTTTGGAAGTAATCTGTGAGCCACAGGGACTCAGCAATCTTGCACCCTCGCGATCAAGACTATTTAAGCTTATAGGTAAGGCAAGGTAAAATATGTGGAGCTGCAGCAAGCGACTAGCATATATGGTGGCTAACCTGTTTGCAAAAGAGAGCGAGAAGAGGAGGCAAAGCGCGAATGAGTAACTAGAGAACAACCTGCGCAAGCATTACTCCAACACTGTGTTCACCTCCCGGACTCCGCCGAGAAGAGACCATCATGGTAACTCACACTGTTGATTCATTTTAATTAAGTTAAGGTTCAAGTTATCTACAACCGAACATTAACAATTCCCATCTGCCCATAACCGCGGGCACGGCTTTCGAAAGTTCAAATCCCTGCAGGGGAGTCCCAACTTAGCCCATGACAAGCTCTCACGGTCAACGAAGGAATAGACCTCCTCCCGAGAAGTTCCGATCAGACTCGGTACCTCGGTAATTCAAGACACTTCGACAGGTTAAAACAAATCCAGCAACACCGCCCGAATGTGCCGACAAATCCCGATAGGAGCTGCACATATCTCTTTCTCAGGGCACACTCAGATTGTCTTAGGTATGGGTAGGCCATCCCAGAGTTGCCCCTGGTGGCCACCGGCAGCTGACAGGTGGACCAACACTCAGAGGAGCACTGGCCTGGGGGGGGTTTAAAATAAGATGACCCTCGGGCTCCGGAAACCCAAGGGAAAAAGAGGCTAGGTGGCAAATGGTAAAACCAAGGTTGGGCATTGCTAGAAAAGCTTTAATCAAGACGAACTATCAAGGGGTTCCCATTATAACCCAACCGCGTAAGGAACGCAAAAATTCGGGAACATAACACCGATATGACGGAAACTAGGGCGGCAAGAGTGGAACAAAACACTAGGCGAGAGGCCGAGCCTTCCACCCTTTACCAAGTATATAGATGCATTAAGATAACATGGCAATATAATGATATCCCAACAAGTAAATAATGTTCCAACAAGGAACGGTCTCCAATCTTCACCTGCAACTAGTAACGCTATAAGAGGGGCTGAGCAAAGCGGTAACATAGCCAATCAACGGTTTGCTAGGACATGGTGGGTTAGAGGTTTGACATGGCAATTTGGGAGGCATGATAAGCAAGTGGTAGGCATCGTAGCATAGGCATAGCGAAAGAGCGAGCATCTAGCAAAGCAAAGATAGTAGTGATTTCGAGGGTATGATCATCTTGCCTGCACAGTTGTCAGAGTTGACTGGATCCTCGAAAGCAAACTCAACGGGCTCCTCGTTAGCGAACTCGTCTCCCGGCTCTACCCAAACAAGACAAACAAGCAAACGGAACACAATCAACCACGTGCAAATCTCAAACAATATGATGCAAGGATGGTATGCTATGCGGGATGCATATGCAAGATGTGACAAGGAAAGCATGAACCTGGCCTCAACTTGGAATTCCAAGTGTGCCACTGGAAAGATGAGATGTAAACACTTGAAAACGATATAAAGGACGCTGGAATCGGAGTTACGGTTTGGAAATGGCAAGCAATTCAAATATGACCACGTTCTGCGATTTACAGCAAGTAGCCATCTAAATGCAACAAGATGAACATGCTACAGCACCCAAGCATGGCATCAAAATACATGGCAGGAATCCATTCATGATGCTTAACAAAAGTCTAGCACTAAGCTACGGCCAATTCATCCATTAACAGGTTCAAACAAGCATGGCAAAACTGCATTTGACAAACAGATTTCAGACTTAGTGAAATTAACACTTGTCTGGAATTTCAGATCAGATAGCACTCTTCGGAGCATGAAAACTATATGCTACAGGACCTGAACATGGCGAAGTAAAGCATGTCATGGAGCTACTCAAAGAGCTTAACAAAAGTCCCTTAGTGACCTTAAGCCAAAAGGGATCAGAAAATACATTTGCAAGCATGTGAACATGGCAAAAACATAATCAGTTCTCAGACTTAGTGAAAACTGGAGCATGCTGAAAACAGATATCAAGTAGGCATGTTTACGAGCTCGATGCACTCACTACAGAGCAAGTCATGACGAGCTAAGCATACACCAAACAAGAATACACAAAATACAAGCTATACATGGAAAGAACTATAGCATAGCATGCACGGATCAACTACAACATCCTTGGCAAAATCGCTAACAAGTAGACAATCTGCCCAGATTCACGAAATGACAAAAGTAGAGCTCGATTGACTCAAGCTAGGGTGCTCCATAATTGCAAACAAAGACATGGATGGATATAGAACTACAATATTAACAAAACATCCTTACTGATCATCCTCAAAAGAGGCACAGACACTAGGAAACAACATGAACATATGGCCATATGAGATAACCAGCTCAAGGACTTAGTGGAAATTCTAAGTCCCTGAAATCAGCATTAACAAATGCCTCACTTTGTAAACTTGTGCTAGTCACCACACACATCACAAAAATACATGGGTTGCACCTCTAGAAAGATGGAAAAACCCTTAACAAAACATATGCAGAGCTCAGGGGCATATCATGCACACAATAATCATGGCAAAAATGACAAATATCTAAATGGAGCAGCAGATCTGACAAATATCTCAAGTAGCACTCTTCTAACAGCATTTCGGGCATCAAGATGAACTCAAATGAAAATGATGCAGTGAGATGAAATGATGTGCTCTCTGAGACGAACATTTTGATATGCTATATGCCCAAAACGGAGCTACGGATGAGGAGTTATAGCACGATGAACAAGGGCATATGAATTAGGGTTAGGGAAAAAGTCAACCCTCGTTTTGGATCTCAGATCCAGATCCACTGTAGCAGCAGCATGAACTCCGAGGATGGCCGGACTACTCATCGGCGTTGGAGTCGGCCGATGGAGGAGGAGGTAGGCGCGGGGGCGGGGATGGTCGGAGTGGCCGCGGTGCTCGCCGGCGTTGGCGCGGGGTCGGACGGCGTCGGTGGCGGCCGGCGGCTCCCGGGCGCCTCGGGCGATCGGAGTTCACGAAGGGCGGCGGCGGTGCGGCTCCCGGTGGTCGGAGCCGGCGAAGGAGGCGGCGGGCGCTCGGGTGAGCGGGAGGAGGAAGGAGTTGGGCGGCGGCGCGCCGCTCTGGGCCGCGGGGGCCTTACGCGGGCCGGGCGGGCCGCGCGCGGCTGAGGCGGTGATGTGGGAACGGCTTGCCACGTGGCGCGCTGCGGTTGGGGCGGCGGCGATGTCCGGTGGCGGGTCGGACGTGTCTGGCGGCGGCGGTTAGAATTTTAGGGTTTTCGGGGGAGAAGAAGATCCGGATTTGGAGGGGTTCTATTTATAGGCATAGAGGGAGCTAGGAGAGTCCCAATGAGGTGCGGTTTTAGGCCACGCGATCGTGATCGAATGCTCTAGATGATGGAGAAGGTTTTGGTGGGTTTTGGGCCAAAATGGAAGGGTGTTGGGCTGCAACACACACGAGGCCTTTTCGGTCCCTCGGTTAACCGTTGGAGTATCAAACGAAATCCAAATGATACGGAACTTGACAGGCGGTCTACCGGTAGTAAACCAAGGCCGCTTGGCAAGTCTCGGTCCAATCCGGAAATGTTTAATCCCCACACACGAAAGAAAGGTAGAATTGACCACCGGAGGAGAACGAAGCGCCGGAATGCAAAACGGACAACGGGGAAAATGCTCGAATGCATGAGATGAACACGTATGCAAATGCAATGCACATGATGACATGATATGGGATGCATGACAATGAAAACAACACACGGAGACAAAAACCCGAACCCAAGAAAATAAAATGACTTAAGGACGGAAACGACAAGAGTTGGAGTACATATTGGGTAAGTTACATCCGGGGTGTTACAACACTCCACCACTACGAAAGGATCTCGTCCCGAGATCTAGGACTGAAAGAACGCCAGGTACTCAGAATGGAGGTGATCCTCGCGTTCCCAGGTAGCTTCACGGTCAGAATGGTGTGACCACTTGACTTTGAGGAATTTGATTGACTTGTTGCGAGTCTTGCATTCAGTCTCTTCAAGAATAGCAACGGGGTGCTCACAGTAAGAGAGATCTTCTTGGAGCTCAATGTTCTCGAAGTTGACGGTGCGGTCAGGAGTCTTGAAGCACTTTCGGAGCTGAGAGACATGGAACACATCATGAACATTTGCAAAGTTTGAAGGAAGCTCGAGTTCATAGGCGAGATCGCCTCTCTTGCTGACAATCTTGAAAGGTCCCACGTATCTGGGGGCAAGCTTCCCTTTGATACCGAAGCGACGAGTACCTTTCATAGGAGAGACGCGAAGGTAAACATGATCTCCGATCTCGAAATCCAAATCACGATGCTTACTATCATAGTAGCTCTTCTGGCGGGATTGGGCTGCTTTGAGGTTATCTCGAATGACTTTGCACATTTCCTCTGCCTCTGTGATTAAGTCATTATCCAAAAGCTGACGTTCACCGGTTTCAGACCAGTTGAGAGGGGTACGGCACTTCCTGCCATACAGATTTCGAATGGGGCCTTGCCCGAACTTGCTTGAAAACTGTTGGTGTAGGAGAATTCAGCATAAGGAAGACAATCCTCCCACTTCATGCCGAAGGAGATCACACCAGCCCTGAGCATATCTTCAAGAATCTGGTTGACACGCTCGACTTGCCCGCTAGTTTGAGGATGGAAAGCTGTACTGAAGTGGATGTTAGTGCCCATGGCCTTCTGAAAAGAATCCCAAAACTTGGAGGTAAAGATGCTGCCACGGTCTGAAGAGATCACTTTTGGAATACCATGCAGAGAGACAATTCGAGAGGTATAGAGTTCCGCCAATTGAGCTGCAGTGATTGACTCTTTGATAGGCAGAAAGTGAGCCACTTTGGTGAGTTTGTCGATGACAACGAATATAGCATCATTGCCACGTTTGGACTTTGGGAACCCAGTCACGAAGTCCATTTCAATGTGGTCAAACTTACATTCTGGAATGGCAAGAGGTTGGAGGAGACCAGCTGGCCTTTGGTGTTCTGCCTTCACTCTTCTGCAAACATCACATTCATTTACGAATTGAGCAATCTCGCGCTTCATTCGAGTCCACAAATAAGCCTGCTTGAGGTCCTGATACATCTTCGTGCTCCTAGGGTGGATGGAGGGGAGAGAATTGTGAGCCTCGTTCATGATCACTTTACGAAGGTCACCTTTGGGCACGACGATACGATCCTCGAAGAAGAGAGTATCCTTGTCATCAAGGCGGTAGCACTTGTACTTGGGTTGACTCTTGGCAATCCCAATCTTCACCTTTTTCACCATAGCATCAAGAAGCTGGGCTTGGCGAATCTGGTCTTCCAAGGTAGGAGAGACTTGAAGGTTGGCGAGGAAACCTTGAGGAACAACTTGCAGATTAAGTTTGTGGAAAGCTTCACAAAGCTCGGGTTGATAAGGCTTGAGAATCAGACTATTGCAATAAGCTTTCCTGCTCAAAGAGTCAGCAATCACATTGGCCTTGCCTGGAGTATACTCGATACTCGGATTATACTCTTGAATCATTTCGACCCATCGAGTTTGCCTGAGGTTGAGATTAGGCTGAGTGAAGATGTACTTGAGACTCTTGTGTCAGTGAAAATGTCCACTTTTCTTCCCAATAAGAGATGTCTCCAAGTCAAAAGAGCATGCACAACTGCCGCCAACTCGAGATCATGAGTGGGGTAGTTCTTCTCATTGGGCTTCAATTGTCGAGAGGTATAAGCAACAACTTTCTTCTCTTGCATCAACACTGCGCCAAGACCTTGGCGAGAGGCATCACAAAAGACCTCGTACGGCTTGGATTCATCAGGCGGAGTCAGAACTGGAGCAGTGACCAATTTCTCTTTCAAAGTGTTGAAAGCAATGTCACACTCCGGAGACCAAACGTACTTGACGTGCTTCTGGAGAAGATTTGAGAGAGGCTTCGCGATCTTAGAAAAGTTTTCAACGAATCTTCGACAGTAGCTTGTGAGACCGAGGAAGCTACGGAGTTGCTTCACATTCTGAGGAGGTTCCCAATTCACAATTGCAGACACCTTCTCAGGATTCACCGCAATGCCCTTGGCAGAGATGATATGACCAAGATAAAGAACCTCATCGAGCCAAAATTCGCACTTGGAGAACTTGGCGTAGAACTGGTGTTCCCTCAGCTTATCAAGCACCAAACGCAAGTGCTTGGCATGATCTTCCTTGTTCTTTGAGAAAACCAGAATGTCGTCGAGATAGACCAGAACAAAGTCATTGGTGTAGGCGTTGAAGATGAAGTTCATCATGCGAGAGAATGTCGGAGGAGCGTTGACGAGGCTAAAAGACATGAAAGTGTATTCATATGAACCATATCTTGTCCTGAAAGCCGTCTTGGGAATATCTTGCTCACGGATTCGAATCTGATGATAACCCATACGGAGATCAAGCTTGGAGAATACTTGGGCACCTTTGAGTTGTTCGAATAGCTCATTGATGTTGGGAAGTGGGTATTTGTTCTTGATGGTCTTCTTGTTCAATGGACGGTAATCAACACAAAGTCGGTCCATTCCATCCTTCTTCTTCACAAAAAGAACACCACAACCCCACGGAGAAGAACTAGGCCGGATGAGACCCATCCTCTCTTGAATATCGAGTTGCTTCTTCAGCTCCTTCAACTCTTCAGGTCCGAGCTTGTAAGGACGCTTGCACACTGGTTCCGTGCCAGGCTCAAGATCGATGACGAATTCAACTGGCCGGTGCGGAGGCATTCCTGGAAGCTCTTCTGGAAAGACGTCTTGATATTCGCAAATGACTAGAATTTGCGAGAAAGCATCCAGTTCACCCTTCTCATTGAAAGAAAATAGACGGATAGTATTATCCCGAGCGGCAAAGACAATTACATCCTCAGACGAATGAGTCAATTGAATCTGCCTGGCAGCACAATCAAGATGCGCCTTGTGCTTAGAAAGCCAATCCATCCCGAGAATAAGATCAATATCCGAGTTACCAAGAAAAATTGGGGAAGAAAGGAACTTGTAGTCGCCAAAGGTGATAATAACCTCCGGGACGCAGGTGTTAGCTGTCATCTGCTTGCCCGGTGACACAATTTGCAAGGAACTTTGCAGATACTGATAATCGCACTCATACTTTGATGCAAAAGGTTTGGAAATGAAACAATGCGATGCACCAGTGCCAAAAAGAACTTTTGCAGGAATATCATTAACAGGAAGGTTACCCATGATGACATCTGGTGAATCCTCTGCCTGAGCTGCATTCACCATATTGACCTTGGCGTACTTGGGGTTATGCTTGACCACAGCTGTACTTGTCGATCTCACCGGAGGAGGAGGAAGAAGACGCCTCTGGTTGAAACACTTGTTGGCTTAGTGACCCTTCTGTTGGCACTTGTTGCACATGACCTCTGAAAGCAGACGGTGATACGGAGCACTCGATCTTGGAGCTTGAGACGAAGTCTTGTTCTGAAAGCCAGGGTTGGGTGGGTGGGAAGATCCACTGCCACCTTTGCTCTTCTGTTGATACGGCTGACAGAACGGAGGAGGAGGAAGCCAATACTTCTGCTGCTTGGCCACTTGAGTAGAGGAAGAAGGAGTAGCATCTCTGACTCGCTTCTTAGAAGCATCACACCTCAGTTGAGCGGCCTCTTGCTTCAATGCCATGTTGTAGAACTCATCGTACCTCAAGGGCTCAAAGAGAACAAGAGCTAGCTGAATTTCTTCTCTGAGACCACCCCTGAACTGGTATATCATGCTCTTCTCATCAGGGACGTCCTGCTTGGCAAAGCGGGCGAGCTTCTGGAACAACTTGTTGTAGTCATAGACAGACAAAGAGCCTTGCTTCAGGTTGCGGAATTCCTCACGCTTGCTTTCAACCACGCTCTGAGGGATATGATGAGCTTTGAAGTCTTGACGAAATTCATCCCAGGTAATCGCACGTCCACCTATGGAATCCTTGTACTGCTGGAACCATTCTGCAGCTTGATCTTTGAGTTGGAAGGAAGCGAACTTGACGAAGTCCTCAGGCCTGATGTTACTGCACTCGAAATGCTTGCACAGATCCACGAGCCAATCGTTAGCATCAGTTGCCTCAACATAATTGCTGAAAGTTTTTGGCCCGTTAGCAAGGAACTGGTTGAGTGTAGCAAAGTGATTCTGATTGTTGCCTTGGTTTCCTTGGTTGCCTTGATTGCGCTCTTGAAGAATTTGCATGATCAACTGGGTGTTTGCATTGGTTGCGGCCATCACAGCTTGTCATGCCTCCGGAGGAGGTGGAGGTGGTGGCGGATCTTGATTCTGATTCTGATTGGTGCTCTTAGCGGGAGCCATCCTGAAGAGGTTGACCACCGTTAGCACATTGACAGATAAAATGAAGCTGAATCCAACGGAATGAAAATTGCAACATAAAGTCTTCACATCCGAACAAAATGAACGAATGCATTCCTCTTGACATGGTCACATATCCATAAATTGAGAAGCCACTTAGAATTTAGGTAGAGAAATAAATCAACACCCCGGATGTAACTTACCCAATATGTACTCCAACTCTTGCCGTTTCCGGCCCTAAGTTATTTTTTTCTCGGGTTCGGGTTTTTGTCCCCGTGTGTTGTTGTCGTTGTCATGCATCTCGTATCATGTCATCATGTGCATTGCATTTGCATACGTGTTCATCTCATGCATTCGAGCATTTTCCCCGTTGTCCGTTTTGCATTCCGGCGCTTCATTCTCCTCCGGTGGTCAATTCTACCTTTCTTTCGTGTGTGGGGATTAAACATTTCCGGATTGGACCGAGACTTGCCAAGCGGCCTTGGTTTACTACCGGTAGACCGCCTGTCAAGTTTCGTATCATTTGGATTTCGTTTGATACTCCAACGGTTAACCGAGGGACCGAAAAGGCCTCGTGTGTGTTGCAGCCAAACACCCTTCCATTTTGGCCCAAAACCCACCAAAACCTTCTCCATCATCTAGAGCGTTTGATCACGATCGCGTGGCCGAAAACCGCACCTCATTTGGACTCTCCTAGCTCCCTCTATGCCTATAAATAGAACCCCTCCGAATCCGGATCTTCTTCTCCCCCGAAAACCCTAAAATTCTAACCGCCGCCGCCGGACACGTCCGACCCGCCATCGGACATCGCCGCCGCCCCAACCGCAGCGCGCCACGTGGTGAGCCACTCCCACATCGCCGCCTCAGCCGCGCGCGGCCTGCCCGGCCCGCGTAAGGCCCCCGCGGCCCAGAGCGGCGCGCCGCCGCCCGACTCCTTCCTCCTCCCGCGCACCCGAGCGCCCGCCACCTCCTTCGTCGCCTCCAGCCACCGGGAGTCGCGCCGCCGCCGCCCTTCGCGAACTCCGACCGCCCGAGGCTCCCGGGAGCCGCCGGCCGCCACCGACGTCGTCCGACCCCGCGCCAACGCCGGCGAGCACCGCGGCCACTCCGGCCATCCCCATCCCCCGCGCCTACCTCCTCCTCCGTCGGCCGACTCCAACGCCGGCGAGTAGTCCGGCCATCCTTGGAGTTCGTGCCGCTGCTACAGTGGATCTGGATCTGAGATCCGAAACGAGGGTTGACTTTTTCCCTAACCCTAATTCATATGCCCTTGTTCATCGTGCTATAACTCCTCATCCGTAGCTCCGTTTTGTGCATATAGCATATCAAAATGTTCGTCTTAGAGAGCACATCATTTCATCTCACTGCATAATTTTCATTTGAGTTCATCTTGATGTCCGAAATGCTGTTAGAAGAGTGCTACTTGAGATATTTGTCAGATTTGCTGCTCCATTTAGATATTTGTCATTTTTGCCATGATTATTGTGTACATGATATGCCCCTGAGCTCTACATATGTTTTGTTAAGGGTTTTGCCATCTTTCCAGAGGTGCAACCCATGTATTTTTGTGATCTGTGTGGTGACTAGCACAAGCTTGCAAAGTGAGGCATTTGTTAATGCTGATTTCAGGGACTTAGCATTTCCACTAAGTCCTTGAGCTGGTTATCTCATATGGCCATATGTTCATGTTGTTTCCTAGTGATCCGTGCCTCTTTTAAGGATGATCAGTAAGGATGTTTTGTTAATATTGTAGTGCTCTATCCATCCATGTCTTTGTTTGCAATTATGGAGCACCCTAGCTTGAGTCAATCGAGCTCTACTTTTGTCATTTCGTGAATCTGGGCAGATTGTCTACTTGTTAGCGATTTTGCCAAGGATGTTGTAGTTGATCCGTGCATGCTATGCTATAGTTCTTGCCATGTCTATCTTGTATTTTCTGTATTCTTGATGGGTGTATGCTTAGCTCGTCATGACTTGCTCTGTAGTGAGTGCATCGAGCTCGTAAACATGCCTACTTGATATCTGTTTTCAGCATGCTCCAGTTTTCACTAAGTCTGAGAACTGATTATGTTTTTGCCATGTTCACATGCTTGCAAATGTATTTTCTGATCCCTTTTGGCTCAAGGTCACTAAGGGTCTTTTGTTAAGCTCTTTGAGTAGCTCCATGCCATGCTTTCCTTTGCCATGTTCAGGTCCTGTAGCATATAGTTTTCATGCTCCGAAGAGTGCTATCTGATCTGAAATTCCAGACAAGTGTTAATTTCACCAAGTCTGAAATCTATTTGTCAAATGCATTTTTGCCAGGCTTGTTTGAACCTGTTAATGGATGAATTGGCCGTAGCTCTGTGCTAGACTTTTGTTAATAATCATGAATGGATTACTTCCATGTATTTTGATGCCATTTTTGGGTGTTGTAGCATGTTCATCTTGTTGCATTTAGATGGCTACTTGCTGTAAATCGCAGAACGTGGTCATATTTGAATTGCTTGCCATTTCCAAACCATAACTCCGATTCCGGCATCCTTTATGTCGTTTTCAAGCGTTTTCATCTCGTCTTTCTAGTGGCACACTTGGAATTCCAAGTTGAGGCCAGGTTCATGCTTTCCTTGTCACATCTTGCATATGCATCCCGCATCGCATCCCGCATAGCATACCATCCTTGCATCATATTGTTTGAGCTTTGCACGTGGTTGATTGTGTGTCGTTTGCTTGTTTGTGTTGTTTGGGTAGAGCCGGGAGATGAGTTCGCTAATTAGGAGCCCGTTGAGTTTGCTTTCGAGGATCCAGTCAACTCTGACAACTGTGCAGGCAAGATGATCATACCCTCGAAATCACTACTATCTTTGCTTTGCTAGATGCTCGCTCTTTCGCTATGCCTATGCTACGGTGCCTACCACTTGCTTATCATGCCTCCCAAATTGCCATGTCAAACCTCTAACCCACCATGTCCTAGCAAACCGTTGATTGGCTATGTTACCGCTTTGCTCAGCCCCTCTTATAGCGTTACTAGTTGCAGGTGAAGATTGGAGACCGTTCCTTGTGGGAACATTATTTACTTGTTGGGATATCATTATATTGCCATGTTATCTTAATGCATCTATATACTTGGTAAAGGGTGGAAGGCTCGGCCTCTCGCCTAGTGTTTTGTTCCACTCTTGCCGCCCTAGTTTCCGTCATATCGGTGTTATGTTCCCGGATTTTTGCGTTCCTTACGCGGTTGGGTTATAATGGGAACCCCTTGATAGTTCGTCTTGATTAAAGCTTTTCCAGCAATGCCCAACCTTGGTTTTACCATTTGCCACCTAGCCTCTTTTTCCCTTGGGTTTCCGGAGCCCGAGGGTCATCTTATTTTAACCCCCCCCCGGGCCAGTGCTCCTCTGAGTGTTGGTCCACCTGTCAGCTGCCGGTGGCCACCAGGGGCAACTCTGGGCTGGCCTACCCGTACCTAAGACAATCTGAGTGTTCCCTGAGAAAGAGATATGTGCAGCTCCTATCGGGATTTGTCGGCACATTCGGGCGGTGTTGCTGGATTTGTTTTAACCTGTCGAAGTGTCTTGAATTACCGAGGTACCAAGTCTGATCGGAACGTCTCGGGAGGAGGTATATTCCTTCGTTGACCGTGAGAGCTTGTCATGGGCTAAGTTGGGACTCCCCTGCAGGGATTTGAACTTTCGAAAGCCGTCCCCGCTGTCGTGGTTTTGTCACGGCAGATGTCCTAGAGAAAGGACTTAGTCGTGGGGCCATCGCTATGGGTTAGCTTGAAGGGGTTAAAGCGGACACAAGGACGCAAGAGAGTTTATACTAGTTCGGCCCCTTCAATGAAGGTAAAAGCCTACTTCTAGTTGTGATGGAATTGATGGGTGTTTCAATGAATAGGGAGCGAATAAGCTTCGCCTATGCCTCGAGTCGTTGTCTGTCATCCTTGAACCGCCGCCGGGTCGTCCCCTTATATACATGGGTGACGCCTGCCGGTTCAGAGAGTCCCAACACTGGTTCATACTCGTATCCGGGTTGGTCTCTCCTTGTTCCTAACTCATATTACAAGTATGTGCACAAAGCTGATGTACGGCTACAGGTTGTAAACCGACTACGGGCCCTGGGCCTTTATCTGCCTCTTTGGGTTTTAACACCTTTGAACTACTGATGGAGTTAATCCAGCCCAGGTAGGCCGGTTTATACCCAGTAGTAATATCCCCAACATTAGGCCCCAGATTGATTTGAACAGGTTCATGTCAATCCTTAGCAAAAATCTTCGTCTTCAACATCTTCTTATAGTTGTTGAACCGCCGTGACGTCATCTTCTCTGTTTGCTGTAAACCGGCGTGACATCATCTGTCATAAAGAAAAACATCCATGATATCTTCTTGTTTAATAGATTCGCAATGACCGAGGTGACCGCCCTACTTCCAAAATCTGCGGTCCCTTGATTCCCGCGCCTGACACATGTCCTTTGCCTTATAAATAGGCCCGAAGGGTCATTCTTTTCTTCCCTTCGTGCCCTTCCTCTTCGTCTTCCTCGCGTCACCAGTCTCAGAGCTCCGCCGCCGCCGTCGTCTTCTGCATCACCCTTGGCCGCTGCATCAACTTGAACGCGCCAGAAAGCCGCGGCGACCTTCCATGTTTTCCTCAGCTCTGATAGGTCTTCTGTTCTTCTCAATATAGATCTGATCTTGGGCTTCGTGTTCTTGCGGTGTTCATCACTTGTTCATACTCATGTATTAGCTCCTGGATGCACATGTAAACCCTTGCTTTGTGTAGCGGTAACTTTCAGTATCTGCCGCTAGTTTCCTGCCCAAAACCATAGATCTCACATATACTTCTGCTCATTGATTCAATACTGTTCTGCTTTGATTTTCGACTATTTTTCTTATTTTCTGAACTTGCTTCAGATCCAATGCCGTAATAAGATCATGTGAAACATGTTTCTGCATACTTAACCATCCGCAATCTCAATTGCTTCAATGTTTAAGTCCGGCGGTTTAACCTTATAGAAAATTTTCCAAACCGGTATATGCCATTAGTCCCCTTGTTGAACCGCCGTGATGCTGTTGCTTCATAAACTCCGGTTTAGATAGATCTACTTCCGGTTTAACATTTGTAACGCCCCGAGACCGATGTGCCAGGTGTCGTTCAGTTATTCGCTGGTGTTGCCTTGTCATTGCTTGCGTGTCATGCATTGCATACCATGTCATCATGTGCATTTCATTTGCATACATGTTCGTCTCATGCATCCGAGCATTTTCCCCGTTGTCCGTTTTGCATTCCGGCGCTTCGTTCTCCTCCGGTGATCATTTCTAGCTTTATTTTGTGTGTGGGGATTAAACATTTCCGGATTGGACCGTCACTTGCCAAGCGGCCTTGGTTTACTACCGGTAGTCCGCCTGTCAAGTTTCGTACCATTTGGACTTCGCTTGGTACTCCAACGGTTAACCGAGGGACCGAAAAGGCCTCGTGTGTGTTGCAGCCCAACACCCCTCCAACTTGGACCAAAACCCACCAAACTCTACTCCATCATCTAGAGCGTTCGATCACGATCGCGTGGCCGAAAACAGCACCTCATTTGGACTCTCCTAGCTCCACTTATGCCTATAAATAGCCCCCCCCCCCCGTTTTCGGATCTCTCTCCCTCTCCGAAACCCTAAAATAAAAGATCCCCGCGCGCCGGACACATCCGCCCGCACGCCGGACACGTCCCTCGGCGACCACGGCCAACCAGGAGGAGCCACGTGTCCCCGCCGACCTCCTCCTCCGCGCGGCCCGGCGAGCCCGCGGGAGGCCCGCCCCTCGCCGCCACCGGGCCAGATCCGCGCCGCCCGCCGCCTCTCTCTTCCCCGACGCCATCCGTCGGCCCCGCCGCCTCGGCGCCGCCCCTCGCCGCCACCGGCCGCCGCCGCCTCGCAGCTGCTGCCCGGGCGCCGCGCCGCCCCGCTCCACTCCGTCCTCGCCGCCGTCCGGCCCCGCCGCCGCACCGCCCGGCCTCGCCGCCCCCGGCCTCTCCCTCCTCGACTTCCGTGCTCCGGTGAACAGTGCGCGCCGGCAAGCCTTGGGAACCGTGCAGATCTGAGATCCGAAATTTGACGGTTGACTTTTCCCTCCGAACCCTAATTTTTTATGCAATCTTTCACCTGTGATATCTCCGCATCCGTAGCTCCGATTTGGACATACAGTATATCAAAATGTTAGTCTCGACGAGTACATCATTTCATTCCATTGCATCATTTTCATTTGAGTTCATCTTGATGCCCGAAATGCTACTAGTAGGAGGCTTCATGAGTTATTTGTCAGATCTGCTAGTTCATCTTAGACTTTTGTCATTTTTGCCATGATTGTTGTGTGGATGATATGCCTGTGAGTCCTTCATATGTTTTGTTAAGCATCTTGTTATATTTCCAGAGGTGCAACCCATGCATTTTTAGGGTGTGTGTGGTGACTTGTGCAAGCTTGCAAAGTGAGGCACCCGGTAAATCTGTTTTCAGGGACTTAGAGATTTCACTAAGTCCTGGGATTGTTTAGTTCATGATGCCTTATGTTCATGTTGTTTTCTAGTGATCCGTGCCTCTTTTGAGGATGATCAGTAAAGGAGTTTTGTTAATCTTGTTATGCTCTATCCATCCATGTCTTTACTTGCAATTATGGAGCACCCTAGCTTGAGTCAATCGAGCTCTACTTTTGCTTCGTTGTGAATCTGGGCAGATCGTCAACTTGTTTGCGATTTTGCCGATGTTATTGTAGTTGATCCGTGCATGCTATGCCATTGTTCTTGCCATGTCTAGCTTGTATTTTGTGCCTTATTTAGGGATGTACGCTTGTCTTGCCATGACTTGCACCGTGGTGAGTGTATCAAGCTCATAAACATGCCTTCGTGAGTTAGGTTTCAGCATGTCCCAGTTTTTACTAAGTCTGAAAACTGATTATGTTTTTACTATGTTCGTGTGCTTGTTAGTATATTTTGTGATCCCTTTTGGCTCAAGGTCACTAAGGGACTTTTGTTAAGCTCGTTGAGTAGCTCCATGCCATGTCTTTCTTTGTCATGTGCAGGTCCAGTAGCTTATTGTTTTGTTGCTCCAAAGAAGGCTATATGATCTGAAATTCCAGACAAGTATTAATTTCACTAAGTCTGAGATCTGTTTTACCATTTGCGTTTTTGCCATGCTTGTTTGAACCTCCTAATGGATGAATTGGCCGGAGCTCAGTGCTAGGCTTTTGTTAAGCATCTTGTGTGCATCCCTGCCATGTATTTTGTTGTCTTGTTTGGGGGCTGTAGCATGTTCATCTCATTACATTTAGATGCCTACTTGCTGTAAATCGCAGACCGGTGTCATTTTTGAATCGCTTGCCATTTCCAAACCGTAACTCCGATTTCGGCGTTCTTTATATCGTTTTCAAGCGATTTCATCTCATATTTCCAGTGGCACCCTTGGAATTCCAAGTTGAGGCCAGGTTCATGCATTTCCTGTCATATCTTGCATTTTGCATCCCGCATCGCATCCCGCATAGCATATCATCTTTGCATCGTGTTGTTTGAGTTTGCACGTGGTTGATTGTATCCTTGTTGCTTGTTTGTCTTGTTTGGGTAGAGCCGGGAGACGAGTTCGCTAACGAGGAGCCCGTTGAGTTTTCTCTTGAGGATCCAGTCAACTCTGACAACTGTGCAGGCAAGATGATCATACCCTCGAAATCACTACTATCTTTGCTATGCTAGTTTGCTCGCTCTTTTGCTATGTCATTGCTACGATGCCTACCACTTGCTTGCAAGCCTCCCAAATTGCCATGTCAAACCTCTAACCCACCATTGTCCTAGCAAACCGTTGATTGGCTATGTTACCGCTTTGCTCAGCCCCTCTTATAGCGTTGCTAGTGGCAGGTGAAGATTGGAGGCCGTTCCTTGTTGGAACATTTATTTACTTGTTGGGATATCATTATATTGCTAAGTTATCTTAATGCATCTATATACTTGGTAAAGGGTGGAAGGCTCGGCCTCTCGCCTAGTGTTTTGTTCCACTCTTGCCGCCCTAGTTTCCGTCATATCGGTGTTATGTTCCCGGATTTTGCGTTCCTTACGCGGTTGGGTTATAATGGGAACCCCTTGACAGTTCGCCTTGAATAAAACTTCTCCAGCAATGCCCAGCCTTGGTTTTACCATTTGTCACCTAGCCTTTTCCCTTGGGTTTCGTGGACTCAAGGGTCATCTTATTTTACCCCCCCCCCCGCCCCCCGGGCCAGTGCTCCTATGAGTGTTGGTCCAACCTAGAGCACCGTGCGGGGCCGTCCCTTGGTAACTTGGGTTACGTTGGCTCCCGTATGCTTAGCTTATCCGGTGTGCCCTGAGAACGAGATATGTGCAGCTCCTATCGGGATTTGTCGGCACAGCGGGCGGTGTTGCTGGACTTGTTTTACCATTGTCGGAGTTGTCTTGAATTACCGAGATACCGAGTCAGATCGGAACGTCTTGGGAGGAGGTCTATTCCTTCGTTGACCGTGAGAGCTTGTCATGGGCTAAGTTGGGACTCCCCTGCAGGGATTGAACTTTCGAAAGCCGTGCCCGCGGTTATGGGCAGATGGGAATTTGTTAATGTCCGGTTGTAGATGACTTGAACCTTAATTAATTAAAATGAATCAACTGAGTGTGTTACCGTGATGGCCCCTTCTCGGCGGGGTCCGGGAAGTGGACACGGTGTTGGAGTAATGCTTGCGCAGGTTGCTCTCTAGTTTCTCGGCCGCGCTTTGCCTCCTCTTCTCGCTCTCCTTTGCGAATAAGTTAGCCACCATACTTGCTAGTCGCTTGCTGCAGCTCCACTCATACTTTACCTTGCCTTACCTATAAGCTTAAATAGTCTTGATCGCGAGGGTGCGAGATTGCTGAGTCCCTGTGGCTCACAGATTACTATTACACCAGATGCAGGGCCTGATGATTCCGCTCCAGGTGACGCGTATGAGCTCAAGTGGGAGTTCGACGAAGACTCTCAATGATACTATGTTTCCTTTCCCGATGATCAGTAGTGGTGCCCAGTTGGGGGTGAACGGGACCGTTGTCGCATGTTGGGTTCTCTTTTATTTTGGCGCCGTAGTCGGGCCATGAGTGTTTGGATGATGTAATGTTATTTATGTACTTGATTGACATGGCGAGTGTAAGCCAACTATGTTATCTCCCTTTTATTATTTATATTACATGGGATGTTTGTGAAGATTGCCTAACTTGCGACATATGCCTTCAATGCGATTATGTCTCTAAGTCGTGCCTCGACACGTGGGAGCTATAGTCGCATCGAGGGTGTTACAACATTGCACATATCAATGTACTTTGTAGATTTCATCATGGCCAAGCAAGTGTATGAGTGCAATTGGGTCCCTTCTCGCGTCACAGAGGATCAACTGGATGATTTAGTCCTGATTGGCGCCTTGGGCAGCAAAGACACCGTCCATTGGAGGGCTCCTGGCAAAGAATGCCCCCCCACACCTCGAGAAGGAGAGGTTGTTGTTTTCGTAGACCACTTAGCCCGGGGTTTTAAACCGCCCGGCTCTAAATTCTACCGGGATGTTCTAGCTGATTTCCAACTCCATCCGCAAGACACTGGCCCCAACTCTGTTACAAATATGTGCCACTTCCAAGTGCTCTGTGAGGTGTTCTTTCAAGAGGAGCCCACAGTGGAATTATTCAGAGATCTTTTCCATCTAAACTGCCGTACTGAGTTTACTGATGGCTCTAATACGGAGTTGGGTGGCATGGCGATTCAAAAAAGGAAAGAGGTCACATACCCTCACGCCAAGCTGCACAGTCACCCCAAGGAGTGGAATCAGACATCGTTCTACTGCAAAGACACCTCCCCTGCTGGTGAGAATCCCTTGCCTGGCTTTCGTCCAGAGCGGCTCAGCAATACCCATCCTTTTCCTCAACGATTGAGTGCCCAGGAGAGAAGCAAATATGCTCCTCAGCTGTCAAAGCTCAGAGCCTTTATGGCCAACGGTTTAACAGGGGTTGACCTTGCTCGCTGTTGGATATCATGGAGCATACTGCCCCTTAGTCAGTGCTCCGGTTTGATGTGCGAATATACTGATAGTGTGGATGACCCACTGCAACATTCAAGACTCCAGCTCTCCGGTGAAGAGATCACAGAAGCTGTGCGTAAGATACTGAATGAACCGGAGCACATCTGCGCTAGAACCAGCCTGCTTCCCTTCTGTGCCACCAACAAACCGCCAACTGTAAGACTTTGATTTTTCTCTTTGCTGAGTCTGTTATTGATATGTCTGGTCATTGTTTTTCATATCAGTGTCTGCATAATCAGGGCGATGATCCGTTTTGGAGCAAAAAGCTACCGCAGGAGAAAGCAGATAAACCGGAAAGAGCAACCAGGCAAAAAACTAAAGCTGTGAAGAAGACTGCCCACCGGAAAAGAACCACTGCATCTTCTAATCCGGCCCCTGATGACAAGGTGGATAATCCGGACCTTGAGGTAGAGCTTGACTCACTTGGTTTATTTTTCATGCATATTATTGATGATGATATTTGTCAGGATGATGGCGAAGCCAGCCATGCGGATGTTGCAGAGGTAATTATTCTCTCTTCCGATTCAGAAACTTTGCCTTCACAAAAAATCCGTCAGGCAAACCGGAAAGTTAAATTTTCTCATCCTCTTGCTTATTTGGATCCTAAACTTCTTATGAAGACTCAACAACACGAAGCTCGCCACACCACCCGGCACAGCGGCCAGGTAGTTACCTCCGCCGGTTTACCGAACAGTCCGGTTCGGAAACGTCATTCCGAGGTCTCTAATTCGCTTGTCAGTGCTTGACCTAAAGCGGGCTTCTTTCGTCAACCTCTTAATCCGTCTGACTCCGATTATCAGGTTATTTCCCACTCATCTTCTGGCGAGTCGTCGGCTACTCAGCTCCCACCGCTCAAAACGGTGCTTGGGTAAGCTATATTTATTGTGACGTTTGCAGTATATTGCCTTAGAACATATGCTATATTTAATTTTGTTATTCTTCTCAGGGCCAAACCTAGGCCGAGCAAGAAGGCCCGCCTGGATAAAGCGGCCGAAGAAGATGTCATTCTTGAACCAGGCACCACACCCAATCTTAAAGCGGCTATTCCTGAGGATATTCCCAATGATCCACCGCAGCCAGATGATGATCTTACTGCTGAGGAAAGACCTACTAATACTTCAGATCCTATCCATCAGCCCACAGGTTCCCTCCGGGTTGAAAGCTCCACCGGTCCCGCAAAACCTACTGACAAGCCAACAGCTCCAGTGCAAACCGGCGGTACCAATGATGATGAAGTTGTCATTACTGGCACTGGCCATACTGAGCCAAGCAATCCTGTCGCTTTATCCAAACATTTTGCCAAGGAAGAACTTGCTGCCTTTGGTAAAGGTAAGTGGAACGCTGATCTGACGACTTACGCTGCTCTGAACGCCCAAGATATCCATTCCGGCTATCTGAACTGGCTGTATACCAGCCGTGACTATGAAGCCGGTCTGGTCAACATGATGAAAGACAAATATGAGGTAATTTCTATATGCTCCTTCTTGCTTGTATGCTTCCATTCCTGACTCTCCTAGCCCCCAAGGGCCGGTTTGGAATATTCTTTCAAACCGGGACTTAAATAATATAAATCGTGTTGCTTTGAAATTTGTTGATGTAGCCCCCAAGGGCCGGTTTAACTTTAGCGTAGTTAAACTGGTACTTTAAGTAATTGAAACTGCCGCATCAGAATATATATGATCAAATCATTAGCCCCCAAGTGCCAAGTTGAATACTTGTATTGATCTTGGGACTTTGTAAACAATCGAAAGATGAAGGGGTAAATCGGGGGCCGCTTTAGATCAAATATGCATTAGCCCCCAAGTACTAAGCGCATAACTTGTTATGTGGTTGGTACTTGAATCCTTCTACCAGTTTGCTGAAGCATATATCTATATGCATGCAGGCGGAGCTAAAGACGAAAGAGAACCAAGTCATCGATCTTCAAGAAGCCCTGAAAACCCAACAAGCTGAAACCTCCAAAGCAAAAGAGGAATTGGCCCGTGCTTTAAGCGCCATGGAACAACTTAAGGAAAACTTCAAAAAGAAACGGGCGGACTGGGCCATTGAGAAATCCGCTTTGATCAAACGAGCAGAGGATGCTGAGACTGCACTAAAACCAGTGGCAGATGAACTAACCAGCATAAAGCGGCACGTGCATGCCATGACTGCTGCTATCTTTGGTAAGCCAGTTTTCCTACTGAATTGGCTCTGCCTTCTGACAAAGTCGCCGGCTTATTAACCCTTTATGGTATTTCAGGGACACGCATTGGTCACTTGGGGTCAGATGTACGGAAGAAGCTAAAAGCCGCATATACATTGGTCGAACAATTGTATACTGGTGCCCAGCGGATCATCTATACCGCCTCTCATAACAAACCGGCGCCTATTTTGATTCAAGATACGCTGATGAAACTGTCGGTGCTTCCTGCCCGGATTGAAGAGCTAAAGAAATCTGCTGCTTGAACCGGCGCAATCAATGCTTTAATCCGGGCAAAGGCCTGGGTGCCGGATTTTGATCCTGCTGAAGCGGCTCAGGGCTATCCCAGCTTGAAGGAAGACGGATCAGAATTCGGTGAAGCGGATCTGTGAGAAATAAACCTGGAGGTGCGTCCACTAGCTTGTCAGTTGGCTGAGGAAGCAGACTTGTCTCGTTATCAAGCGCAATATGATAGTCAGAACAAGCGAATAGCTGCGCCAATCCATGAATCGGAAAATCTGATTCCTCCAATCCGTAAGCATACTAACGCTCCCGATATTGACCCGTCCTTGCTGATCCATGATGAAGCTGTTTTTCAAGCATTAATGGGAATCGACTGGACAACTGTGGATTTGCAGCCACTGGGTAGGGATACGGAGGCTGAAGCGGCGCAGGACGACCCACAACCATCAGGCCAGGCTGGTGACCAAGCTTGAACCGGATGCCGGTTTAAAACTGCCTCTTCTTCGCGAAAAACAATTATATTATTATGGGCACCATGTTGCCTTGTAATAGGCTAGCTGATACCTTTGATGTTGATACGCCTTCATGCATAATTTGTTCTTCCTGTGGCAATGAACTTTCCAAAACACTTTCTGAAATGAAAAATTCGTCAAGTGCCACCGCGGTTGTACCGTTAGGCGGAATATGATGTCTGCATATATGAAATCAAAACAAAATTTTAAGTATGACCAAATTTTGAGATACATAATACCTGCCGTCATTGAGCGTGAAGTTGGCTTGGCCAATCTTGAAGCGGAGTTTTGCAAACCCATACTGTTGGAGGAGATAACAGCTCCTGTATATATATATATATGACGCTGGTTTACCATGTAAACCATGCCGGGTTACGATAAATACCGTGTTACTCCATAAGAGGATGTTAACAACGCGGATTAAACTGGTCAAATAGCCTCCGGATTGACGTGAACTGTGTTCCGTCAATTGAAAAAAAATTGTCGGTTTAAGAAACACAATAAAAAGCAAAAAAAACCTTCAAAGAAAAGTATGAAGCAAAAGCAACGAAAAAAAACGTTTGCCAAAAAAGACTTATTTAAGCTGATCAAATGGCGTAACCATGGCCAAACACGATCAAGCTCCCGTTAGGTGTAACTATGGTTCTAGTTAGCCAGGTCCCCAAGTGATTCTTGTGGCATTTTATGCCGACCAAATGGCGTGGTCATGGTTCGGGTTCGACCAAACCCCCAAGTGATTCTGTGGCCTTAGGCCGATCAAGAGGCATGACTGGTTCAGACATGACCAAGTCCCCAAGTGATCTGGTGGCTTTTGCCTATCAAGAGGCATGGTATTGGTTCGGACACGACCAATCCTCCAAGTGATATAACACGATGCTTTTAGCAAAGCGAACTCAAGGGGTAAACCGGAGGCCGCTTTAGAGCAACTCCGTGTAACCTCACATGATGTAAAAGAACAGACACCCCGCTTTAGCTGAGGTTCCGGTTTATTATACTTAATCATAATATATACATTGTATGTACATAAGTATAGCCAATGGCTCAGGTATAGTAAGGCCGAAGATGAGCTATATTACACGGCCTGTTAGTCTCCTCCTCTGATGTACGTGAGTCCTTATGCTCTCGAATATCAATCAGATAGTACGACCCGTTGTGCAGATTCTTGCTGACCATGAAAGGCCCCTCCCAAGGTGGGGATAGCTTATGCATATCAGTCTGATCTTGGATGAGCCGAAGCACCAAATCTCCTTCCTGGAAGGCTCTGGTTCTGACTCGGCGACTGTGATAACGACGAAGATCCTGCTGGTAAATCGCCGACCGGGCAGCTGCGATGTCACGCTCTTCATCCAACCGGTCCAAAGCATCTTGCCGTGCTGTCTCGTTGTCCACTTCAACATAAGCCATGACACGAGGTGAGTCATGACGGATATCGCTGGGGAGAACCGCCTCCGCTCCATAAACCATGAAGAACGGTGTGTATCCTGTTGATCTGTTGGGTGTTGTATTGATGCTCCATAACACAGATGGTAATTCTTCTACCCAACAACCCGGCGTTCTCTGCAAAGGAACCATGAGCCGGGGCTTGATGCCTCTCAAGATCTCTTGATTAGCTCTTTCTGCTTGATCATTGGACTATGGATGTGCTATTGATGAAACGTCGAGCCGGATGTGCTCCCGTTCGCAGAACTCCTTCATAGCACCTTTGGACAAATTGGAACCATTATCTGTGATAATACTGTGTGGAAAGCCAAACCAGAAAATCACCTTTTTGATGAACTGAACCGCCATGGCCGCATCACACTTGCTAACAGGTTCTGCCTCCACCCACTTTGTAAACTTGTCCACCGCCACCAGGAGGTGGGTCTTCTTATCTTTGGACCTTTTGAAAGGCCCAACCATATCCAGCCCCCAAGTCGCAAACGGCCAAGTAATTGGAATCATCCTCAATTCTTGAGCCAGTACATGAGCACGTCTTGAAAACCTTTGGCAACCATCACATCGTCTGACCAGATCCTTCGCATCAGCATGAGCAGTTAACCAATAGAAACCATGGCGAAACGCTTTAGCCACCAGAGACTTTGACCCGGCGTGGTGACCACAATCTCCTTCATGGATCTCATGCAAAACTTCACGGCCTTCTTCAGGAGACACGCAACATTGAAAAGCTCCTGATACACTGCAATGATGCAACTCACCGTTGATGACAGCCATGGACTTGGATCGCCGGATTATCTGTCGGGCCAGAATCTCATCTTCTGGCAACTCGCCCCGGTTCTTGTATGCCAGGTAAGGAAGCGTCCAATCCGGAATAACATGAAGAACTGCCACCAATTGAGCCTCCGGATCAGGAATGGCCAAATCCTCTTCACCAGGGATCTTCACCGACGGGTTGTGCAGCACATCCAGAAAAACATTGGGTGGGACCGGTTTGCGCTGAGAGCCCAGCCGGCTTAAAGCGTCCGCCGCTTCATTTTTCCGCCGGTCCACGTGGTCCACCTGATAGCCTCTGAAATAACCTGCAACAATATCCACCTCACGACGATATGCTGCCATGAGTGGTTCCTTGGAGTCCCAAGTGCTAGACACTTGCTGAGCCACAAGGTCCGAATCACCGAAGCACTTAACTCGACTTAGATTCATCTCCTTGGCCATCCGAAGACCATGGAGCAAGGCTTCATACTCAGCTGCATTGTTAGTACAAGGGAACATTAAACGGAGAACATAACAAAACTTATCACCTCGTGGGGAAGTTAATATGACTCCAGCCCCCGAGCCTTCCAACTGCCTGGATCCGTCAAAATGGATGGTCCAATACGTGTGATCCGGCTTTTCTTCAGGTGCTTGCATTTTCGTCCAATCATTGATGAAATCAACAAGTGCTTGAGACTTAATCACTGTCCGAGGCACATATTTCAAACCGTACGGCCCCAGCTCTATAGCCCACTTCGCAATCCGGCCAGTTGCTTCCCGGTTCTGGATGATATCTCCCAAAGGAACAGAACTGACCACCGTAATGGGGTGCCCTTGGAAGTATTGCTTAAGCTTCCGGCTTGCCATAAAAACTCCGTACACCAGCTTCTGCTAGTGCGGATACCTTTGCTTGGACTCAATGAGTACCTCGCTGATATAATAGACCGGACGTTGAACCGGATGCTCCTTACCTGCCTCCTTTCGTTCCACCACAATAGCCATGCTGACCGCACGAGCATTAGCAGCAACATATAGCAGTAACGGCTCCTTGTCAATGGGAGTGGCGAGCACAGGAGGATTGGCCAATTGCCGCTTTAAGTCCTCAAACGCTTCATCAGTAGCAGAACTCTAGACGAACTGATCTGTCTTCTTCAACATCTGATACAAAGGGATCGCCTTCTCACCAAGGCGGCTGATAAACCGGCTTAACGCGGCAATCCGGCCTGCCAGGCATTGAACATCATTGATACACTTTGGTTTAGCCAGGGAGGTGATGGCTGTGATCTTCTCCGGATTAGCCTCAATTCCCCTGTTGGACACCAGAAAACCCAATAACTTGCCAGCCGGTACACCAAAGACACACTTGTCCGGATTAAGCATCATCTTGTACGTCCTTAGGTTATCAAAGGTTTCCTTCAAATCATCAACCAGAGTCTCCTTCTCCCTGGATTTAACCACGATATCATCCACGTAAGCATGTACATTACGGCCAATCTGCTTGTGAAGACAATTTTGTACACACCGTTGATAAGTTGCCTGGGCACTTTTGAGCCCAAAGGGCATAGACACATAGCAGAAGGCTCCAAAGGGAGTTATGAATGCCGTCTTCTCCTGGTCCTTAACTGCCATTTTGATCTGATGATAGCCAGAATATGCATCCAAAAAACTTAAACGCTCACACCCGCCATAGCATCAATGATTTGATCAATACGGGGGAGGGCAAAAGGATCTGCTGGACAAGCCTTATTAAGATCTGTGTAATCCACACACATACGCCAGGTGCCGTTTTTCTTAAGGACTAGCACCGGATTGGCAAGCCACTCAGGGTGAAAAACTTCAACAATAAAACCAGCTGCTAAGAGCCTGGCTACCTCTTCTCCAATCGCTTTGCGTCTTTCTTCGTTAAACCGCCGGAGGAACTGTTTCACCGGTTTGTATTTAGGATCCACATTAAGTGGGTGCTCAGCGAGTTGCCTCGGTACACCTGGCATGTTAGAGGGCTTCCATGCAAAAATGTCCCGATTCTCACGGATGAACTCGATGAGCGCGCTTTCCTATTTCAGATCCAAGTTGGCACTAATGCTGAACTGCTTGGACGAATCGCCAGGTACGAAGTCAACAAGCTTAGTTTCTGCTGCCGATTTGAACTTCAGGGCCGGATCATGCTCCGTAGTTGGCTTCTTCAATGGAGTCATGTCCGCCGGATCAACATTGTCTTTATAGTACTTCAACTCCTCGGTGGCACAAACCGACTCTACATAAGCCGCATCTCCTTCCTCGCATTCCAAAGCGATTTTGCGGCTTCCGTGAACCGTTATTGTCCCCTTGTGACCCGACATCTTGAGCTGCAAATACACATAACAGGGCCGAGCCATAAACTTGGCGTATGCCGGACGCCCAAACAGGGCATGATATGGACTTTGGATTTTCACCACTTCAAACGTTAATGTCTCTGACCTGGAATCATGGTCATCCCCAAAGGCCACTTCAAGAGCTATCTTACCAATGGGATATGCTGATCTGCCAGGCACTACACCGTGGAATACTGTATTGGACGGTTTAAGATTCTTATCTGTAAGTCCCATACGACGGAAGGTCTCATAGTATAGGATGTTAATACTGCTCCCTCCATCCATGAGCACCTTGGTGAACTTATAACCTCCCACCTGAGGCGCCACCACCAGATCCAACTGACCCGGATTATTGACCTGGAGTGGGTGATCCTCTCTGCTCCATATGATTGGCTGTTCAGACCAACGTAGATAACAGGGTGCGGCCGGTTCAACAGAGTTGACTGCCCGCCTCTGAACCTTCCGGTCTCGCTTGTCCAGGCTAGTGGTAAATACATGGTACTGCCCATTACTCAACTGCTTTGGGTTGCTTTGGTAACCTGACTATTGCTGCTGTTGGTTATAACCACCCTGGTTATTCTGACTATTTTGACCATTATGTCCGCCCGGATTACCATTAAATCCTGAACCGGAACTTCCTCCACCGTAACCCGGCCCGGACCCTGAGCCACCGCCAGATCCGTGATCATACCGGAAATTATTAGAATTCTTGAACTCCTGCATAATAAAGCAATCCTTCCAAAGGTGGTTTGCTGGCTCCTCCTTCGTCCCATGTCTTGGACAGGGCTGGCTTAGCAGATAGTTCACGCGGTTTGGGTTGGGGTTGGGTGCTCCACTATGATTTTTCGGCCTACCCTTGCGCCGCTGGACATTGTCCTGTACGTTGGTATTAGCCACAAAATCGATGTTGCCATCTGCTTTACGCTTGCCTCCTCCGCCATTGCCTACCCAGTGATGCTGCTGACCTTTGGAGCTGCTGTTCTTCTTCCCCTTCCCTGTCTTGTCATCATCAGATTCGGGATCCTTGGTACTATCAGAATTAGCATATTTTACCAAAGCAGCCATGAGGGTCCCCATGTTGGTGCAATGACGCTTCATCCGTACCAATTTGAACTTCAGGGGCCCAAACCGGCAGTTGCCTTCTAGGGTTAATACTGCGGTGTCAGTGTTGATGCGGTCTGAGGAGTGCAACACTTGTGAAACCCGGCGCACCCAATGAGTCATTGACTCTCCTTCCTCTTGGACGCATGCTGCTAAGTCCACTATCGACATAGGCTGTTTACAGGTATCCTTGAAATTGTTGATAAACCGGGCTCGTAATTGGGCCCATGAACTGATAGAATTAGCGGGCAAGCTTTTTAACCAAGTGCGGGCCGTTCCTTCAAGCATCATGGTGAAGTATTTCACACACGCCGTGTCATCCACATCAAGCATCTCCATGGCCATCTCATAGCTCTCTACCCATGTCTCTGGTGGTTGATCCGCCATATAATTTGGTACCTTGCGCGGGCCTTTGAAATCCTTGGGCAAGCGCATGTTGCGTAAAGCGAGGACGAGGCAAGGCACCCCCAAAGAACTAGAAGTAACACCAGGTTCGATCGAAATGGTTGGACGAACCGGCGTGAGCTGCCGAGCCTGATGTTGTGCGGCTAACTCGGCCTCCCTACGCGCTCGGGCCCGGTTCACCACTTCCTGAGCGTCATCAGCACCACCCGTCGGGTTGTTGTCCCAGGGTGCCCCACGTCGTTCATTACTCGACACTGCCGGTTCATCCATATGTCTGCTATAGCTCCGGCTTGGACGAGGGGTCGAGTGGATCCGGTCGCGGCTGTACGAGTATGCTTCCTGTTGGGCCAAAGCGGTCCTCAGAAGTTCCTTGACCCGCCGTGTCTCTACTGCCTGTGGCGAGTCACCTTCAATTGGAATGGCCTCCAGCCGTGCAGCAGCGGCAACAAGATTGTCCATTGGGCTGGAGTAGTGACCCGGGGGTGTTAAAGCATCCTGAGGTACAACGATGTTTTGACGAGGTGGGTCGATCTGACGAGGTTGAACTGGTGCACCGGTCCCAGGGTACCCGTACTCAACTGAGCCGGCCTCGGGGCCCCAGCCTACATCGTCGATGTAGACCCTGCCGCGAAGACTCTTAGTCATCCGGCCTACCGCATAGCCCTCGAGTCCTTCAAAGCGGCCCTCCAAGAACCGGAAACCATCGTGCGATAGCCCCACGGTGGGCGCCAACTGTCGTGGTTTTGTCATGGCAGATGTCCTAGAGAAAGGACTTAGTCGTGGAGCCATCGCTATGGGTTAGCTTGAAGTGGTTAAAGCGGAGACAAGGACGCAAGAGAGTTTATACTAGTTCGGCCCATTCAATGAAGGTAAAAGCCTACTTCTAGTTGTGATGGAATTGATGGGTGTTTCGATGACTAGGGAGCGAATAAGCTTCGCCTATGCCTCGAGTCGTTGTCTGTCGTCCTTGAACCGCCGCCGGGTCGTCCCCTTATATACATGGGTGACGCCTGCCGGTTCATACTCATATCCGGGTTGGTCTCTCCTTGTTCCTAACTCATATTACAAGTATGTGCACAAAGCGGATGTACGGCTACAGGTTGTAAACCGACTATGGGCCCTGGGCCTTTATCTGCCTCTTTGGGTTTTAACACCTTTGAACTACTGATGGAGTTAATCCGGCCCAGGTAGGCCGGTTTATGCCCAGTAGTAATATCCCCAACACCCGTGGTTATGGGCAGATGGGAATTGTTAATGTCCGGTTGTAGATAACTTGAACCTTAACTTAATTAAAATGAATCAACAGTGTGAGTTACCGTGATGGTCTCTTCTCGGCGGAGTCCGGGAAGTGAACACGGTGTTGGAGTAATGCTTGCGCAGGTTGTTCTCTAGTTACTCGTTCGCGCTTTGCCTCCTCTTCTCGCTCTCTTTTGCGAACAGGTTAGCCACCATATATGCTAGTCGCTTGCTGCAGCTCCACATATTTTACCTTGCCTTACCTATAAGCTTAAATAGTCTTGATCGCGAGGGTGCGAGATTGCTGAGTCCCTGTGGCTCACAGATTACTTCCAAACCAGATGCAGGGCCTGATGATTCCGCTGCAGGTGACGCGCTTGAGCTCAAGTGGTAGTTCGACAAGGACTCTCAATGTTACTACGTGTCTTTCCCTGATGATCAGTAGTGGTGCCCAGTTGATGGTGATCGGGACCGTGTCGCATGTTGGGTTATCTTTTATTTTGACGCCGTAGTCGGGCCATGAGTGTTTGAATGTTGTAATGCTATTTATGTACTTTGTGTGACGTGGCGAGTGTAAGCCAACTATGTATCTCCCCTTTATTATTTATATTACATGGGATGTTGTGATGATTGCCTAACTTGCGACATTGCTTTCAATGTGGTTATGTCTCTAAGTCGTGCCTCGACACATGGGAGCTATAGCCGCATCGAGGGCGTTACATGCTCCTTGCGTGCTCCTTGGCTCGGGCAAGCTCCACCCGAAGGGTCTCCACGGTGGCAGCTCCATCTGCAGTCATGACACATTAAAGATACTGGCATCATGCTGCTCTTACTATGTGACGATCACCAGAAAAATCACTGACCCTGCGCCTCGTCAAGCCGCTTGTTGACAAGCACAATGTCGGCATCTGCCACATCCAGCTGCCGCCTTAGTTCGGCAAACCCATCGGTCCGGCTGTGTCGGGACCCCGATTCCAAGTCACATCGATCTAACTGGTAACACCTCATATCACTTTGCGGCCTCACGCACGGTATCCCCACGGTGTCGCCTTACCCTGGCCTGGGACCGTTTGCGCCTTTTGGCTCACGTATATGATTATGTCGCTAGCATCCGTATGACAGAGAACCCGGGCCGACATGGCTAGTCGTGAACCCAAAGCGGCACTAACCTATGGGGACAGGCATACATGATTCACATCGAGCGTGTCGGTCAGCAGCGTGTGAATCCAGGCTGTAGCACTGGGCTAACAGGACTCCGGGGAACCCGGGCTGTAGCAGGCTAGGCAGGACTCCAGAAGTCACCGCGTGACATTTCCCCGAAGGAACAGACACAGGAACAAAGTGAAACACATGCTGGCCAGTCAAGTGTCCTGAGCAGTAGTGTTGGGCTAGCAGGACTCCGGTGAACCGGGCTGTAGCGGACTACTATGGCTCAAGGAAACACTAGACTACATTTCCCCATAAGAGAGGCTGCCAAGGATAAACAACTAGATTGTCGGATCCCACACATAGCAATACACGTCACACGTACGCATAACATGCAAGTATGTGCTGTACAACATGGCATCACAACATAACGCAAACTCATATAGATAAGGCTCAGAAGAGCCACATAGCATTAAATACAAACAGGGGTCACATGACCCATCATTCAGAGCATACAAGCAACGGAAGCATTACATGTCTGAGTACAGACAACTACAAAATAAAAAGGCTGGGAAGCCTGACTATCTACAAGTCCCTCCCAAGGGTACAAGATCGTAGCTGAGGTAACAAGTTACTCGTCGAAGTCCAAGCGGTACTACTAGTGAGACAGATGTCTCACCTGCAAAACATAAATAAAGCAAACGTGAGTACAAAGGTACTCAGCAAGACTTACATCAGATCCTATCATACATGCATTTGTATCAAGAAGGTAATGTGGGGTTTAGTTGCAGCAAGCCAGCTTTGACTCAGTGGCTATCCTGTTCTACGACAACGAGATACTTCTTTGAGGTGAGGCAGCGCACACAAGTCCACTAATCACCACATCAATACACTACTATGGATTCATCCCCGTCTCCTTACGAGAAGGCCATCCATAGCACTCACACTTGTCTTGAGCATTTTAGAGTATCCACTTTAGGTTGTATATGTACCACGTAAGCATCCAAGAAGTCCGTAACCGAGGACACGGCTATTCGAATAGATCATGATAACCCTGCAGGGGTATACTTCTTCACACACGCTCTCACCACTTATCACCATATACACGTCATGTATCTCGGCAACCTTCAAGCGGAAGCCTGGCGAGGGTGTCGGCCACGACCTGACTAACCACACAAGACTCTAGTCCAGGTTTATCGCCTATTCGGGTTCCATCCGCAAGGAGATCCGGCCGGGGTTTCGCTCACGGTGCCAAACGATGTGTACAGGGTTCCCGAGCCCACCATCTGGGTGCCACTCGGTACACCGGGCCACGTGTTCCTAGTCTGTCCCAAGTCCACCCTGCTGGGTGCCACTCGGTAGAAAAATAGCACTACCTACAAACACCAGAAACTATTTGCAACTCCTGGACAGAGATCAAAGCGGTTAATAAGTCAAGAGAGCTTGGAGCGCCCAGAGCCCAATGTGCGGTAGTAGCTAGTCATTGGACAACTTACACAGAACTCAGTTCTTAAGGACGGTCCCAATGAGACAACCCACCATGTACTCCTACATGGCCTCTCATCGCTACCTTTACCAAATCGTGTTCACACGCTTAACTCTCAGCACCGGATCATATCATAACACTCCAATTCATTTCCGATGAATCAGACCTGACATACTCTAAGCAACAGCAGGCAAAACATGGTAGGAACACAACATGGCTCAATCAACTCCTACACATGCTAGTGGGTTTTAACTATTTACTATGGCAATGACAGGTCATGCAGAGGAATGGGTTCAACTACCGCAGCATAAAGTAGCAGTTGAATCGTTGTTGTCCTAATGCAGTAAATGAGAGCAGGAGTGAGAGAGTATGATTGTTTCGGAATGAACAAGGGGGGTTGCTTGCCTGGTGGATCAACAGGAGGTGCACTGCTCCTCAGACAGGTACTCTCGAACACTCTCCGGAGCAGGACCTATCGAGAAGGAACGGTGTCGGAAATCAAACACAAGTATATGCAACAATATGATGCATGATCATGGCATGAATATGTGATGTTGTTTGAGTTAATGCATCTAGCATTTATTTGGTTGAAGTCCATTTGAACCAAGGGTTCAAATACAACTCCAAATTAAGCTCTTAAATATGCCATAAGTGTGTTTTCATATATATAGCATGTATAGGTTGGTTTGTCATGCGTGAAAATGGTACAGATGGATAGATTGAATTTTTCTGATCATTTTTCATATATAAATTATTTCAATCTGAGCTACGGTTGAATTTCTATGAATTTTTGAAGTTTATATCATTTTCTGGAATTTCCAAAATAGAAATAATCCAGAATTCATTTATTGCATCAGCACTGCGTCATGCCTGCGTCAGCAGGTTAACGGCGCTGACTAGGTCAAACCTGACGTGTGGGGTCCACACGTCAGTGTCATAGGTTAAGCAGGGGGTTATTTCTAACTAAACTAAAAGATTAAAGCGCTAGGGCCCACTGTCAGTGTCACAGAGGGGGGTAGTTAGTGCCTAACTAAGATGCCATGTCAACTAACCGGCGATTAGCCGCCGGTGCTAATCAGAACGCGGCGGCGCTCCTCGTCCGGCCATCTCCGGCGACGAGAGCTCGCGTGGCTGGGCTCTACGGACGCGTCGTGGCGAGGCGCGTCATTTGGTAGCAGCGGGAGGTGCTGGGGTGGTCGGAATCAGCAACGGCGGCGAGCGAGGCGGCGGGCGGAGCTCGGGTGGGTGCGGGGTTAGCGCTGCGGCTTGCAAACAAGCTGGCTGTCGCGCTAGCGTTGCTCCACGGGTCGTTGCGAGTGCAACGGACGCACGCGTGGGGCCATTTGGTCACCGGGGTGACGCCGGCGTCGAGCTCGTGCGGCGGAGCGGCTCGGCTCCGGTAGAGGAGGCGGCTAGAGGAAGCGTATGAGCGCGGGGAGCAGGGGAGAAGATGGTGGAGCTCACAGGGAGTCGGATGGGCGGCTCGTTTGGCTCGGGGAAGCGTCGGAGCGAGCGGGCTGCGAAGGGGATCTCCGGCGGACCGAGGTTGAAGAAGAGGTCGGGGGAGCCGCTGCAGGGCGCGTCCGCTCGCGTGGCTTGGCGGAGAGGTTGCGGACGAGGTGGCGGAGCTTTTGGACACATCATCGAGGCGAGGGGAGCACGGTGGACATGGCAACGGCGAGCGGTGGCGACGGAGCCGTTTGGGGGGGTTGAGAGAGAGAGGTCCAGGGGAGGAGGGAGAGCGAGGGAGAGGAGGAGAGGGTCGAGGGGTTTTCAGGGGGGTGCGTGTCACCCTCGGATGCCTCCAGCGGCGAGCAGGGAAGCAGGAGGTGGCCGGCGTGTGCTCGCACGCGGCGGCCACGCGCGCGTCCTCCTGGAGGGAGGAAGACGACAGAGGAGGAGGCGAGCTGGGCCAGCTGGGCCGGTTGGCTGCAGTGCCAGGCCAGCAAGTGGCCCAGGTAAGTCCAAGTAGTTCCTCTTTTTCTCTATTTTGTTTTTGTTTTATATTTTCTGACATTTGTTTTGATTTAATAAAAATACCAAATCATTTTATTTAATTCTCTCAAATTTTGCAGGGACCTAAGGAATTGATCCAAAGCCCCTCACCAAAATTCAGAATTATTGGACAATATTTTGTATATATAAAAATATTTATCCAACGCAAATAAATACTGGATTAATTCCAAATGCCCAAAATAAATACTTATGAGCTCTTTAAAATATTGGTTTGATTTTTATCTCTGTCAAGTATTTTCAGAGAGCAACATGAGCATTTTCTTGGACCCTTTTGGAGCAATTTTTACTTGGGTCATTTTCAGAAATGATTCTGAGGGTTTCACAAATTCCCATTTCAAAATTAAATGGAATTTAAACTTGATGCACAAATGACTAGCTGGTCTAGGTCATACCAGAACTAGGGATGTGACAACTCGCCCCCACTCGAAAAAATCTCGTCCCGAGATTCAGGAGTCAGCGGAAAGAAAGTGGGGTACTCAAGTCGAAGACGATCTTCACGCTCCCAAGTAGCTTCTCTCTCGGAATGATGAGACCACTGAACCTTGAGAAACTTGATGGTATGACGTCGAGTGACACGCTCTACTTGATCAAGGATGCGAACAGGGTACTCTCGATAGGTGAGGTTATCTTGAAGATCAAGCGCTTCATGGTCCACTCCGCGGATGGGATCCGAGAAGCAACGCCTGAGTTGAGAGACGTGAAAGACATCATGAACTCGAGAAAGATGTGGGGGTAGTTCCAACTGGTAGGCAACCTCTCCTCGTTTAGCGAGAATGCAAAAAGGACCAATGTAACGAGGAGCCGGCTTGCCCATGATACCGAAACGATGGGTACCCTTCAAAGGGGTAACCCGAAGGTAAGCCTTGTCGCCAACTTCATAAGCCACTTCCTTATGACGCCGGTCATACTGGCTCTTTTAATGAGATTGGGCTGTTTTCAAATTCTCACGAATGATGCGAACTTGCTCTTCTGCCTCCTGGATCATATCCGGTCCAAAGAACTGTCTTTCACCGGTTTCTGACCAGTTCAAAGGTGTTCGACATCTTCGTCCATACATAACCTCAAAAGGAGCTTTCTTGAGGCTGGATTGGTAGCTATTGTTATAAGCAAACTCGGCGAAGGGAAGAAACTTCTCCCAATCCATACCGAACGAGATAACACAAGCTCTAAGCATGTCTTCGAGAATTTGGTTGACCCTTTCCACCTGACCACTTGATTGAGGGTGGAAAGCGGTACTGAAGGAAAGTTGGGTGCCCATGGCAGTTTGGAAACTCTCCCAGAAATGAGAAGTGAAGAGACTACCACGGTCTGAATTGATCTCTAGTGGAACACCATGAAGTGACACTATTCGAGAAATATATAAGTCAGCGAGCTAACTAGCAGTGATACTCTCTCGAACATGTAGGAAGTGAGCCACTTTGGAAAGACGATCAATGACTACGAAGATAGCATTATTCCCTCTCTTGGTCCTGGGAAAGCCGGTGATGAAGTCCATACCAACTTTATCCCATTTCCACTCAGGAATAGCTAAAGGTTGAAGGGTGCCAGCAGGCCTTTGATGTTCTGCCTTAACGCGACGACAAACGTCGCAGTTAGCAATAAACTGAGCAATTTCTCTCTTCATCCTAGTCCACCAGAACCTCTGGCGTAGGTCCTGATACATCTTAGTACTACCGGGATGAATCGTGAGAGGAGATTCATGCGCCTCCTTAAGGATTAATTGTCGAAGATGTTGATTCTTGGGAACCACCAAGCGACTCTCAAAGAAAACAACACCACGATCATCTATAGAGAAACTACCACCAACTCCCTTGTTAATGTTTCTCTTGATCCGGGAAATTCCCGTATCCTACTTCTGAGCAAAGATGATCTGATCCACAAGAGTAGGTTTCGCCACCAAGGTAGAAAGAAATCCGTGAGGAGCGATGTGAAGGTTTAGCTTACATAATTCCTCATGGAGAAGTGGTTGGCCCTGTTGCAACATGAGATTGTTGCAGTAGGACTTACGACTTAGCACATCAGCCATGACATTTCCCTTGCCTAGGGTGTAGGTAATCCCTAAGTCGTAATCTGAGATCAACTCCAACGAACGTCTTTGCCTAAGGTTCAAATCTGGTTGGGTGAAGATATACTTGAGACTCTGGTGATCGGTGTAAATCTCGCAACGCTTACCAAGAAGGTAATGTCACCAGGTCTTAAGTTCATAGACTGCGGCTGCAAGCTCTAGATCATGTGTAGGATAATTCTCCTCATGTGGATGCAACTATCGAGATGCATAGGCAATCACATGGCGATCTTGCATAAGAATGCAACCTAGTCCCTGTCGTGAGGCATCACAATAGATAACAAAGTCCTTAGTGAAATCCGGTGGCACAAGTATGGGAGCAGAAGTCAGGCGTCTTTTTAGTTCCTGAAAACTGTGCTCACACTGTGGGGACCACTCAAACTTTTTATCTTTCTTGAGAAGTTCCGTGAGAGGTTTGGCCACTTTGGAGAAGTTTTCAACAAAGCGTCGACAGTAACTGGCTAGGCCGAGGAAACTCCTAACTTGCTTAACCGTTTTAGGCAGAGTCCAATCAAGAACGGCCTGAACTCTCTTGGGATTGACAGCAATGCCCTTACCAGATATCACGTGGCCTAGGTAGGTCACTTCTGGCAACCAAAATTCGCACTTGGAGAACTTGGCATAAAGGCGGTGCTCTCTGAGTTTTTCGAGCACAAGTCTAAGATGTTCGGCATGATCTTCCTCATTCTTCGAGTAAATAAGAATATCATCAAGGTAAACCACGACGAACTTATATAAGTACTCCATGAAGATCAAGTTCATCAAGCGAGAGAAAGTAGCTGGAGCATTGGTTAGACCAAAGGACATGACGGTGTACTCGTACTGGCCATAACGAGTGACAAAAGCCGTCTTAGGAATGTCCCCATTTCTGATCTTGATTTGGTGATAGCCTAACCTCAAATCCATCTTGGAGAAGACTGAGGATCCAGCGAGCTGATCATACAGGTCGTTGATCCTGGGGAGCGGATACTTGTTCTTTATCGTGACCAAATTAATGGGACGATAATCTACAACCATCCGGTCTGTACCATCCTTCTTCTTGACGAAGAGGATGGGGCAAGCCCAGGGAGAAAACTAGGACGGATGAAACCCTTTTGAAAGGATTCATCGAGTTGTTTCTTAAGCTCAGCTAGTTCTAAGGGTGCCATCTTGTAAGGTCTCCTAGAGATTGGAGCGGTTCCTGGGATAAGATCTATGACAAACTCTACATCTCTGTTAGGTGGAATACCTGGTAGTTCCTCTGGAAAGACATCCGGAAAGTCACGGACTACCGGGATATCTTCAAGGTCTGGAAGAGGGTTGGCATTAAGAGAATAGAGCTGACGCTTTGCAACTCTAGTGGAGATGGTGACTATCTTGCCAGATGGGTGTGTAAGCTGAACAGACCTAGTGTAACAATCAATCTTGGCATAATGAGCTTTCATCCAGTCCATACCCAAGATGATGTTAATATCCGTAGACTTGAGGGCTATAAGTGATGCAAGGAATACAAGTCTGTCAACAAGGATTTCATTACCATGGCTTATTCTGGTGGTTTGCCATCTAGACCCTGGAGTTTGGATTTCAAGTGGAGTTGGCATGTCACAAAATGACATGTCGTGCAAACGGGCATAGCCTTCAGAGATGAAGGAGTAAGATGCTCCGGTATCGAACAGAACCGAAGCCGAATGACAGTTGACAAGGAGTGTACCAAGAACGACATCCGGATCATCATGAGCGTCTTTAGCTGAGACGTGATGCACACATCCACGTTCAGTGGGAGCTAACTTGACATTAATCATCTTGCGTGATGGCTTACCATGGCCAACAGACTTCTCAGGCTAGAGTGGAGCATAGTTAGTTTGAGAGCAGTCACGTGCATAGTGTCCTGGCTCTCCGTGTGTGAAACAAGTCCCTGAAGTAAGACGTGGACCCGCATTGACAAGCGGTCTACCAAGAGGCCTGGGTGGAGCATACGGTTGAGCTGGGTGAGGCGCCACATAAGAAGGCCTTGGTGTATAACCGGGTGGAAGAGCGGAGTTCGGAACCCAAATCTGACGCTTCTGCGAACTAGAACCGGAGGAAGAACCCAAATCACGGGTGTGCTTACGAGACTCCTCGTAAGTGAGTTGAGTTGTTTCTGCGTTAATGGCCTTGTTCACAAGAGCCTGGAATGTATTGCAATGATGCAAGTGGAGATCACGACACAACTTGGGGTTGAGACCCTTGCGGAACCTAGCCTGCTTCTTGGCGTCTGTGGACACCTCTTCTGTAGCATAGCGGGCAAGGTTCTCAAACTCTCTACTGTAAGCATCAACAGCCATCTTACTCTGGGTGAAACTACAGAACTCTTCTCTCTTGCGGTCAATGAGAGCCTGAGGAATGTGATGCTCGCGAAAAGCCTCAGTGAAATCTCTCCAGGTGGTTATCTGGCCAGCTGGAAGCATAGCCTCATAGTTTTGCCACCAAATACTAGCAGGACCTTCCAGGTGATATGCAGCATAGGTGACCTTGTCACTTTCAGCTACGTTCGCAGAACGCAGCTTGTGTGTGATACTACGGAGCCGGTCATCTGCATCGAGTGGTTCAATGGAATGATGGAAGGTAGGTGGTTTTAGACCAATGAAATCATAGATGGACGCTGACTCTTTGTGCTGATGGGAGGTGTTCTCCTCAATACGTGCTAACAAGCGGTTAGACTCTCGGTTGTTCTTCTCCATCTCTAACATGAACTCTGCCAACGAAGGCTGGTTGGGAGGATCCTCATCCCTACCATCTCCGTGGTTCCGGCTATGAGCAACAAAACTTCGGTTAACTGACGACATCCTGAAGAACCAACCAAGGAAACAAGGGTGGATTCAGCATCATCATAAGGATGTATAATATAGTACGAGGAAAATACTATCTCTTGAACTACTAGGACAATTCCGGCAGCATGACGGCAGTAAAATGCTCGAAATGAGACATTCTGCAAAATACAGGGTAGCACCATACTCAACATCCTCACTCAAAGTTCTGGGATATTACTAAACAGACTACACCGGAAGTACTTGAAAACTGGAATATGACTCTGATCAACCAATCCTAAGAGACTACGGAGTAGTAACACGTGATCCTGATAGACGAAAGAGAAAGCCTAGTTCCTTAACCCCGTAGGAAAGATAGGATGACTCAGATCAGAAGGCATGAGGCATAAGGAGTAAAAAGAGCCTTACGTTCCCTTCCACAATCAATTCCCCTATATAGCTAAAGAATTTCTAGACTCAACTTCGACCAGGTTGGCTTGGTAATCCTACAGGCATTCAGGCTCTGATACCAAAGCTGTCGAGACCCCGATTCCAAGTCACATCGATCTAGCTGGTAACACCTCATATCACTTTGCGGCCTCACGCACGGTATCCCCACGGTGTCGCCTTACCCTGGCCCGGGACCGTTTGCGCCTTTTCACTCACGTATATGATTGTGTCGCTAGCATCCATATGACAGAGAACCCGGGCCGACATGGCTAGTCGTGAACCCAAAGCGGCACTAACCTATGGGGACAGGCATACATGATTCACATCGAGCGTGTCGGTCAGCAGCGTGTGAATCCGGGCTGTAGCACTGGGCTAACAGGACTCCGGGGAACCCGGGCTGTAGCAGGCTAGGCAGGACTCCGGAAGTCACCGCGTGACATTTCCCCGAAGGGACAGACACAGGAACAAAGTGAAACACATGCCGGCCAGTCAAGTGTCCAGAGCAGTAGTGTTGGGCTAGCAGGACTCCGGTGAACCGGGCTGTAGCGGACTACTATGGCTCAAGGAAACACTAGACTACATTTCCCCATAAGAGAGGCTGCCAAGGATAAACAACTAGATTGTCGGATCCCACACATAGCAATACACGTCACACGTACGCATAACATGAAAGTATGTGTTGTACAACATGGCATCACAACATAACGCAAACTCATATAGATAAGGCTCAGAAGAGCCACATAGCATTAAATACAAACAGGGGTCACATGACCCATCATTCAGAGCATACAAGCAACGGAAGCATTACATGTCTGAGTACAGACAACTACAAAATAAAAAGGCTGGGAAGCCTGACTATCTACAAGTCCCTCCCAAGGGTACAAGATCGTAGCTGAGGTAACAAGTTACTCGTCGAAGTCCAAGCGGTACTACTAGTGAGACAGATGTCTCACCTGCAAAACATAAATAAAGCAAACGTGAGTACAAAGGTACTCAGCAAGACTTACATCAGATCCTATCATACATGCATTTGTATCAAGAAGGTAATGTGGGGTTTAGTTGCAGCAAGCCAGCTTTGACTCAGTGGCTATCCTGTTCTACGACAACGAGATACTTCTTTGAGGTGAGGCAGCGCACACAAGTCCACTAATCACCACATCAATACACTACTATGGATTCATCCCCGTCTCCTTACGAGAAGGCCATCCATAGCACTCACACTTGTCTTGAGCATTTTAGAGTATCCACTTTAGGTTGTATATGTACCACGTAAGCATCCAAGAAGTCCATAACCGAGGACACGGCTATTCGAATAGATCATGATAACCCTGCAGGGGTATACTTCTTCACACACGCTCTCACCACTTATCACCATATACACGTCATGTATCTCGGCAACCTTCAAGCGGAAGCCTGGCGAGGGTGTCGGCCACGACCTGACTAACCACACAAGACTCTAGTCCAGGTTTATCGCCTATTCGGGTTCCATCCGCAAGGAGATCCGGCCGGGGTTTCGCTCACGGTGCCAAACGATGTGTACAGGGTTCCCGAGCCCACCATCTGGGTGCCACTCGGTACACCGGGCCACGTGTTCCTAGTCTGTCCCAAGTCCACCCTGCTGGGTGCCACTCGGTAGAAAAATAGCACTACCTACAAACACCAGAAACTATTTGCAACTCCTGGACAGAGATCAAAGCGGTTAATAAGTCAAGAGAGCTTGGAGCGCCCAGAGCCCAATGTGCGGTAGTAGCTAGTCATTGGACAACTTACACAGAACTCAGTTCTTAAGGACGGTCCCAATGAGACAACCCACCATGTACTCCTACATGGCCTCTCATCGCTACCTTTACCAAATCGTGTTCACACGCTTAACTCTCAGCACCGGATCATATCATAACACTCCAATTCATTTCCGATGAATCAGACCTGACATACTCTAAGCAACAGCAGGCAAAACATGGTAGGAACACAACATGGCTCAATCAACTCCTACACATGCTAGTGGGTTTTAACTATTTACTATGGCAATGACAGGTCATGCAGAGGAATGGGTTCAACTACCGCAGCATAAAGTAGCAGTTGAATCGTTGTTGTCCTAATGCAGTAAATGAGAGCAGGAGTGAGAGGGTATGATTGTTTCGGAATGAACAAGGGGGGTTGCTTGCCTGGTGGATCAACAGGAGGTGCACTGCTCCTCAGACAGGTACTCTCGAACACTCTCCGGAGCAGGACCTATCGAGAAGGAACGGTGTCGGAAATCAAACACAAGTATATGCAACAATATGATGCATGATCATGGCATGAATATGTGATGTTGTTTGAGTTAATGCATCTAGCATTTATTTGGTTGAAGTCCATTTGAACCAAGGGTTCAAATACAACTCCAAATTAAGCTCTTAAATATGCCATAAGTGTGTTTTCATATATATAGCATGTATAGGTTGGTTTGTCATGCGTGAAAATGGTACAGATGGATAGATTGAATTTTTCTGATCATTTTTCATATATAAATTATTTCAATCTGAGCTACGGTTGAATTTCTATGAATTTTTGAAGTTTATATCATTTTCTGGAATTTCCAAAATAGAAATAATCCAGAATTCATTTATTGCATCAGCACTGCGTCATGCCTGCGTCAGCAGGTTAACGGCGCTGACTAGGTCAAACCTGACGTGTGGGGTCCACACGTCAGTGTCATAGGTTAAGCAGGGGGTTGTTTCTAACTAAACTAAAAGATTAAAGCGCTAGGGCCCACTGTCAGTGTCACAGAGGGGGGTAGTTAGTGCCTAACTAAGATGCCATGTCAACTAACCGGCGATTAGCCGCCGGTGCTAATCAGAACGCGGCGGCGCTCCTCGTCCGGCCATCTCCGGCGACGAGAGCTCGCGTGGCTGGGCTCTACGGACGCGTCGTGGCGAGGCGCGTCATTTGGTAGCAGCGGGAGGTGCTGGGGTGGTCGGAATCAGCAACGGCGGCGAGCGAGGCGGCGGGCGGAGCTCGGGTGGGTGCGGGGTTAGCGCTGCGGCTTGCAAACAAGCTGGCTGTCGCGCTAGCGTTGCTCCACGGGTCGTTGCGAGTGCAACGGACGCACGCGTGGGGCCATTTGGTCACCGGGGTGACGCCGGCGTCGAGCTCGTGCGGCGGAGCGGCTCGGCTCCGGTAGAGGAGGCGGCTAGAGGAAGCGTATGAGCGCGGGGAGCAGGGGAGAAGATGGTGGAGCTCACAGGGAGTCGGATGGGCGGCTCGTTTGGCTCGGGGAAGCGTCGGAGCGAGCGGGCTGCGAAGGGGATCTCCGGCGGACCGAGGTTGAAGAAGAGGTCGGGGGAGCCGCTGCAGGGCGCGTCCGCTCGCGTGGCTTGGCGGAGAGGTTGCGGACGAGGTGGCGGAGCTTTTGGACACATCATCGAGGCGAGGGGAGCACGGTGGACATGGCAACGGCGAGCGGTGGCGACGGAGCCGTTCAAGGGGGGTTGAGAGAGAGAGGTCCAGGGGAGGAGGGAGAGCGAGGGAGAGGAGGAGAGGGTCGAGGGGTTTTCAGGGGGTGCGTGTCTCCCTCGGATGCCTCCAGCGGCGAGCAGGGAAGCAGGAGGTGGCCGGCGTGTGCTCGCGCACGGCGGCCACACGCGCGTCCTCCTGGCGGGAGGAAGACGACAGAGGAGGAGGCGAGCTGGGCCAGCTGGGCCGCACAGCTGCGCCGGTTGGCTACAGTGCCAGGCCAGCAAGTGGCCCAGGTAAGTCCAGGTAGTTCCTCTTTTTTTCTCTATTTTGTTTTTGTTTTATATTTTCTGACATTTGTTTTGATTTAATAAAAAATACCAAATCATTTTATTTAATTCTGTCAAATTTTGCAGGGACCTAAGGAATTAATCCAAAGCCCCTCACCAAAATTCAGAATTATTGGACAATATTTTGTATATATAAAAATATTTATCCAACGCAAATAAATACTGGATTGATTCCAAATGCCCAAAATAAATACTTATGAGCTCTTTAAAATATTGGTTTGATTTTTATCTGTCCAATATTTTTAGAGAGCAACATGAGCATTTTCTTGGACCCTTTTGGAGCAATTTTTACTTGGGTCATTTTCAGAAATGATTCTGAGGGTTTCACAAATTCCCATTTCAAAATTAAATGGAATTTAAACATGATGCACAAATGACTAGCTGGTCTAGGTCATACCAGAACTAGGGATGTGACAGGCTAGCCACCAGAGCTTCAACCACCTGCACATAAAGGCGGTCTAGTTATTACCTGGGACTATGATCCTCTGTTTGCCGCCATTTTCGACGACAACCAGAGTCTCAGGGGCTACTATCTACACAGGGTACATCTAAAAATGTGTGGTACTGTCAAAAATGTACATCATTTCACGTACCTCAAAACCCGTCAGTAGACTCATAAAGGCTTCATGCAACCCGCTTTCGGCGGACGAAATCCTTTCAATCACCGAACCCATCAACGTGCGGTGCTCTTCTGAGATAGCCACTTTCTCTAGCAGATCCCTCAGTACGTCCGACCGCACACCAAACAGTGTCGGACTCTTTTGGTTGCTCTCTGCAAGAGCCAGATACTGAGGACTTCGGGTGGCCATAGGATTACCTTCTGGCCTTGCCGGATTAGGAGAAACCCTCCGCGACGACACCTCGGGGTCGCCCGCCTCGTGAGGCGGTGTGACAGAGGGAGGCATTTCGCTCTCCATCATCTCTGGAAGAAGATCCCCTGAAGACAAGCTCTGCTGAGAAGGGCTAAGATCCGAACTGCAAGATAAATGCTTCGGTTATTTTCCTCAGAAGTAAAGCTAGATATTTTCATTATTAAGTACCCTTTTACTTACAGCTCGGTGGAGGGCTGATCCCCTTGAGGGAATAGTGCGGCTAGGGTAGCCCCCGAGGCAGGACCCTCCGGCGAAGATTTCTTCCCCTGTTTGGAGACCATTGTCTCCAGGTCCTCAGAGGCGGTCCTCTTCCTTCCCTGGGGAGAGGAAGTTTCAGTCCCTCCTCCCCGGCTAACCTCCTTCGTGGAGGCGCTAACCTCCTTGTTCCCCCCTTTATCTTCTCCCAAGGGCGCTTGATAAGGCGGGGTCTCCAGCATCCTGGTTAGCACGGGATTTGGTGAGGTCTCAGGGAGGGGGACCGGACACCTGATCAACTTTGCCTTCGCTATCCAATCCTGGACCAAGAGCGGTTTTTCTTTTTTAGGGCAATGTTGCTATAAATAAAACGGACAGTGTGTTCGGATGCGGGGCTACTTACTTGGGTATCCGGGCGATTGCAGCTCAGACCTGCATCCTCAGTGATGTCCGGACACATTATTTGTGGTCTGAAGAACAATTTGTACATCTCTTCGTGCGTCATGCCGAGGAAATGTTGGATAGCTTACGGTCCTTCCGGGTTGAATTCCCACATGCGAAGGGGCCGGCGTTTGCAAGGCTGGACTTGAAGGACTAGCATAACTTGCACTACCATAACCAGACTAATATCTCTCTCGAGGAGATCTCGAATACGGCTTTGCAGTATTGGCACGTCCTTGGCTGGACCCCAACTCAGCCCCCTGCTGATCCATGACATCAGTTATGGTGGGGGCCTGAGCGGAAGGCGGGGGCAGCTACCCACTTGGCACTTCGGGGAGCTGTGATGTAGAACCACTCCCGCTGCCACAATCCGGACACCTCTGGGAAGTAACCCTCAGGCCATGAAGCGTCAGCAATTTTGCTTATTGAAGCGCCTCCGCACGCTGCGTGCTGCCCCTCGATCATCTTCGGCTTCACATCGAAGGTCTTGAGCCACAGGCCGAAGTGAGGGGTAATGCGGAGGAAGGCCTCACATACGACAATAAATGTCGAGATGTGAAGACGGGAATTCGGGGCCAGATCGTGAAAATCTAGCCCGTAATAGAACATAAGACCCCTAACAAAGGGATCCAGAGCGAGGCCTAGTCCTCGGAGGAAGTGGGAGATGAACACGACGCTCTCCTTGGGTTCAGGAGTAGGGACGACCTGCCATCGGGCAGGCAGCCGATGCGAAATTTCTGCGGTCGGATATCTGGCCTCTCTCAACTTCTTGATGTCCTCCTCTCTGACGGAGAAAGGCATCCACCGACCTTGAAGGTTGGATTCGGACATAGTTGAAGGTCCGAAGTGCCTAAACCTGAGCTTTGGGTGTTGGAACTCGATGCGAAAGGCGGATTCGATTAGGATCGAGAGGAAAAGGTCATGTTCCCTTTATAAAGAGGGTGAATATCAAGCGTCCTCCTCGTGGCCGTTTGGGACTTGCCTAAGATTTAGGAGTCCTACTAATAGGCACGGTTGGGTTACCCACGTCCGTATTAATGGGAATCCCGTAATAAGGGGACACGATCTCTGCTTCGACAAGACGTGCCAAGGAAACCGCCTCGCGAAACACGCTGAGATAGGTTAGGAAAAACGATTCGAATAAAGACCTGGCTGTGGTGTGATGTCACACTACGGGGTACGTTAGCAGATTAGATTTGTGTAAATATTATTCCCTCTACGGTGGTATGTGGAACTTATTTTGCAGAGCCGGACACGATCCTCGTGTTCAAGATCTTCTATGAAGTATTCGGAGGAGGAACCCGCCTTGCAATGTCAAAGACAATTTGCGCGCCGGACTTATCGTCATTGAAGCCTGGTTCAGGGGCTACTGAGGGAGTCCTGGATTAGGGGGTATCCGGACAGCCGGATTATATCCTTTGGCCGGACTGTTGGACTATGAAGATACAAGATTGAAGACTTCGTCCCGTGTCCGGATGGTACTCTCCTTGGCGTGGAAGGCAAGCTTGGCAATATGGATATGTAGATCTCCTTCCTTGTAACCTACTCTGTGTAACCCTAGCCTCCTCCGGTGTCTATATAAACCGGAGGGTTTTAGTCCGTAGGACAACATACAATCATACCATAGGCTAGCTTCTAGGGTTTAGCCTCTCTGATCTCGCGGTAGATCAACTCTTGTACTACTCATATTATCAAGAATAATCAAGCAGGACGTAGGTTTTACCTCCATCAAGAGGGCCCGAACCTGGGTAAAACATCGTGTCCCCTGCCTCATGTTACCATCCTCCTTAGACGCACAGTTCGGGACCCCCTACCCGAGATCCGCCGATTTTGACACCGACAGTTGTCCTTGCTAATGAAGGAATGGTGGAGGGGTATATATAGCCTCCACACAAAATCTAACCGTTACACACAATTTACTAAACTCGGTGGGACTGAATCAGAAAACTCGGTCATACCGATTCAATTCATAATGTGACCGTTAGGCATTTCGGTGGGACCAATATGATCCACTCGGTGGGACCAATGTGCTAGGGTTAGGGTAAAACCTCATCTCAATTTGACTGATTACACAAACTCGGTGAGACCGATTTTGGCAATAAGCAAAACAGAGAGTTGGTCAAGCAAACTCGGTGGGACCGAAATAACGCAACAGGCAACAGAGAGTTTGCAAGCCCAGCTCGGTGAGATCGAGATCCCATCAGTGAGACCGAATAGATTAGGGTTTTTGGCAGTGGCTATGTCAACTGAACTCGGTGGCGCCGGATGGATCAAATCGGTGGGGCCGAGTTTGACTTTTGGTTTGGGACATATGTGTATATGGGAAAGTGGTTGAGGGCTTTGGAGCATATCACTAAGCACTTTGAGCAAGCAAGCCATTAAGCAACACCTCATCCCCTTTTAATAGTATTGTCTTTCCTAAGGACTCAATGTGATCTTGGATCACTAAACTGAAAATGTAGAGTCTTGTGCTTGAGACAATGCTATGTCCTTAGCATCTTGAAGGGGTTCCACATCCTCTTGTCCACGCCACTCCATTTGTTGAACTTATCTGAAGTATACTAGATAAAAACATTAATCCAACAAGAGATATGTTGACATTAATTACCAAAACCACCCAGGGAGCACTTGTGATTTCACTTGGGAATCGTTTTCGTCATCCCTTGCATATTATAGTTCATCACGAAGTTCTAGTAACTTGGCGATAGTGACTAGAGAACTATGTCAATCACTGTCTTATCTGGAAGATTAACTCTCACTTGATTCAAGCGATTGTAGTACTCAGACATTCTAAGCACATGAGCTATTATCCTCCATCTTGTAGGCAAAGTACTTGTCATAGGTCTCATGCCTCTTGACTCGGGCATGAGTCTGAAATAACAATTTCAGCTCTTGGAACATCTTATATGCTTCATGGCGTTCAAAACGTTTTTGAAGTCCTGGTTCTAAGCCGTAAAGCATGGCGCACTAAACTATCAAGTAGTCATCATACCGAGCTTGCCAAACGTTCATAACGTCTGCATATGCTCCAGCAATAGGTCCGTCACCTAGCAGTGCATCAAGGACATAATTCTTCTGTGCAGCAATGAGGATAATCCTCATATCACGGAGCTAGTCCGCAGCATTGCTACTAACATCTTTCAACATAGTTTTTTCTAGGAACATATCATAAATAAAACGGCGAAGCTATACGCGAGCAATTGATCTACAACATAGATATGCAAATACTATTAGGACTAAGTTCATGATAAATTTAAGTTCAATTAATCATATTACTTAAGAACTCCCACTTAGATAGACATTCTTCTAATCATATAAGTGATCACGTGATCCATATCAACTAAACCATGTCCGATCATCATGTGATATGGAGTAGTTTTCAATGGTGAACATCACTATGTTGATCACATCTACTATATGATTCACGTTCGACCTTTCGGTCTTAGTGTTCCGAGGCCATATATGCATATGCTAGGCTCGACAAGTTTAACCTGAGTATTCTGCGTGTGCAAAACTGGCTTGCACCCGTTGTATGTGAACGTAGAGCTTATCACACCCGATCATCACGTGGTGTCTCGGCACGACGAACTGTAGCAACGGTGCAAACTCAGGAAGAACACTTACACTTTGAAATTTAGTGAGGGGTCATCTTATAATACTACCGCCATACTAAGCAAAATAAGTGCATAAAAGATAAACATCACGTGCAATCAAAATATGTGACATGATATGGCCATCATCATCTTGTGCCTTTGATCTCCATCTCCAAAGTACCATCATGATTTCCATCGTCACTGGCATAACACCATGATCTCCATCATCTTGATCTTTATCAATGTGTCATCACATGGCCGTCTCGCCAACTATTGCTATCGTATAGCGATAAAGTAAAGCAATTATATGGCGCTTGCATCTTATGCAATAAAGAGACAACCATAAGGCTCCTGCCAGTTGCCGATAACTTTAACAAAACATGATCATCTCATACAACAATTTATATTTCATCATGTCTTGACCATATCACATCACAACATGCCCTGCAAAAACAAGTTAGACGTCCTCTACTTTGTTGTTGCAAGTTTTACGTGGCTGCTACGGGCTTCTAGCAAGAACCGTTCTTACCTACGCATCAAAACTACAACGATTTTTTGTCAAGTGTGTTGTTTTAACCTTCAACAAGGACCAGGCGTAGTCAAACTCGATTCAACTAACGCTGGAGAAACAGACACCCACTAGCCACCTGTGTGCGAAGCACGATGGTAGAACCAGTCTCATGAACGCAGTCATGTAATGTCGGTCTGGGCCGCTTCATCCAACAATACCGCCGAATCAAAGTATGACATGCTGGTAAGCAGTATGACTATTATCGCCCACAACTCTTTGTGTTCTACTCATGCATATAACATCTACGCATAGACCAGGCTCGGATGCCACTGTTGGGGAACATAGTATTTCAAAAAAATTGCCTAGGATCACGCAAGATCTATCTAGGACATGCATAGCAATGAGAGGGGAGAGTGTGTCTATGTACCCTCGTAGACCGAAAGCAGAAGCATTTAGTAATGCGGTTGATGTAGTCGAACGTCTTCGCAATCAACCGATCCAAGTACCGAACTGTAACGCCCCGTATGTAACTTGCCATATTTGTATTCCAACTCTTGCCATTTTCGGCACTAAGTTATGATATTCCTCGTCGTTGGGTTTTGTCTCCGTGTTGCTTTTGTATTTGTCATGCATTTCATATCATGTCATCATGTGCATCGCATTTGCATACGTGTTCGTCTCATGCATCCGAGCATTTTCCCCGTTGTCCGTTTTGCATTCCGGCGCTCCTATGTCCTCCGGTGTCCCCTTTTGCCTCTTTTCATGTGAGGGTGTTAAACGTTCTCCGATTGTACCGAGACTTGCCAAGCGGCCTTGGTATACTACCGGTAGACCGCCTGTCAAGTTTCGTACCATTTGGACTTCGTTTGATACTCCAACGGTTAACCGAGGAACCGAAAAGGCCTCGTGTGTGTTGCAGCCCAACACCTCTTCAAAGTGGCCCAAAACCCACCTAAACCCCCTCCATCATCTCGGTCGTTCGATCACGATCGCGTGGCCGAAAATCATGCTCTACTTTTGCTATAAAATATTCCTGGCAGATTGTTTACATGTTATTCAATTTTGCCGAGGTTGTTGTAGTTGATCCATGCATGCTATGAGAGTGTTCTTGCCATGGTTAGCTTATTTATCATGTCTTCTTGCTGGGTGTATGCTTAGCTTGTCATGCAGTGGCTTTTGGTGAATGCATCGAGCTCGCAAACATGCCTATGTAATTTTGTTTTTGCCATGTTCCAGTTTTCTGCCAAGTCTGAATCAGTTAACGAAACTTGCTATGTTTACATGGGTGCCATTGTATTTTCTGATCCCTTTTGGCTTATGGTCAGTAAGGGACTTTTGTTATATGATTTGTGTAGTTTCATGCCATGCCTTGCTTTGCCATGATATGTTCTTGTAGCATGTTGTTAACTTGCTCTAAACATTGCTTCCTGATGTTAAATCCTGACATGTTGCTATTTTCTCTAAGTCTGTGAACCTGTTATCTTTTGCACTTTTGCCATGCTTATTTGAACCTTCTATTCTGTGAATTAGCCGCAGCTCAGTGTTCATATTTTGTTAAGCATCTTGAGTGTATCACTTCCATGTGATTTGTTGCTATGTTAGAGTGCAGTAGCTTATTTTTCTTGATGCATTTAGATGGCCTCGTGCTGTTAATCGCAGCTTTGTACCATTATTGTTTTGCTTGCCATTTGCAAACCGTGCATCCGATTCCGGTGATCTTTATATCAATTTCGACCGAAATCAACTCATCTTTCCAGCGGCACTCTTGGTTTTCCAAGTTGAGGCCTGGTTCAATCTTTCCTTTCCGAAACACGCATATGCATTGCATATCACATCCCGCATGTCATCCCATGTTTTGCATCATGTTGCTTGCGCATTGCACCGTGGTTGATTGTGTCTCCCTTTGCTTGTGTTCTTGCTTTGTGTAGAGCCGGGAGACGAGTACGTGATCGAGGAACCCGTTGAGAACGTTTACGAGGATCAAGCTTATGTCAACTCGGAGAACTTTGCAGGCAAGATGACCATACCCTCGAAATCACTTCTATCTTTGCTTGCTAGTTGCTCGCTCTATTGCTATGCCTATGCTACGATACCTACCACTTGCTTATCATGCCTCCCATATTGCCATGTCAGACCTCTAACCCACCTCGTCCTAGCAAATCGTTGTTTGGCTATGTTACCGCTTTGCTCAGCCCCTCTTATAGTGTTTCTAGTTGCAGGTGAAGATTGGAGTTTGTTCCATGTTGGAACATGTTTATTGTTGGGATATCATTATTATATCTTGTCTACTTTAATGCATCTATATACTTGTTAAAGGGTGGAAGGCTCGGCCTTATGCATGGTGTTTTGTTCCATTCTTGCCGCCCTAGTTTCCGTCATACCGGTGTAATGTTCCTTAATTTTGCGTTCCTTACATGGTTGGGTTATAATGGGAACCCCTTGACAGTTCGCCTTGAATAAAACTCCTTCAGTAAGGCCCAACATTGGTTTTACCATTTGCCACCTAGCCTCTTTTCCCTTGGGTTCTGCGAACTCAAGGGTCATCTTTATTTTAAACCCCGGGCCAGTGCTCCTCTGAGTGTTGGTCCAACCTGTCAGCTGCCGGTGGCCACCAGGGGTAACTCTGGGCTGGCCTACCGGAACCTTGGACAATCCGGTGTGCCCTGAGAACGAGATATGTGCAGCTCCTATGGGGATTTGTCGGGACATTCGGGTGGCTTTGCTGGTATGGTTTTACCATTGTCGAGATGTCTTGTAACCGGGATTCCGAGTCTGATCGGGCCGTCCTGGGAGAAGGAATATCCTTCGTTGACCGTGAGAGCTTGTGATGGGCTAAGTTGGGACACCCCTGCATGGATTTGAACTTTTGAAAGCCGTGCCCGCGGTTATGGGCAGATGGGAATTTGTTAATGTCCGGTTGTAGAAAACCTGAAACTAAACTTAATTAAAATGGATCAACAGCGTGTGTAGCCGTGATGGTCTCTTTTCGGTGGAGTCCGGGAAGAGAACACGGTCTCGTGTTATGCTTGGACGTAAGTAGTCTTGGATCACTTCTTCATCATAGATTCTCGAACGTGCTTTGCCTTCTCTTCTCGCTCCCATTTGTGTATGTTAGCCACCATATATGCTAGTGCTTGCTGCAGCTCCACCTCATGCCTTTTTCCCTACCTATAAGCTTAAATAGTCTTGATCGCGAGGGTGTGAGATTGCTGAGTCCCCGTGACTCACATATTACTTCCAAAACCAGATGCAGGGACCGATGATACCATTCTAGGAGATGCGACTGAGCTCAAGTGGGAGTTCGATGAGGACTCGGGACGATACTATGTTTCCTTTCCAGATGATCAATAGTGGAGCCTAGTTGGGGCAATCGGGGACATTATGCATTTGGGGTTGTCTTTATTTTGGTTTCGTAGTCGGACCTTGATTGTATCTGGATGATTGTAATGTTACATTTATGTTATTGTGTGAAGTGGCGATTGTAAGCCAACTATGTATCTCTTTTCTATTTCAGTACATGGGATGTGTAAAGATTACCCCTCTTGCGACATTGCCTACAATGCGGTTATGCCTCTAAGTCATGCTCTGACACGTGGGAGATATAGCCGCATCGTGGGTGTTACAAGTTGGTAATCAGAGCCTTCCCCGACTTAGGAGCCCCCTGCTTGATCGAATCATTGGCGTTGTTGAGTCTAGAAAAATGTTTTGAGTCTTTTAGGATTTATATATATCGGAGAGTAGGATTCTTTTTACTCCTCAGTCCCTTCGTCGCTCTAGTGAGGCATCCTGACATAGAGTTTTGACTCTTCTCTTCTCAAATTTCACTAAAAAAATTTAGGATCACGCGGGTATCTTGGAATCGTTCTGATGGTTTTGTGACAAGAACATTGTTCTTGGTGCCTCCTGACATTTAGGGACTATGGCAGTGTCCCGGGGAGTTGAGCTCCGAGGTGTTGTCGTCACAATTTTATCGTTGCAATTCTGGAATACCTGAGTTTCGCCGACATCTAAAATCTCTTTTATGCAGTTGTTGGTGAGATAACCTCGACGCCACCCAGTACTGGGGCAGGAGTTCGGGAGTATTGCCATAACTCGTATAACGGATGCTTTTCGAAGGTTGAGGTAAATGATTTCCAAAGGTTTCTTGGTTATGTGTTGAAGGATGGATACAGCTGGATGTAGGATTTGCTAGCTTTGGGTGAGATATTATGCTTCCCCTGTATCCCCAACACCTGATTGCATAACCGGGATAATTTCAGGAGTTTCATAGCTGGGAATTCATGTAGCTCTAGTATTTCTTCCACAGATATTTGGTTTGTGATTGGGTAGCCCTAGAATTTGCTTGTCATTAGTTGCCTTAAAGCATCCATGCATCATGTTTATTTTTTCAATTAAAGTTGAAATCAGGATGACAAACCCTAGCACCAAAATTAAATCAAATAGGTTCAACTTAAAAACATTTTCAAGAACCCAGAATGCTCTTTAGAAAAGTTCGTCATTTTTGAATTGGTCTAGAACCTCTGACAAAAATGGTGCACACCTTTCTAGGTAATTTATGGATTTTTGAACATTTAAATCCTATAAATAATTTTAAATGTCCAGATAATCTTGAAAGTATTTTAAGGTTGTTGGAAATAACCCAAACATATGCCACAATCATTTTCAAGATTTTTCAAAATGAATTAGTATTTTTACTAATTTAAAACAGAATAAAAGTAATAGAAAAACTGAAACAGAAATAAGAGAGAGAGAGAGAGAGAAGAATAACCTGGCCCACCTACCTATAGCCGGCCCAGCCCACCTGGCGCCTCCTGTCGCCTCCCTCCTCGCGCCAGTAGGCAGGGGCACGTGCCCGGCGCGTGCAGCCACACGCCGGCCACCTCCACCCTGCCTGCGTGCTCCCTCGTCGCCCTGGACCTCCCTCGCTACGCCACGCACCCCCTGGACCTCCCTCACTCTCTCCCGTGTTTCTCCCCCCTCCTCGGCTCTCTCCCGCGCCACACCCGAGCGCGCCTGTCGCCGCTGTTCGCCATAGCCGCAGCCACAGCCATCCCCGAGCCTCTCCGACATGTCCACGAGCATCGCCACGCCTCCCTCGTCCTCTCCGTCCAGCCACGCTTCACCGGAAGCACTGCATCACCGTCCCGCCATCGTCTTCCTCCTCGGGCCGCCGGAGATCCCTCTCGCCGCCCCGCTCGCTCCGGTGCTTCCCCGAGCACGCCGAGGCCACCGCTGCACTCGCCGTGAGCCCCTGCTTCGAACCCCTCTTCTACCCCACGCATTCGCACCCTCTAGGCCGTAGTTCCACCATGGCCGAAGCTCGCCTCCGCTCGAGCTTGTCGCCGGTATCGCTCCGGCGACCATTTGGTCATCCCGTGCTGCGTAACATGTTTGCCGCCCCGCGCTGAGCCTCGCTAGCGCCTCCCCTTGCCCGCTTGCACCCCGCAGCGCCACCCGCGCACATCACCGAGCTCCGGCCGCCGCTAACCTCGCTGCTGCCATCGCAACAGGCCATCCCCGGCGGCCCTGCGGCCTCCCCTAGACGCGCACGGGCCTGGGCTTCCTCCTAGTGCCCTCGCCTGCCATCCCCGTGGCCTGCCGTGCGGGCTCCGCCGCGACTTGAGGTCGCCGGCGACTAATCGCCGGCAGTGCTGACATGGCAAGTCATTAGCCACTAATGACGCTCTAACTAACCCCTGGAGCCACTGCCATGTGGGCCCCTGTATCTGTTTAGGTTAGTTTTATTTTCGGTTTAGTTTAGTTCATAAACAGTGGGACCCACCCATCAGCATTGACTCTGCTGACGTGGCCGTTGACCAGGCCCACCAGTCAGCGACACTAACTAGCCCTGTGTCACTGACGTGTGGACCCCACATGTCAGGTTTGACCTGGGGTAGCCCTGTTGACCTGTTGACGCCAACATGACGCAATGCTAACGCAGTTAATCATTTTCTTGATTTAAAATAATTCAGAAATTCCAGAAAATGCCCAAAACTTCCAAAATTCATAGAAATTAAACCGTAACTCCAAATGAAATAAATTATATATGAAAAATGATAAGAAAAATCCAAAGAATCTGTTTATGGCATTTTCATGCATGTTAGAGCAACTTATATCCTCTGTTTGGGACAATTCAATTAAATGGTATTTAAGAAAGCACATATGGAGTTTGAATTTGAACCTAGTGTTCAAACCAACTCCATTTAACTTGTTGCTAGTTGCATTAGGCCAATCAACAGCATATTGCCATGTCACATTCATGCATCATATTGTTGCATTGCATTGATTGTGTCCTTCTCTGTTTGCCGGTAACCATCCCCTCTCAGTCGATGATGTTTCCGACGACGTGATCGATGACACCGATGAAGAACTATATTATCTTCAGAAGTGCCAGGCAAGCAAAAACCCCTTGTTCATTCTGATACAAACCCACTCTCTCGCTCCTGCTCTCTTTTACTGCATTAGGACAACAACGATTCAACTGTTACATGTTGCGGTAGTTGAACCCCTTTCCTTTGCATGACCTGTCATTGCCACAGTAAATAGATGAAACCCACTAGCATGAGTAGGAGTTGTTTGAGCCCTGATGTGCCTACTCATTCATGTTTGCTTGTCATGCCTGCTATTGCTTAGAGTTGTGTCAGGTCTGATTCATCGGGAATGAATAGGAAAGTTGTGAACATGCCCTACTTTGTGTGAGCTAAGTGTGTGAACACGATTTGGTGAAGGTAGCGGTGAGAGGCCATGTAGGAGTACATGGTGGGTTGTCTCATTGAAACCGTTCTCAGGAACTGATTTCTGTGTTTGTGATCCATGAAAAAGCTACTACCACACATTGGGCCCTGAAATATGACCCCGCTCGACTTACTGACCCCTCTCGTCCTCTGTCCAGGAGTTGCAACTAGTTTCTGGTGTTTATAGGATATGTGTTGGCGGCCGTGCGTAGCGCTGACCCTAGGGGTGGGCTATGATGCGGTAGATACACCATGGAACGGTGTACCGGGCGACCTTTTGGTGTCTCGGGAACCCTGCACACATCGTTTGGGGCTGTGAGCGAAACTCCGGTCGAATCTCCTCGTGGATGGAACCCGAATAGGCGATAAACCTGGACTAGAGACTTGTGCGGTTAGTCAAGTCGTGGTCTACACCCACGTCGGCTTTCGCTTGAAGTCTGCCGAGCACATGTCGTGTGCAGGCGCTAAGTGGTGGAAACATGTGTGACGAAGTACACCCCTGCAGGGTATAAAACTATTCGAATAGCCGCATCCGCGGTAAAGGACTTCTGGGTTGCCTATAATAGTTCATAGACAAGTAAAAGTGGATATTCTAAAATGCGCAAGATAAGCGTGAGTGCTATGGATGGCGTTCTCGTAGGTAGACGGGAGCGGATCCATAGTGGTGTATTGATTGGTGAATATGTGGACTCGTGTGCGCCACCTCAAAAGAGTTGCTTGCAGTCATAGTTCAGGTTAGCCACTGAGTCAAAGCTGGCTTGCTGCAGTTAAACTCCACCACCCCCTTTATTGATACCGATGAATATGTGGACTCGTGTGCGCCACCTCAAAAGAGTTGCTTGCAGTCGTAGTTCAGGTTAGCCACTGAGTCAAAGCTGGCTTGCTGCAGTTAAACTCCACCACCCCCTTTATTGATACCGATGCATATGTAGATAGTTCTAATGTAAGTCTTGCTGGGTACATTTGTACTCACTTTGCCTATTTTATGTTTTGCAGAGAGACGTCAGTCTCGCTAGTAGTTCTGTGTGGACTTCGACGTTTAGCTTGATACCTCAGCTATGATCTTGTGCCCTCGGCAGGATCTGGTAGATAGTCAGGCTTCTTAGCCTTTTTCATTTGTAGATGTCTGTACTCAGACATGTTAAGCTTCCGCGTGTGCTTGATTTGTATGCTATGATTGTTGGGTCATGAGACCCATGTTTGTAATATCTCGCTCCTCGGAGCCTAATGAATAAATACTTGAGTTGTAGAGTTATGTTGTGATGCCATGTTGTATTTACACATATCGAGCATATTGTGTGTATGATTGAAATGCTTGGTATGTGTGGGATCCGACAATCTAGTTGTTTATCCTTGGCAGCCTCTCTTATGGGGAAATGTAGTCTAGTGCTTCCATGAGCCATAGTAGTCCGCTACAGCCCGGTTCACCAGAGTCCTGTTAGCCCAGCACTACTGCTCAGGACACTTGACTGGCCGGCATGTGTTTCACTTCGTTCCTGTGTCTGTCCCTTCGGGGAAATGTCACGCGGTGACATCCGGAGTCCTGCCTAGCCTGCTACAGCCCGGATTCCCAGAGTCCTGTTAGCCCAGTGCTACAGCCCGAATTCACACGCTGCTGACCGACACGCTCGATGTGATTCATGTATGACTGTCCCCATAGGTTAGTGCCGCTTTGGGTTCACGACTAGCCATGTCGGCCCGGGTTCTCTGTCATATGGATGCTAGCGACACTATCATATACATGAGCCAAAAGGCGCAAACAGTCTTGGGCCATGGTAAGGGGACACCCGTGGGAATACCATGCGTGATGTCGCAAAGTGATATGAGGTGTTACCGGCTAGATCAATGTGACTTGGAATCGGGGTCCTGACATCAGAATCCGGAACCGCCGCCACCACCTCCACCTCCGGAGGCATGGCAAGCTGTGATGGCCGCTACCAACGCAAACACGCAGCTGATTATGCAACTCTTGCAAGAGTGCAACCAAGGAAATCAAGGCCATGGCAACAATCAGAATCAGTTTTCTACACTCAACCAGTTCCTCGCAAACCAGCCAAAGACCTTCAGTAACTGTGTCGAGGCAACAGACGCTGATGATTAGCTCGTGGATATCTGGAAACATTTCGAGTACAGCAACGTCAGGCCTGAGGACTTTGTCAAGTTTGCTTCGTTCCAACTCAAAGACCAAGCTGCAGAGTGGTATCAGGAATACAAAGATTCTAGAGGAGGTCGTGTGATTACCTGGGATGAATTCCGCCAAGACTTCAAAGCTCACCACATTCCTCAGAGTGTTGTTGGGAGCAAGCATGAGGAGTTCCGCAATCTGAAGCAAGGCAGCTTGTCTGTTTACCAGTACAACATCATGTTCCAGAAGCTCGCTCGCTTCGCCAAGCAAGACGTCCCTGATGAGAAGAGCATGATTTATCAGTTCAGAGGTGGCCTCAGAGAAGATTTGCAACTAGCCCTTGTGCTTTTTGAGCAGAAGAAGTACGATGAATTCTACAACATGGCACTGAAGCAAGAGACTGCTCAGCTCAAGTGCGATGCTTCCAAGAAGAGAGTCAGGGATGCAACTCCTTCCTCAACTCAAGTGGCAGCTAAGCAGCAAAAGTATTGGTTGCCCCCTCCTCCGTTCGGTTAGCCTTATCAGCAGAAGAGCAAAGGTGGCAATGGATCTTCCCACCCACCCAACCCAGGCTTTCAGAACAAGACTTCGTCTCATGCTCCAAGATCAAGTGCTTCGTATCACCATCCGCTTTCAGAGGTCACGTGCAACAAGTTTCAGCAGAAGGGTCACTATGCAAACAAATGCTTCAACCAGAGGCTTCCTCCTCCTCCTCCTGTGAGATCTGCTAGCACTGCAGTGGTCAAGCATAATCCCAAGTTTGCAAAGGTCAACATGATGAACGCAGCTCAGGCAGAGGACTCGTCAGAAGTTATCATGGGTAACCTTCCTGTTAACGATATTCCTGCAAAAGTTCTCTTTGACACTGGTGCATCGCATTGTTTCATCTCGAGACCATTTGCATCTAAGCATGAGTTGGCTTCCCAAGCTTTGCCTAGTCCCTTAGCAGTTGTCTCTCCGGGTAAACGCATGAATGCTAACTCCATGGTTCCGGATGTTACCATCACGATGGGCAACTATAAGTTTATGTCTTCTCCTAATGTTCTTGGTGACTCGGATATTGATCTTATTCTCGGAATGGATTGGCTTTCTAAGCACAAGGCTCAGCTTGATTGTGTTGCCAGGCAGATTCAATTGACATATTCGTCTGAGGATGTAATCGTCTTTGCCGCTCGTGATGATACCATTCGACTGTTTTCTCTCAATGAGAAGGGCGAGTTGGATGCCATCTCTCAGATTCCAGTCGTTTGTGAATATCAAGACGTCTTTCCAGAAGAGCTTCCAGGAATGCCTCCTCACCGGCCAGTTGAATTCGTCATCGATCATGAGCCTGGCATGGAACCTGTTTACAAACGTCCTTACAAGCTTGGACCTGAAGAGTTGAAGGAGCTGAAGAAACAACTCGATATTCAAGAGCGTATGGGTCTCATCCGACCAAGTTCTTCTCCATGGGGTTGTGGTGTTCTTTTTGTCAAGAAGAAGGATGGAACGGACCGACTTTGTGTCGACTATCGTCCATTGAACAAGAAGACCATAAAGAACAAGTACCCACTTCCCAACATCAATGAGCTTTTCAAACAACTCAAAGGTGCTCAAGTATTCTCCAAGCTTGACCTCCGTATGGGCTATCATCAGATTTGCATTCGTGAAGAAGATATCTCCGTATGGGCTGTCATGTCTTTCGGCCTTGTCAATGCTCCTCCAACATTCTCTCGCATGATGAACTTCATCTTCAACCCCTACACAAATGACTTCGTTTTGGTCTATCTCGATGACATTCTGGTCTTTTCCAAGAACAAAGAGGATCATGCCAAGCACTTGAGATCGGTGCTGGACAAACTCAGAGAACATCAGTTCTATGCAAAGTTTTCAAAGTGCGAGTTTTGGCTCAATGAGGTTCTCTACCTTGGGCATATCATCTCTGCCAAGGACATAGCTGTTAACCCTAAAAAGGTGTCTGCAATTGTGAATTGGGAACCACCTCAGAACGTGAAGCAACTCCGCACCTTCCTTGGGCTCGCAAGCTATTGTCGAAGGTTCATGGAGAATTTCTCAAAGATCGCGAAGCCTCTTTCCAACCTCCTCCAGAAGCATGTGAAGTATGTCTGGTCGCCTGAATGTGGCATCGCTTTCAACACCCTCAAAGAGAAGTTAGTCACTGCTCTAGTTCTGACTCCTCCTGATGAATCCAAACCGTTTGAGGTTTTCTGTGATGCTTCCCTTCAAGGTCTCGGTGCAGTGTTGATGCAAGAGAAGAAAGTTGTGGCCTATAACTCTCGCCAGTTGAACCCCAACGAAAAGAACTACCCCACTCATGACCTCGAGTTGGCGGCAGTTTTCCATGCTCTTTTAACATGGAGACATCTCTTGTTGGGAAGAAAAGTGGACATCTTCACTGATCATAAGAGTCTCAAGTACATCTTCACTCGGCCCAACCTCAACCTCAGGCAGACTCGTTGGGTCGAAATGATTCAAGAGTATAATCCGAGTATTGAATACACTCCAGGCAAGGCCAATGTAATTGCTGACGCATTGAGCAGGAAGGCTTACTGCAACAGTTTGATTCTCAAGCCCTACCAACCGGAGCTTTGTGAAGCTTTCCGCAAACTTAATCTCCAAGTTGTTCCTCAAGGATTCCTTGCCAACCTCCAAGTCTCTCCTACTTTGGAAGATCAGATTCGCAAGGCTCAACTTCTTGATCCTATGGTGAAGAAGGTGAAGATTGGGATTGCCAAGAGCCAACCCAAGTACAAGTGCTATCGTCTTGATGACAAGGATACTCTTTTCTTTGAGGATCGAATTGTTGTTCCTAAGGGTGACCTTCTTAAAGTCATTATGAACGAGGCTCACAATTCACTACTCTCTATTCACCCTGGAAGTACAAAGATGTACCATGACCTCAAGCAGTCGTATTGGTGGACTCGAATGAAGCGCGAGATTGCTTAGTTCGTGAATGAATGTGATGTCTGCAGAAGAGTGAAAGCAGAACACCAACGACCAGCTGGTCTGCTCCAACCTCTTGCCATTCTAGAATGGAAGTTTGACCATATTGAGATGGACTTCATGACTGGATTTCCCAAGTCCAAGCGTGGCAATGATGCTATCTTCGTTTTCATCGACAAGCTCACTAAAGTGGCTCATTTTCTTCCTATCAAAGAATCTATCACCGCAGCTCAGTTGGCAGAACTATATACCTCCAGGATTGTCTCTCTGCACGGCATTCCACAGTTGATATCTTCAGATCGTGGTAGCATCTTTACCTCCAAGTTTTGGGATTCTTTTCAGAAGGCCATGGGCACCAACATTCATTTCAGCACAGCTTTTCATCCTCAAACTAGTGGCCAAGTCGAGCGAGTCAATCAAATTCTTGAAGATATGCTCAGTCATGTGTCATTTCTTTCGGTATGAAGTGGGAAGATTGTCTTCCATATGTAGAGTTCTCCTACAACAACAGCTTCCAAGCGAGTTCGGGCAAGGCCCCATTCGAGATTCTCTATGGCAGAAAGTGTCGTACTCCTCTTAACTGGTCACAGACTGGCGAACGCCAACTTCTTGGAAATGACTTGATCACAGAGGCTGAAGAAATGTGCAAAGTCATTCATGAAAATCTCAAAGCTGCGCAATCGCGCCAGAAGAGTTACTATGATAGCAAGCATCATGACTTGGCTTTCGAGATCGGAGACCATGTCTACCTCCGCGTCTCTCCAATGAAAGGTACTCGTCGCTTCGGTATCAAAGGGAAGCTTGCCCCTAGATACGTGGGTCCTTTCAAGATCATTGGCAAAAGAGGAGATCTAGCCTATCAACTTGAGCTTCCATCCAACTTTGCAAACGTGCACGACGTGTTTCACGTGTCTCAGCTCCGCAAGTGTTTCAAGACTCCTGACCGCACCATCAACTTTGAAGAGATTAATCTCCAAGAAGACATGTCTTATCATGAGCATCCCTTTGCTATCCTTGAAGAAACTGAGCGTAAGACTCGCAACAAGTCTATCAAATTCCTGAAAGTGAAGTAGTCACATCATTCTGACCGTGAAGCCACCTAGGAACGCGAGGACCACCTCTGTTCCGAATACCCGGAGTTTTTCTAGTCCTAGATCTCGGGACGAGATCCTTTCATAGTGGTGGAGTGTTGTAACGCCCCGTATGTAACTTTCCATATTTGTATTCCAACTCTTGCCATTTTCGGCACTAAGTTATGATATTCCTCGTTGTTGGCTTTTGTCTCCGTGTTGCTTTTTTATTTGTCATGCATTTCATATCATGTCATCATGTGCATCGCATTTGCATACGTGTTCGTCTCATGCATCCAAGCATTTTCCCCGTTGTCCATTTTGCATTACGGCGCTCCTATGTCCTCCGGTGTCCCCTTTTGCCTCTTTTCGTGTGCGGGTGTTAAACGTTCTCCGATTGTAACGAGACTTGCCAAGCGGCCTTGTATACTACCGGTAGACCGCCTGTCAAGTTTCGTACCATTTGGACTTCGTTTGATACTCCAACGGTTAACCGAGGAACCGAAAAGGCCTTGTGTGTGTTGCAGCCCAACACCTCTTCAAAGTGGCCCAAAACCCACCTAAACCCCCTTCATCATCTTGGTCGTTCGATCACGATCGCGTGGCCGAAAATCGTGCTCTACTTTTGCTATAAAATGTTCCTGGCAGATTGTTTACATGTTATTCAATTTTGCCGAGGTTGTTGTAGTTGATCCATGCATGCTATGAGAGTGTTCTTGCCATGGTTAGCTTATTTATCATGTCTTCTTGCTAGGTGTATGCTTAGCTTGTCATGCAATGCCTTGTGGTGAGTGCATCGAGCTCGCAAACATGCCTATGTAATTCTACTTTTGCCATGTTCCAGTTGTCTGCTAAGTCTGAATCTGTTAAAGAAACTTGCTATGTTTACCTGGGTGCCATTGTATTTTCCGATCCCTTTTGGCTTATGGTCAGTAAGGGACTTTTGTTATATGCTTTGTGTAGTTTCATGCCATGCCTTTCTTTGCCATGATATGTTCCTGTAGCTTGTTGTTAACTTGCTCTAAACATTGCTTCCTGATGTTAAATCATGACATGTTGCTATTTTCTCTAAGTCTGTGAACCTGTTATCTTTTGCACTTTTTCCATGCTTGTTTGAACCTGCTATTGTGTGAATTAGCCGTAGCTCAGTGTTCATATTTTGTTAAGAATCTTGAGTGGATCACTGCCATGTGCTTTGTTGCTATGTTAGAGTGCAGTAGCTTAATTTTCTTGATGCATTTAGATGGCCTCGTGCTGTTAATCGCAGCTTTGTGCCATTATTGTTTTACTTGCCATTTGCAAACCGTGCATCCGATTCCGTTGATCTTTATATCGATTTCGACCGAAATCAACTCATCTTTCCAGCGGCACTCTTGGTTTTCCAAGTTGAGGCCTGGTTCAATCTTTCCTTTCCGAAGCACGCATATGTTTGCGCATTGCACCGTGGTTGATTGTGTCTCCCTTTGCTTGTGTTCTTGCTTTGGGTAGAGCCGGGAGACGAGTACGTGATCGAGGAACCCGTTGAGAACGTTTACGAGGATCAAGCTTACGTCAACTCGGAGAACTTTGCAGGCAAGATGACCATACCCTCGAAATCACTTCTATCTTTGCTTTCTAGTTGCTCGCTCTATTGCTATGCCTATGCTATGATACCTACCACTTGCTTATCATGCCTACCATATTGCCATGTCAAACCTCTAACCCACCTTGTCCTAGAAAACCGTTGTTTGGCTATCTTACCGCTTTGCTCAGCCCCTCTTATAGCGTTGCTAGTTGCAGGTGAAGATTGGAGTTTGTTCCTTGTTGGAACATGTTTATTGTTGGGATATCATTATTATATCTTGTGTACTTTAATGCATCTATATACTTGGTAAAGGGTGGAAGGCTAGGCCTTATGCTTGGTGTTTTGTTCCACTCTTGCCGCCCTAGTTTCCGTCATACCGGTGTTACGTTCCTTGATTTTGCGTTCCTTACACGGTTGGGTTATAATGGGAACTCCTTGACAGTTCGCCTTGAATAAAACTCCTCCAGCAAGGACCAACATTGGTTTTACCATTTGCCACCTAGCCTCTTTTCCCTTGGGTTCCGCGGACTGAAGGGTCATCTTTATTTTAAACCCCCGGGCCAGTGTTCCTCTGAGTGTTGGTCCAACCTGTCAGCTGCCGGTGGCCACCAGGGGCAACTCTGGGCTGGCCAACCGGAACCTTGGACAATCCGGTGTGCCCTGAGAACGAGATATGTGCAGCTCCTATCGGGATTAGTCGGCACATTCGGGTGGCTTTGCTGGTATAGTTTTACCATTGTCGAGATGTCTTGTAACCGGGATTCCGAGTCTGATCGGGCCGTCCTGGGAGAAGGAATATCCTTCGTTGACCGTGAGAGCTTGTGATGGGCTAAGTTGGGACACCCCTGCAGGGATTTGAACTTTTGAAAGCCGGCCCGCGGTTATGGGCAGATGGGAATTTGTTAATGTCCGATTGTAGAAAACCTGAAACTAAACTTAATTAAAATGGATCAACAGCGTGTGTAGCCGTGATGGTCTCTTTTCGGCGGAGTCTGGGAAGAGAACACGGTCTCGTGTTATGCTTGGACGTAAGTAGTCTTGGATCACTTCTTGATCATAGATTCTCGAACGTGCTTTGCCTTCTCTTCTCGCTCCCATTTGCGTATGTTAGCCACCATATATGCTAGTGCTTGCTGCAGCTCCACCTCATACCTTTTTTCCTACCTATAAGCTTAAATAGTCTTGATCGCGAGGGTGTGAGATTGCTGAGTCCCCGTGACTCAGAGATTACTTCCAAAACCAGATGCAGGGACTGATGATACCATTCCAGGAGATGCGACTGAGCTCAAGTGGGAGTTCGATGAGGACTCAGGACGATAGTACGTTTCCTTTCCAGACGATCAGTAGTGGAGCCTAGTTGGGGCGATCGGGGACATTATGCATTTGGGGTTGTCTTTATTTTGGTTCCGTAGTCGGACCTTGATTGTATCTGGACGATTGTAATGTTACATTTATGTTATTTTGTGAAGTGGCGATTGTAAGCCAACTATGTATCTCTTTTCTATTTCAGTACATGGGATGTGTAAAGATTACCCCTCTTGCGATCCAACCGATCCAAGTACCGAACGTACGGCACCTCCGCGATCAGCACACGTTCAGCTCGATGACGTCCCTCAAACTCTTGATCCAGTTGAGGCCGAGGGAGAGTGCCGTCAGCACGACGGCATGGAGACGGTGATGATGAGATTACCGGCGCAGGGCTTCGCCTAAGCACTATGATGATATGACCGAGGTGTGTATCTGTGGAGGGGGGCACCGCACATGGCTAAGAGAAGACTTGGTGTGCCTTTGGGGTGCCCCCTCCCACGTATATAAAGGAGGGGGAAAGAGGAGGCCGGCCCTAGAGGGGGCGCGCCAAAGGGGGGAGTCCTACTTGGACTCCTGGTCCAAGTAGAATTCGGTCCCCCCCCTTTCCTATTCCAACTAGGAGAAGAAGGGAAGGAGGAAGAGGGGAGAAGGAAGGAGGGGGGCGCCGCCCCCTCCTAGTACAATTCGGACCAGCCCATGGGGGGGCGCATGGCCTCCCCTTGTGGCCCTTCTCTCCTTTCCGCTAAGGCCCATGAAGGCCCAATACTTCCCCCTGCGAATTCCCGTAACTCTCCGTGCTCCAAAAAATACCCAAACCACTCAGAACCTTTCCGATGTCCGAATATAGCCTTCCAATATATCGATCTTTACCTATCAACCATTTCGAGACTCCTCGTCATGTCTGTGATGTCATCCGGGACTCCGAACAAACTTCATTCATCAAAACACATAACTCATAATACAAATCGTCATCTAACATTAAGCATGCGGACCCTACGGGTTCGAGAACTATGTAGACATGGCCGAGACACATCTCCGGCCAATAACCAATAGTGGAACCTGGATGCTCATATTGGCTCCTACATATTCTACGAAGATCTTTATCGGTCAAACCGCATAACAACATACGTTGTTCCCTTTGTCATCGGTATGTTACTTGCCCGAGATTCGATCGTCGGTATCATCATACCTAGTTCAATCTCGTTACCGGCAAGTCTCTTTACTCGTTCCGTAATGCATCATCCTGTAACTAACTCATTAGTCACATTGCTTGCAAGGCTTATAGTGATGTGCATTACCGAAAGGCCGCAGAGATCTTCGATACACGGAGTGACAAATCCTAATCTCGATATATGCCAACTCAACAAACACCATCTGAGACACCTGTAGAGCATCTTTATAATCAACCAGTTATGTTGTGATGTTTGATAGCACATAAGGTGTTCCTCCGGTATTCAGGAGTTGCATAATCTCATAGTCATAGGAACATGTATAAGTCATGAAGAATGCAATAGCAATAAAACTAAACGATCATTATGTTAAGCTAACAGATGGGTCTTGTCCATCACATCATTCTCTAATGATGTGATCACGTTCATCAAATGACAACGCATGTCTATGGTCAGGAAACATAACCATCTTTGATTAACGAGCTAGTCAAGTAGAGGCATACTAGGGAAACTATGTTTTGTCTATGTATTCACACATGTACTAAGTTTCCGGTTAATACAATTCTAGCATGAGTAATAAACATTTATCATGATATAAGGAGATATAAATAACAACTTTATTATTGGCTCTAGGGCATATTTCCTTCACCCGCACCCCCGGGTTGTTTGCCCCGGTCCACTCCGGGCACCCGCACCTCCCACCCCGGGGTGCCCGCACCCCCCCCCCCCCGATTCAGCCCAACTACACCACCGTTTCGACCATAACTTCCAACTCCCAAGTCCGTTTTTCGTGTTTTTTAGCTCGTTTGGAAGCTCTTGACATCCGCCATCCACATATATCATTACCACCACCATTAGCCTCCATCAAAAAATTCATCATAAAAGCACTCACCTTCCGCATTTGACCGATTTTGAGTTGTGGTTTCCGTTTCCTAAGGTGTTTCGGCTACTTAGGAACGTGTGACATCGACATCACTGCCATTCATCATTGCCTCAGAGTCATCTTCGCCAATGATCTTCACTGTTTACACTGCTAACCGTAAGAAAGGACGGTAACCTCGATGAAACTTACTTCATACACTTGCTTTTTCATTGATAACCCGAGCCATTTTGCGTCACTTACCCATCGAAACTAGTGTAACACCCACAATGCGGCTATATCTCCCACGTGTCGGGGCATGACTTAGAGGCATAGCCGCATGGTAGGTTTGTCACAAGAGGGGTAATCTCCATGTACTGAATAAGAAAGGGATAAAGAGTTGGCTTACAATCGCCACTTCACACAAATACAAGTTAAACATACATCATCCAGAATACAATCAGGGTCCGACTACGGAACCAAAATAAATGAAGACAACCCCAAATGCTAGATCCCCGATCGTCCCAACTGGGCTCCACTACTAATCAACAAGGAACAAAACAAAACAACGAACACAATCTTCATCGAGCTCCCACTTGAGCTTGGTTGCGTCATCTGCACTGGTATCATCGGCACCTGCAACTGTTTGGAAGTATCTGTGACTCACGAGGACTCAGCAATCTCACACCCGCGAGATCAAGGCTATTAAGCTTATGGGTAGGATAGGGCGATGAGGTGGAGCTGCAGCAGGCACTAAGCAAAAATGGTGGCTAACATACGCAAATAAGAGCGAGAAGAGAAGCAACGCAACGGTCGTGAAGCTAGAAGTGATCAAGAAGTGATCCTGAAACTACCTACTTTCAAGCATAACACAAGAACCGTGTCACTTCCCGGACTCCGCCGAGAAGAGACCATCACGGCTACACACGCGGTTGATGTATTTTAAATTAAGTAAAGTGTCAAGTTATCTACAACCGGACATTAACAAATTCCCATCTGCCACGTAACCGCGCGCATGGCTTTCGAAAGTTCAAACCCTGCAGGGGTGTCCCAACTTAGCCCATCAGAAGCTCTCACGGTCAACGAAGGATATTCCTTCTCCCAGGAAGACCCGATCAGTCTCGGAATCTCGGTTACAAGACATTTCGACAATGGTAAAACAAGACCAGCAAGACCGCCCGATGCGCTGACATCCCGATAGGAGTTGCACATATCTCGTTCTCAGGGCAACACCAGATGAACACTACGTGCAGCTAAAACTAGCCCTCAAGTTTCCCCGAGGTGGCGCCGCAAGTGGCTCTGGTTCGGACCAACACTTAGAGAAGAATTGGCCCGGGGGGGTTAAAATAAAGATGACCCTCGGGTTAATTACTCCCAAGGGAAAGGTATAGGTTGTTAGGCAAATGTAAAATCAAGGTTAGGCCTTGCTGGAGGAGTTTTATTCAAAGCGAACTGTCAAGGGGTTCCCATAACACCCAACCACGTAAGGGACGCAAAATCAAGGAACATAACACCGGTATGACGGAAACTAGGGCGGCAAGAGTGGAACAAAACACCAGGCATAAGGCCAAGCCTTCCACCCTTTACCAAGTATATAGATGCATTAATTAAATAAGATATATTTTGATACCCCAACATATCCATGTTCCAACATGGAACAAACTTCAGCTTCACCTGCAACTAACAACGCTATAAGAGGGGCTGAGCAAAGCGGTAACTTAGCCAAACAATGGGTGCTTGGGCACTTTGGCCCGGAGGCCCGCCACCCCATGGCGCTGCTCCCAGCCGGCCCTGGGTGCCCGGCCACCCACCTGGGCACAGGCAGCCGGCCCGGGTGCCCAGTCCCCCTCGCCTGGGCGCCAGCAGCCACCCCCGGGTGATCGGGCTGTCAACCCCCGGTTGCCCGGCCCCTATAGCCAACTGCCGGGCAGCGGCCCTAACCGATCCGGGTGCCCGGACCCCTCCGAGAGTGCCCGCGTGCAAGTTGGGGTTTTGACCCTTGTATCTCCCTTCCCTCCCCTCTATTTCGTCCCTGACTATATATACTCCTTCCCTAGCTCATTTGAGAGCATAGCAAAGTATTAGAAACACAAAGAGAGAGCTTTGCTCATCTTCCTCCTATAGGAGATCTAGACCTCCTCTTGGAGATCAAACCCTCCTCTTGGAAAAGATCCACTTGGATAACAAGACCTCACCTAGTGGGAAGAACTTTTACCCTAGTGACATTTTCCTTGAATTGTTCATGTATGCTTGTGGATCTCTTGTATGCTACCCTTGTGGATGTGTTATTTGGGTTTGTTAGAGTGATTTCCTCCTTATGATCTTGTGTGTTCTTGCTCTTTCCCCCTCCAAGTGTGAAAAGATACCCTCTAGGGTTTCACCCTACAACAAATCATGATGCCTTCGTTCGACTAGTAGTTTAGGTTAGGATTTTTTTTAGTCCTCGCAGGTGCGATGCTCGAACTGATGGTGGCGCTTCTTCTTCGAGTTTGACTTCAACGCTTCGATCATCCTTGAGTTTGTCCGACATGGATTCATGTCGTCTCCTTGGGGCGACGATGTTAGGTTTTCTCGATGTGCGTCTGTTATGAGGAGATTTGGTGTTAGCTGCTTCAGATATATTCAAGGGTTCAACGGCAACGACTATGGCTCCACAACATTGACCGTTAGGGCACGTGCACAAAGACTTCTCGGATGTCATCGACAAGATCAAGCCGGCTCCGATAGGGGAGTAGTTATGCGTTGGTGGCTCGTTCTGGTGACAGTGGTGGTCGTTCTGTGGTCGGGGGACCTTGGTATGATTTTTTTATTATGTGATGAGGTGTTTTATACTTCGGGTGAACTTTTATAATAGATTCGTATCATTTTCGAAAAAAAGAACACATATCCTTGCCAAATCACTATTTTACCTTGCTAATGAAGTTAAACACAAAATGGCCCTACTTGGGAAGTATTTCATCGTCATACTTTTTTCTTATACGCCACTCACCTTGGTGTATTGGTTTACATGAAAAAGCTGAACTAGGGACCCTGGAGTCCCCTCCTTTGCAAAAAAACGACGTGATCTTGTAGTGTTTACATCCCACGTCTACAAGGGATGTAAACGGTGTTTTCCTGAGACGGGAGAAACGCCACGGTACTCAGTGTTTCCCTCCCTGAATGAATAAGAAATGGACAGCTGACGTCGGGCTTGCATGAAAAAAAAGATGATAAGTTAGATTTTTTTTAGCATTAAACCAAACTTTATTACTCAATTGTCAGGTTTACATGAATTACAAAAGGGTCGTGGGGTGTCCCCAGCCACACATGATGTCCTTCTTATAAGGATGTAGAGAACTTCACTAAATTATGGGCATCAACATTCATTGCCCGACCTTCAAAAACAAACTTGCAGCTAGTAAGTTCCCTTGCCCTTGCAACAATCTCCTTAATGATCATACCATATTTCCCATCCGAACATTTCTCTATCTCATCCACTAGTGTTTTACAGTCACATGCAATAATAACTCGACTCAAAGATAAATCGAGTGCAAGAGACAGAGCTTCTCTACAAGCAAGCGCTTCCAGCGTAGGAGGGTCCGTAATTAGGTCGAAGACCATAGCCGACGAACCAAGGTATTTGCTAGTATGATCCCAACAAATCGAGGCTGCCGCCCCCTGTCTCCCATTCCTTGCGAGTCCTCCATCCACATGGATCTTTGCGATGCCTTCGGCTGGCGCGTGCCATCCTCCCCTGCCTCCCGTTCTTGTGACAGTTGCTGCCCGAGGCTTGTCGCGAATGACACAGGCGCCCTCAAAACTTCAAGCTCCGAGATGAAGCTCTTAACAAAAGAGAAAATGGCATGTGGGCTCTGAAAGATTGCTTCATGGATAGCCTTCCGACCTGCTGTCCAAATTGCCCATAAAGTAACAACATAGTTTATTAACTGGGCATGTGGCAGATTATCAAACAAAGTGAATAACCATTTCTTCGCACCCGGCTCGCTTGTTGCATGTAGATGTTTAGCGAGATCGCCATCAACGAGGGCCTAAACGCAACGAGCCATTGAACAATCCAGGAGGGAATGCCTCCATGAATCTTGTGCTCCGCACAAGTGACAACAATCAACATCGGACATATTTCTTACATGGCGCACATCCTCAGTCGGGAGAGAATGTTTGGCAAGTCACCATAGAAAGTTTTTTACCTTGCCCGGGACCTGAACCGACCATAGAGAAGTCCAAGATTTCCCTTCGGCTGCCAAGTCAGATGATCCTGTAATTCCTTCGAGCCAATCCTCTCTTCGTCTTTTTGTATCTATCAGCATCCTGTACGCCGATCGTACTGTAAAAATCCCATTCTTCTCATGAGACCAAGCCCACTGATCGTTCATATGCCGTGTGCAAAGTGGGATACCATAGATCACATTTGAGTCTGCTGCTACAAAGACTTGCTCAACAATGTTTTTCCGCCAGGTTGCGGATGTATGATCAATTAACTCACTCACAAACTCTGGCGGATTAGATGACAAACATGCAATAAGTCTCATAGTGGCACTCCTAGGAATCCAATTATGTTCCCAAATTTTGGTTGAAGACCTGTCTCCAAATCTTCTTATCAAGCCTTGACAAAGTACATCACGTCCCTCCAAAATAGCCCTCCATATCTGTGATGGACGCTTACCCACTTCAGCAGCCAAAATTGAAGCATTAGGATAATAAACTGCCTTTAACAATCATGCACAAAGTGATTCTAGGTGCTGTAACAGTCTCCACGACTGACTAGCCAAAAGTGCAAGATTAAAAATCTCAAAATCCTGAAAGCCTAAACCACCCATAACATTGGGCTGTGTCATAGAGTTCCAAGAGACCCAGCTGGGTTTTCGTTTTCCATCCTTACTCCCCCACCAAAACTGCCTGATGAGCTTGTTGAGGTGTTCGCATAAATCTCTAGGAAACTTGAAACAAGATGTTGAGTACACAGGTATAACTTGGGCCACTGACTTAACTAACACCTCCTTCCCTGCATATGAAACTATTTTTTCAATATAACCTTTTACCTTGTTCCACAGTCTATCCTTGAGATACTTGAAAGCTCCAGATTTTGAATTACCAATATCAGATGGCATGCCCAGGTACTTGTCATTCAATGTTTCATTAGGAACATTCAGCATACCCTGGATCTGATAACTCCAACAGGTTTGACACCATCGTCGCCCCTTCATCATTAGATAATAAGTTAGATGTACACACCTAAAGTTGGTAAGAACTAATGGGCAATACCCCCCTCACTAGGCCCATCAAAGAAAGCAATTGCTACTTAATCGTAGGTTTGCTTTCGTGCAAGGCCCCCCTCCTGAAGCACGCAGTTGTCATTTTCAAGTAAACGACCCGCCCCCTTTCTTTGCCCGCTAGCCACTAGGATCTCATGAACCAGGAGCGCCAGCACCACTTCCTCGATCTTCCTATTGGAGGCATGATCGTGGTTTTCATTTCATTCATTTCGAAGGAAGTTTCATAGAGATAAGTGTGGGAAAATCCCTTCACTTTGTAAACATAAGCTGTTTTTGTATAGTGATCTCAGGTCATGGAGATCTCGAGGCATGTGGGGATTTATCACATAGTTTCTTTCGAAAAGGGATGATGGAAAAGTGAAAACTGGACTTCGACTTGGAAACGCCCACGTAGACCATGACGCTTTAGAAAAGGGTTGGATTATGGGCTCATCGTATTTAGTGTCAAACTTTGACCATAAAATTAACTAGTAAAATACAAATTAGTTCATAAAAATTATATGATGGAAACTATCTTTTTCGAATATCAAAAGCTTTGCACATGTAAGTTTGGAATCCAATGAACGAATAAGTTTTGGACTGCCATTTTAGAAGCTGGCAGTACGTACCTACACACTAACATTTATATGACTGGAAATCCAATCGTGTCAATCCAAGGAGCCAATGTCTCAGTAGGCTCAGCGTCTAAGTACGTAACATGTAATCCTTGAGCTTGACAAAACTACAACACCTAGCTGCGCATCCATGTACTATGTTCAGCAGAATGGACATCGAATCAAAAGTAGAATGTTTTGGAATAAACAACACTGACAGAGCAACACCATGTCACCCATTTAAGCATCTCCATTGCTGATTGTATGAAAAGGTGCTATTACATAGTAGACCATCCAGCTAAGTTAAGTTCTCTCACAAATTGAGCCCAAAAAAAAGCTATGTTCTCTCCAGGGTACTAGGGAGGTCTCTCAATTGCAGCCTGAAACAAGATAGGAAATGAACATGTAAGCATAAGCCTGAAGCACAAGACATTTCGAAACAACATAGAAGACGAGATGCTGAGATTGCTCAAGAAAAAGCACTGAATGAACAATGTATAAGCATAAGCCTGAATGAACAATGTATTAAGTTGCAGTTATTCACATTTGTCTACCAAGGAATATGAGCCTTACCTTGAGAAATTCATAGGCTTACATCTTGATGTTGAAATACTCAGGATCAAAATGGTGTAGCCTCACATATCCATCCTCACCACCACTCGAAAAGCTAAGGACATTATATGGAAAAATACGGGTCATTAAAACTGGAATCATAAGAGATGAGATAACAAGAACTGAAGCTCAAAGAAGGAAGCTGAAAAACCCTATTTCTCAAAAGCATTTGGATAAACATATATGAGAGATCACAAAAGAAATATAATAGAAGTATCAAAAAAAAGGATTGGCAGCTCTCATAAGTTTATTTTACAACATATTCAGAATAGCGTATATGACAAAAGTATTGGACTGAAATCACTGAGCTGCCAAACCAGCTGGTAGAATAGAACAGAATGCACAAGAAAGCATGATCAAGCAATTACAGGTTAGATCTGCCAAAATAAATTATGGGGACAACATAGCTCTCATATCCAACTTTTCATCAAAACAAGGCCAGCGTAGCGTATATTGACAATGTAATTGGCTATAGTCACTGAGCAACATTATTACTAAACATGACAAAAGAGAATTCACAAGATAAAAGGTGTGAAGATAAGGCACCAAAATACTAAGGAGACAACATGTGCTCAAACAGATGGAAATGGCAAGTATAATGTGACATAGGATTACTTCATGTAGCTCTCATATAAACTTTTCATCAAAATATGATCAGTATAGAGTATATTGCCAATGTAATTGGCTCTAATCACTGAGCTACATGTTGAGGAAAAAACATAACAGAAAAAGGTAGGAAGCCAGGGCACTGGAACAAAGGAAACAAAATATGTCACAAACAGATAGCAAAGACGAGCAATGTGTGACAAGCCATAAGTCAATGCCCATGTAGAATTTAAGATACAGAGGATGACTTAAGACTTAGGATGGGAGACAATAAAATGGTGATTGAGGATTACTTCACCATGATCTTCTCTCACTGAAGATAAAAAAATATGAATAGAAAACAATAAAAAGATATGTTCTCATAATACGTGATGACATCCTAAAGACTCAGAATAGCGTATATCACCATGAATCTACATGGCTTAATCATTGAGCAGATTTTAGCATACTCAGTGCAACAGAGGCATATTGCAAACCCAACGTGAGAAGCAAAATGTAAATATAAGAGATCAACATGAAATAGTAAACAGGGTTACTGAACACATATAATATTCAAAATCAAGCTCTGATTTCATAAGATTTGACGACATTCTAAAGACTCAGAATAGTGTATATCGCCATGAATCTAAATGGAACAGAGGCATATCACAAACCCAAGCGCAGAGGCAAAATACAAACATAAGAAATCAAAATACAAACAGAGTATGAACTAACCTCCTCCCATCAGGATTAAATGCTAATGCATTGATAGGTCCAAAATGTCCTTTAACACCACCAATCTCTTCTTCTAAAATCTGAGATTGACAACAAAATCTTGTTACAGAAGTTGACAACATATACACATACAGAAAGTAACTCCCCATAGGAAGTCAAGAGCCATCTGTGTAAATATATGCAAAGGAATCTAGTTCACCTTGTGGAAAAATTTGGCCTCAAATTTACCAGCACGACGATCTGTCATAGTAACATTCATAGCATCTTGGCCACCTCCAATAACCACCTAAGGATAGCAAAAAAGTATGATGTTCAAAAAATACAAATACACATACAAATGAGTTTCCGTAGAATAAATAACAAATAGACCGTTATAATGTACTCCCTCCGTTCGGAATTACTTGTCGCAGAAATGGATGTATCTAGATGTATTTTAGTTCTAGATACATCCATATCCGAGACAAGTAATTCCGAACGGAGGGAGTACCAATTTAGTTTAGAATCATGAATGCATGGGATGAGCATTAAACACAGATGCAGAAAAACTAAGATAACAAATATGCAAAGGAATCATGGTTTACACAGTTTGACAAACTTGGCCTTAATTAATGAGAACAAGAAATCAAAGTTAGGAAATAGATGGGCACGACAAAAATATGTGACACTCAAGACCAGAGCACATACACGGTAATCCTATCCAACTTCATTAATTACCAAAAGGGCTAGACTGCAAGGAAGCACATTCTGGACCAAATTCATAGTCAATCCAAACTTCATAATTGACCGCGGAAATATACACTTAGCTTGTAAAAAGACCAAGAGTTCAAGAGACAACCCCATGTGCTTTGAGAGAGCTTATATATTCAAATGCTTGCAGCAACTTAAGAACAATGGCAGATAAGGTGACAGATACAGGAGCATACATGATCAAGAGTAGGAGATATGTCAACAGCATTAACCGGTCGCTCTGTGACATATGTCTTTATCAGGGTCAGTGTTCTTGCATCCCATAGCTGCGACATAGCAGATATGTCAGAAAAATCCATATGTTAAAAAATAAAGTATAAACAGGTTATCAGGGCAGCAATACCAAAAGTATCACCTTAGCAGATTTATCCAAGGAACCTGTGAGGAAATGAGACCAATCTAAGGATTTTGACAGTGAGCTAATTGCCTTCTGATGTCCAACCTCCTTGTCTGACTCCTTCAGCAGCTTTCCGGTCTACAAGCCCAGAGAAAATAAAACATAAATGCACAACATCATACAAAAATGGGAAAGCGACATCGTACATACTGATTGAATTAAACACCTGGCATGTACAACAAACATTGAATGACGAGAGATAGTGGCATGTAAACTTTGCAGGAGATAACTTATTGGTTCCTTCATTCTTTCTAATGAAAGACCCACGGAAAGAAAATTGCATTCTAGTGGGGGGGGGGGGGGGGGGGGGATACTCTAGTAAGGTGGACTACATACTAAGCATCCACCATGGCCAGATTTACAGATATTAACTGTTTGCTGTGTTAATTCAAGGAGTTGGTGGCTATAAGAAACTCACGGAATCAGACCACGTGACAAGGAAATTCAGGGCGTGTGTGAAATATAAAGCACTGAGCTCAAGTAACATTTTACATTACAACCAATACATCGACAATCATGCAACAATAGTTGCAAGCTCCTACCAAGAGCAAATTGCCACAGGTAGATGGCACCAGACACCCTAATAGGCCACAGAACTGATCGCCAGCATGACTCAACAAGACTACTTGCAAGCTTGGGGTGCTAACCTCAGAGTCCCAGATGCGGATGGTGGCATCCTCACCGGCGGTGATGATGGTCCGGTTGCCGGGCCCCCACACGGCCCTGTTAATCCTCCCCGTGATGCCGGAGATCACAAGAGCTGACTCCTCCGTTTCTGCAAACCACAAACACATTATAAAATCCACATTCACGTCACAACTAGACATCTAGAAACTTCCAGGAGAAGAGTAAACCGTACGGTCTTGCAGGTCGTCGGCGATGCGCTTGACCTGCGCGGTGGGCATATTCCCCATGAAACTGTCGGTGGTGATGACCGCCAGGTGGTCGCCGATGGCTAAGTCGACGGAGCGCGCGGGGGCGTCGAACCTGAAGGTGAAGAGCTCCTTCCCCGTCTTGACGTCCCAGAGCTTGGCAGTCTGGTCGGCGCTCCCCGTGATGAGACGCGCGGAGTGGCGGGAGACATCGCAGGACCATACCGCGCCGTTGTGGCCGCGGTAGGTGCCGAGGCGGTCGCCGTTGTCGGCGTACCAGACGGTGGGGGTGTGGTCCTTGGCGCATGAGAACAGCAGGTCGCCGTCCCGGTTGTACTTCAGGAACGTGAGCGGGCGCTCGTGCCCCTTCATGAGAATAGGCCTCATCTTGCCGCTGACTGCTGCTCGCCGCCGGGAGGTGCAGGGTTGGGTAGGGTTAGGGAAGTGTAGGAATCTGGATCGTGCGTTGCGGCGGAGCAAAACCCTAGCTGCGGTTGGACAAGAGGCTTTGTGTGAGAAATCTACGCCGTTAGGCGGCTGTATTAAGCACGAAGGCTGGGCTGGGTTTCGGCCCAACAAGAACTACGGGCTGAAACAAAATGCGCCCAACGTTCGCACGAGGACTATTTAACAAGCGCTCCTTCAACAGAACGGCAACAATCAGCGTCACTTGGCGCGCTCTCAACCATTCGCCACGTGTCGCATTCTGAACGCTTCCTTCAGATTTTGTTTCTTTTTATCTTTCTGCACGCGTTTTCGGCTTTTTAAACGGGTTTTTTTGAGATTTTTTCGACATTTTAGTTTTTCACTGTTCCTCCTTAGCTTTTTAAAAAAAATGAAAAAAATTTACATGAAAAAATGTGTTTTTCCCTTTCATAAGAGTTACGGTTTTTGCTTCCGCGAGAGGCACGGTTTTGCTTTCGTGAGACTCATGGCCGTGCCTCTCAAAAACGAGAAAAACACATTTTTTTTCTTTCATGAGAATCACAGTTTTGTTTCCGTGAGATACACGGGTGTGCTTTCGCAAAAGTCACGGTCGTGCCTCTCGGAAATGAAAAAAGAACGCGTTTTTTTTCACGAGTCACGGTTTTGCTTCCGGGAGAAGTATGATTATGCTTTCGCGAGAGTCATGGTCGTGCCTCTCGGAAAGGAAAAAAACTTGGTTTTTTGTTTTTCTTTCTTTCGCGAGAGTCACGGATTTGCTTCCGCAAGAGTCGTGGTTGTGCTTTCACGAGAGTCATGGTCGTGCCCCCTCAGAAACGAAAAAAACGCGTTTTTTTTCTTCCGCGAGAGGCACGGTTGTGATTTCGTGAGAGGCATGGGCGTGCCTCTATTAGAAAGAAAAAAACATGTGCTCCCGGTTTGTTTTTTCGTCCGATGTTTTTTCATGAAAAAAAGTTCGTCAAACTCTATCAACATGGGATCTAGTTTTGAAGATCTCGACGCGAGGAATGCAACGGTGAAAACTGTTTAAGATTTGGATGCACGGTTTAAGAGATAAACGTTTTGAATAAACGGATCTACGAAAATAGCAAAAACTCGCGCCACTTGTCGCAACTAGGAGAATTGGAGTGATCTTTGCAACGAGTACTTCTTAATTAGTGATTCTGCACATTCAGCGATCTCTAAGATTTCTCTCGCTGAAGCATTTAGACAAGGGGAGCGCCTATAGGGCGCATCACGCGCTGCGAAGGAAGCCGACGCGCACCCCCGCTCCTCTGGGCCGGCCCATGTGTGGCCGGGACGCCGCCTATTTTTTTTGCGAATGTTTTCTTTCTATTTTTGTCCTTTTCTTTTTTTCAATAATTTGGGATACCAAAACGTCCTAAATTTCAGAAAAGTTGCTAATTTTGACTAAAACAATCATGATTTAAAAAAAAATCATGACTTCCAAAAAGATGCTCGGTAATTCAAAAAATGTTCATGAATTAGGCAAAAAATGTTCACAAATTTAAAAAATGTTCATCAATTTAAAACAATGTTCATGATTTCAAAAAATGTTCGTGAAATTGAAAAATGTTCACAAAATAAGTAATCATGATTACAGAAAAATGCTCTGGAATTCAAAAACTGCTCACGAATTTGTAAAAAAATTGTTCACAAACTTAAAAAATGTTCATAATTAAAAAAATTCAAACAAATATTCACTAATTTGAAAAATGTTCGCGAATTTAGAAAAAATGTTTACGATTCAAAATAATGTTCACAAATTCAGAAAAATGTTCAGGATTCAAAAAATGTTCGCTAATTCTAAAAAATGTTCATGAATTTGAAAAAATATTCACGTTTTTGAAAAAGTAGCCTTTAATTTTAAATTATTCACTATTTCAAAAACAAATGTTCATGATTTGAAAAACTTGTTGATGACGTAAGAGAATTTTCACAAATTTCTAAAAAAATTGTTCATGATTTCGAAAAAAATGTTTGTGAGTTTTTAAAAAATATTCACAGTTTCCAAAAAAAATGTTCATGATTTAAGAGTAACGATTTAGTAGAAATAAAACCATGATTTTGGAAAAAAAAATCATCATTCGAAAAAAATACCATTTTAGAAACAAAATCGCGAATTAATACATTTTCGGAAATTGGAAAACAAGAATAAAAATGAAAACATAAAAGTAAACAAAAAATGAAAAGAAAACAGAAAAAGGAAAAGAAAAAACGAAAAAGGAAAAAGGAAAAAGAAAACCCGAAAGAAAAACATAAAAAACCGGTTCAGGGAAGGTTCTAGAACCTTCCAAAACCGGCTGGGGTTAAACCCGGAAATGGTACGCGCTGTATAGGACCTTCGTTTAGACAAATCGGACCGGCGCACTAGCCGCATAGAGAAATAGGCTGAAGCATTTAGACCAATCGGGCCGGCCCAATAGCCGCATAGAGAAATAGAAAAACTATCAGAATATTTCTCTAGGTTCGCAAGGGAATTCGAACCTAGGACGTTTTGATAATAGGTAGAGGTGCTTGCCAATGCGGCAATGTTGACTTCGTGGCCACGTAGGAGTCGGAGTCTCCTTTAGGTAAAAGACTGGGTTCTTAAAAAAGGTAAAATATCGGAGTTTTTTTTTTACTTTTCCGTTTTTTTCTTTTTCCGTGTCTTTCGTTCTTTGTTTGGTTTTCTTATTATTTTCCTCCATATTTCTTTTTTCATTATTATAATTCATTTTATTTTTCTCATTTTATGGTTTTTTATTCAGCATTCTTTGTTTTTCTTCTGGTTCCATTCTTTTTTTTCATTCAACATTTTTCAAATAAGTGTTCAACATTTTTTCTAATACTTGTCCAATAGTTTTTGAAATACTTGTTCAACAATTTGTTATAGATGATCAACATTCTTTCAAATACTTGTTCAAAAATTTTCAACTACTTGTTCAGCATTTTTATATACATGATCAACATTTTCTCAGATACTTGTTCAACATTTTTCAAAATATTTGTTCAACATTCTTTAAATACCGATTCAACATTTTTAAATACATGATCAACATTTTTTCCAAAATACATGTTCAATATATTCCTTTCTTTTTTTCATTCTACATTTTCGTATATGTGAAAAACATTTTTTTAATAAGTGATCAACATTTTTTTATACATGTTCAACATTGTCCCAACGATTATTCAACATTTTTCAAATACTTGTTCAACATTTAATACTTATGTCAACATTTTTGAAATACATGTTCAACATGTTTTAAATACGCTTTCTACATTTTTTTAATAATTATTCACATTTTTAATACTTATTCGAAATATTTCAAATACTTGGTCAATATTTTTCAAATACTCATTAATATTTTTTTATACTTATTCAACATTTTTCAAATACTTGTTCAACATTTTTAATACTTATTCAACAATTTCACATACTTGTTCAACCTTTTCAAATACTTGTTCAATATTTTTTAATACTTATTCAACATTTTTTCAAATATTTATTTAACATTTTTCAAATGTGTTTTGAAGAGTGTTTTTCGTAACACACTCACACACACACACACACACACACACACACACACACACACACACACACACACACACATATATATATATATATATATATATATATATATATATATATATATATATATATATATATATTTTGCGGGGGTAGCCTCTCAGCCACAACCAAGTTTACAATGAAGTCTAACCCCGAGTACAACCACAGTGCGGTTCGGGGGTACTACGGCCATAAGCAGCAAGTTCATGGCTAACCTTATTCTGCGAACGACGACAAAGAGTAAAAGAAATCTCCCTATCTTCAGTTGAGGCCAAACTTTTAATCTCCTGTATCACGAAGCGATGTACTGATCTATCATCGGAATTTGCTATGATCAGCGACACTGCCTCAGAACTATCTAGTTCTACCAAAATTGGCAGCGTCGTCCGGTGGAGGGCTAGCTCCAGCCCCTCCCTACACGCCGCGAGCTCGCCGCCCAGCGTGTTACCACAAGTACGGAGTTCACGGCAAGCGCTAAAAATGATGTTTCCCTGAGTGTCCCGGAGGATCATCCCACCTCCTGCCATACTTGTAGCCGGTATGAAGCTTCCGTCCATGTTCAACTTGGTCCATCCTGTAGTAGGAGTGACCCAGCTCAGCTCCTCTTTAGCTAGGGCGCTAGTTGTATGTGATGGTGGCGCAGCATTGATCATCATTTCCCCCTTCATAACATCACTATTGGGGTATTGCTTGAGGCATAATAAAGAACTGATATATCCATGTAAGAACTGCCATATAATGTACAAAATTCTTGCATGGATTAAAAAATAGTTCATGAAGTGAGTATTTTACGGCCAACATAGTTCATGTCTCCTTAATCTATTAGTATAGCATGTTTCCAACCGCAAAAAAAGTATAGTATGTTGCCCTTGGTGAAGCAGCCAAGGAACTGTATTTTTTATTTTTCGGTTTTTTGTGTATACATTTACGTTGTATAACATCTCGCGGACCGGCCCACTTGCAGGTTTCCTTCAGCGATGAATCAATGAGAATTCGCGTGAAGCGACATATATCAGCGCCCCAACATTCGCACGTACATTTCCGCCAGCATAATCACGATGGGTCTTTTTTATGTACGAAAAATATAGAGCTTCATAACCGAGGTGCCTAAGAGCACATATCTGAAACGCCCACGATGCGGCTATAGCTCCCACGTGTCGAGGCACGATTTAGAGTCATAACCACATAATGGTTTTGTTGCAAGAAGGGTCATCTTCACAACATCTCATGTAATGAACAAGAAAGAGATAAATAGAGTTGGCTTACAATCACCACTTCACACAAAACTTAAATAATTCATACATCATCCAAAATACACACATAGACCGACTGCAGTCAAATCCAAAAGAAAGGAAGATAACCCCAAATGCTAGATCCCTGATCGTCCCAACTGGGCTCCACTACTGATCATCAGGAAACGAAACATAGTAACGACCAAGGTCCTCATCGAACTCCCACTTGAGTTCGGTAGCATCACCTGCACTGGCATCATCGGCAACTGCAACTGTTTTGGTAGTATCTGTGAGTCACGAGGACTCAGCAATCTCAAAACCCGTGAGATCAAGACTATTTAAGCTTATGGGTAGGATAAGATGATGAGGTGGAGTTGTGGCAAGCGCTAAGCAAATATGGTGGCTAACATACGCAAAAAGAGTAAGATGAGAAGCTACGCAACAGTCGTGAAGCTACAAGTGATTAAGAAGTGATCCTGAAGCTACTTACGTTCAAACATAACCCAAACCGTGTTCACTTCCCGGGCTCCGCCGAAAAGAGACCATCACGGCTACACACTCGGTTGATTCATTTTGATTAAGTCAAGTGTCAAGTTCTCTACAACCGGATATTAACAAATTCCCATCTGCCACATAACCACGAGCACGGCTCTCGAAAGTTTATGCCCTGCATGGGTGTCCCAACTTAGCCTATCACAATCTCTCACGATCAACGAAAGATATTCCTTCTCCCGGAAAGACCCGATCAGTCTCGGAATCCCGGTTACAAGACATTTCGACAATGCTAAAACAAGACTAGCAAGACCGCCTAATGTGCCGACAAATCCTGATAGGAGTCGCACGTATCTCGTTCTCAGGGCACACCAGATGGGCCAGACGTCGGGTTGGCTGAGACCCTGGTTGCCGAGGGGGCGCCGGACATCGCCTAGTTCGGACCAACACTCAGAGGAGCACTGTCCCGGGGGGGGGGGGGGGGTTAAAATAAAGATGACCCTCGGGTTTGCAACTCCCAAGGGAAAAAGGCTTAACTTGTTAGGCAAATGTACAACCAAGGTTGGGCCTTGATGAAGGAGTTTTATTCAAAGCGAACTGTCAAGGGGGTCCCATAATCCCAACCGCATAAGGAACACAAAATCAAGGAACATAACACCGGTATGAAGGAAACTAAGACGGCAAGAGTAGAACAAAACACTGAGCAAAAGGCCAAGCCTTCCACCCTTTGCCAAGTATATAGATGCATTAATTAAAATAAGAGATATTGTGATATCCCAACATATCCATGTTCCAACATAGAACAAACATGCAAGGCACCTGCACCTAGCAACGCTATAAGAAGGGCTGAGCAAAAGCGGTAACTTAGCCAAACATCGGTTTGCTAGGAAGGTGGGTTAGAGGCTTGACATGGCAATATGGGAGGCATGATAAACAAGTGGTAGATAGCGCGACATAGCGATAGAATGAACAACTAGCAAGCAAAGATAGAAGTGATATCGAGGGTAATGGTCATCTTGCCTTCAAAGTTCTCAGAGTTGTTGAAAGCTTGATCCTCGTTAGCGTACTCAATAGGTTCCTCATTCATGTACTCGTCTCCCGGCTCTACCCAAAGCAAGAACACAAGCAATGGAACAACAATCAATCTTGGTGCAATGCACAAGCAACATGATGCAATACATGGCATGATATGCAAGATATGATATGCAATGCATATGTGTGCTCCAGAAGGGAAAGAATGATCAAGGCATCAACTTGGCAAACCAAGTATGACGTTGGAAAGATGAGGTGATTTCGGTCGAAATCGATATAAGGATCACCGGAAACGGATGCACGGTTTGCAAATGGCAAGCAATACAAGGATGATGCAAATCTGCGTTTAACAGCATGATAGCACTTAGAATGCAACAAGAAACTAAGCTACTGCACTCCAACATAGCAACAAAGCATATGGCAGTGATGTACAAGAGATACTTGACAAAACATGAACACTGAGCTATGGCTAAATCACACTAGAACAAGTTCAAACAAGCATGGAAAAAGTGCAAAAGATATCGGCTTCACCGACTTGGTGAAAATACTAACATGTCGAAAACAACATCAGGAAGCAATGTTTAGAGCAAGCAAACGACATGCTAAAGAACATATCATGGCAAAAAAGGCATGGCATGCTTCTACTAAAAGCACTTAACAAAACGCCTTTACTGAACATGAGACAAAAAAGCACAGAAGATATGATGGCACCCACGTAAACATAGCAAGTTTTATAAACAGATTCAGACAGTGAAATTCAGGACATGGCAGAAATAGATTCATGATAGCAAATTTGCAAGCTCATTCCAGTCACCACAAAGCATTACATGACAACACAAACATAGAAAAAGTAATAAGACATGTTCAAGATGCTAAGAATGGCAATAGCAAGTTCATAGGATGCATGGATCACTAGCAAAACACATGACAATATTGATTAACATGTTAATAATCTGCCAGGAATAATATATTGCAAGAGTAGAGCAAGAAAATGACATGCTGGAGTTCTCCATAATTGCCACCAGAGGCATGAATGAATAAATCATAACCATATGTTCAAAACATACTTACTGAAGTATCTCAAAATAAGCATGGATCTCATGGTAACAACAAGTTTACATAGCATCAAAATATATCAGGAAAAGGACTTAGCAAAACTACTAAGTGCCTGAAAACAACAACATTATGAAGCCTACTTTGCATGCTTGTGCAAGTCACCACATAGATCACAAAAATACAAGCCTTGCTCCCCTGTAAAGATGGCATGATGGAGATCATAACACATGTAGACATCATGCCCAAAGGATGCACACAAAAAATGCAACAAAATGACAAATCACCATGTACTGTTAAGAACCAGCAGTTAACATTTTATAGCACCCTTGCAACGCTGATAATGGCATCAATATGGACAGTAACATGCATGGAAATACCACAAACACGAAGAGCTTAACGAGACAAACATTTCAACATATCATATGCATGATTTGGCGACACGGTCACAGAGATACGACATGATGAAGGAGGCATAAAAATATCAGGGAAAAAGACTTGGAGAAAATTTTACCCCACGAAAAACTGGACGAGGATGTCCCGGGACGGAGGGATCCGGGCGCGCGCGGTGGTGTTTGGTTGGGGAACCCGGTGGATCTGGTCCACCCGACCAGATCCGGACGGGGACGGGTCCGGCGGCAGCGGGCTCGCCGGAGGCCGGCGGCGACGGTGGTGCGGCGGCCGGAGCGAGGTGGCGCGTTGGCAAGGTGGTGGCCGGAGCGGCGACCGAGGAGGCAGCGGCGAGGCGGTCAGTGGCGGGGGTGCGGCGCCAGGCGGCAAGGTGAGGCGGTCGGCGGCGGCGGCGTGGGAGGCCGGAGCCTCGGGCGGCGGCGGCGGATGGATGGGCCCGCGGGGGCTAGGGACGGGTCGAGCGGGCTGGCGTGGTGGGCGGTGGCGGCGTGCCACGTGGCAGGCACAGGTTGGACCGTGTGGCGGCGGCGCGGTTGTCCGGCGCGGACGAACACGTCCGGCGGCGGAGTGGGAAGTTTGCTATGGTTTCATCTGCGCGAATTTCGGGGGGGGGGTGCACAAATTTATAGGTAGAGGGAGCTAGGAGTGTCCAAATGAGGTGCGGTTTTCGCCCACACGATCGTGATCCAACGACGGAGAGCATGGAGGGGGTTTAGATGGGTTATTGGGCTTTTTTGGAGGGGTGTTGGGCTGCAACACTAAAGAGCCTTTTGCGGTTACCCGGCTAACCGTTGGGGCATCAAACAACCTCCAAATGGAATGGAATTTGACATGCGGTCTACTGGTGATGTACCAAGGCCACTTGACAAATCTCGGTCCATTCCGAGAACGTTTTTCTCCCGCTCATGAACAAGACAAGAGGGGTGCGCCGGGTGCATGTGGGAGTGTCAGATTGCAAAATGGACAACGGGGAAAATGCTCGGATGCATGAGACGAACACAAATACAAATGAGATGCACATGATGACATGATATGAAATGCATGACATGAACACAATACAAAACGGAAGACAAAAACCCAACCACGAAGGAAATCTCATATCACATAGCCAAAAATGGTAAGAGTCGGAGTTACAAATATGAAAAGTTACATCCGGGGTGCTACAACACTCCACCACTACAAGAGGATCTCGCCTCGAGATCTAGGACTGAAAGAACTCCGGATATTCAGAACGGAGGTGATCCTCGCGTTCCCAGGTGGCTTCTCGGTCGGAATGGTGTGACCACTTCACTTTCAGGAATTTGATTGACTTGTTGCGAGTCTTGCACTCGGTTTCTTCAAGAATAGCAACGGGTTGCTCATGATAAGACAAATCTTCTTGGAGATCAATCTCTTCGAAGTTGATAGTGCGCTCCGGAGTCTTGAAGCAATTGTGAAGCTGTGACACATGAAACACATCGTGCACGTTTGCGAAGTTAGACGGAAGCTCAAGTTGATAGGAGAGGTCGCCTCTTTTGCCAATGATCTTGAAAGGACCCATGTATATCGGGGCAAGCTTCCCTTTGATACCGAAGCGACGAGTGCCTTTCATTGGAGAGACGTGGAGGTAGACATGGTCTCCGATCTCGAAAGCCAAGTCACGGTGCTTGCTATCATAGTAACTCTTCTGGCGTGCTTGCACGACTTTGACATTTTCACGGATTACTTTACACATTTCTTCAACTTTTGTGATCAAGTCATTTCCAAGAAGTTCGCATTCACCAGTCTCTGACTAATTGAGAGAAGTATGACACTTTCTGCCATAGAGAATCTCGAATGGGGCCTTGCCCAAACTCGCTTGGAAGCTATTGTTGTAGGAGAACTCGGCATATGGAAGACAATCTTCCCACTTCATACCGAAAGAGATGACACAAGCCCTGAGCATATCTTCGAGAATTTGATTTACTCGCCCGACTTGGCCACTTGTTTGAGGATGGAAAGTTGTGCTGAAGCGAATGTTGGTGCCCATGGCCTTCTGGAAGGAGTCCCAGAACTTAGAAGTGAAAATGCTTCTGCGGTCTGAAGAGATCAATTGCGGAATACCGTGCAAGGTGACAATCCTGGAGGTGTATAGCTCTGCCAACTGAGTTGCTGTGATAGATTCTTTGATTGGAAGGAAATGAGCCACTTTTGTAAGCTTGTCAATGACAACGAAGATAACATCATTCCACTCTTGGACTTAGGAAATCCAGTAATGAAGTCCATTTCAATATGGTCAAACTTCTATTCTGGAATAGCAAGAGGTTGGAGGAGACCAATTAGTCATTGGTGTTCTTCTTTCACCCTTCGGCAGACATCACATACATTCATGAATTGAGCAATCTCTCGCTTCATTCGAGTCCACCAGTACGACTGCTTGAGGTCATGGTACATCTTCGTACTTCCAGGATGAATAGACAGAAGAGAATTGTGTGCTTCGTTCATTATGACCTTCCTTAGATCACCTTTAGGAACCACAATCCGGTCCTCGAAGAATAAAGTATCTTTGTCATCAATGCGATAACACTTGTATTTGGGTTGGCTCTTGGCAATAACATGTTTCACTCTCTTCACCATGGTATCAAGGAGTTGTGCCTCACGAATTTGGTCTTCCAAAGTAGGAGTGACTTGAAGGTTGGCAAGAAAACCTTGAGGAACAACTTGGAGATTGAGTTTGCGGAAAGCTTCACAAAGATCCGGTTGGAAGGTCTTGAGAATTAAGCTGTTGCAGTAAGCCTTCCTTCTCAAAGCATCTGCAATGACATTGGCCTTGCCTGGAGTATATTCAATACTCGAATTGTACTCTTGAATCATTTCGACCCATCGAGTTTTCCTGATGTTGAGGTTGGGTTGAGTGAAAATATACTTGAGGCTCTTGTGATCTGTGAAAATGTCCACTTGCCTTCCCAACAAGAGATGTCTCCACGTTATTAATGCATGGACAACTGCCGCCAACTCAAGATCATGAGTGGGGTAGTTCTTTTCGTTGGGCTTCAACTGACGAGAGGTATAAGCCACAACTTTCTTCTCTTGCATGAACACAACGCCGAGACCTTGCAAAGAGGCATCACAGAAAACTTCGAATGGCTTGGATTCATCAGGAGGAGTCAAGACATGAGTTGTGACTAGCTTCTCTTTGAGGGTGTTGAAAGCAACGTCACACTTAGGTGTCCAGACATACTTGACATGCTTTTGGAGGAGGTTGGAAAGAGGCTTTGCAATCTTTGAGAAATTCTCAACGAATCTTCGGCAATAGCTCGCGAGTCCAAGAAAACTATGGAGCTGCTTGACATTCTGAGGAGGTTCTCAGTTCACAATAGTGGACACCTTCTTGGGATTAACAGCGATGCCCTTGGCGGAGATGATATGACCAAGGTAAAGAACTTCATCAAGCCAAAACTCACATTTGGAAAACTTCGCATAGAATTGATGCTCTCTGAGCTTGTCGAGCACCAATCTCAAATGCTTGGCATGATCCTCCTTATTCTTGGAGAAGACCAAGATATCATCGAGATACACTAGGATGAATTCATTTGTGTAAAGGTTGAAGATGAAGTTCATCATGCGAGAGAACGTTGGAGGAGCATTGACAAGGCCGAAAGACATGACAGTATATTCATAAGAACCATAGCTTGTTCTGAATGCTGTCTTGGGAATATCTTGTTCACGAATGCGAATCTGATGATAACCCATATGGAGGTCAAGCTTGGAGAATACTTTGGCACCTTTAAGTTGCTCGAATAGCTCATTGATGTTGGGAAGTGGATACTTGTTCTTAATTGTCTTCTTGTTCAATGGACGGTAGTCGACACAAAGTTGGTCCGTGCCATCCTTCTTCTGGACAAAAAGAACACCACAACCCCACGGAGATGAACTCGGCATGATCAGACCCAGACGCTCTTGTTCATTGAGCTGTTTCTTCAATTCCTTCAGCTCCTTTGGTCCAAGCTTGTATGGATGCTTGCAAACTTGTTCCGTGCTAGGCTCAAGATCGATAACGAATTCAACTGGTCGGCGAGGAGGCATTCCCGGAAGCTCTTCTGGAAAGACGTCTTGGTACTCACAAATGACTAGAATCTGCGAGATGGCATCCAACTCGCCCTTCTCATTGAGAGAAAACAGTTGAATGGTTTCGTCACAAGCAGCATAGATGATCACATTCTCAGAAGAGTGTGTCAATTGAATTTCCATGGCAGCACAATCAAGCTGAGCCTTGTGCTTAGAAAGCCAGTCCATCCCGAGAATCAGATCAATATCCGAGTCACCAAGAACAATTGGAGAAGACAGAAATTTATAGTTTCCCATCTTGATAACGGAATCCCGAACGAATACTCGAGAAGTCATCTGCCGAGCCGGAGAAACAATAGACAATGGTGTCGACAATACTTGAGTAACCAAATCATGCATAGCCACAAAAGGTCTTGAAATGAAAGAATGCGTTGCACCAGAATTGAATAAGACTTTTGTAGGAATGTCATTAACTGAGAGATTACCCATTATCACATCAGTAGATTCCTCTGCTTGAGCTGCATTCATCATGTTCACCTTAGCATGCTTGGGATTATTCTTGACCACTGAATTGCTTGAAGATCTCACAGGAGGAGGAGGCGGAAGGCGCCTTTGGTTGAAGCACTTGTTTGCATAGTGATCTTTCTGCTGACACTTGTTGCAGATCACCTCTGAGAGCGGACGATGATAAGGAGCACTTGACCTTGGAGCTTGAGTTTGAGACTTGTTTTGATAGCCTGGGTTGGGTGGGTGGGAAGATCATGGCCACCTTTCGTCTTCTGCTAGTAGGGATGACGAAACGGAGGAGCAGGAAGCCAGAAATTCTGTTGCTTAGCTGCCACTTGCGAGGAAGAAGAAGACTGAACTGTATCCCTGATTCTCTTCTTAGAAGCCTGACACTTGAGCTGAGCAGCTTCTTGCTTGAGGGCCATGTCATAGAATTGATCGAACTCAGTCGGCTCAAGAAGCACGAGAGCTAACTGCAGATCTTCTCCGAGGCCACCTCTGAATTGATAGATCATACTCTTTTCATCAGGAACGTCTTGTTTAGCGAAGCGAGCAAGTTTCTGAAACTGGATATTGTATTGATACATGGACATGCTGCCTTGCTTGAGATTGCGGAACTCCTCACGCTTGCTCTCAGCAACACTTGTTGGAATATGATGAGCTTTGAAGTCTCGGGGAAATCATCCCAGGTAATAACACGACTTCCTCTGGAATCTTTGTATTGTTGATACCAATCAGCAGCTTGGTCCTTAAGTTGAAACGAAGCAAACTTGACAAAGTCCTCAGGCCTGACATTGCTACATTCAAAATGCTTGCAGATGTCCACGAGCCAATCATCGGCGTCTGTGGCCTCGACACAGTTGCTGAAAGACTTCAGCTGGTTTGCAAGGAACTGGTTGAGGGTAGCAAACTGAGGCTGATTGTTGAAATTCCCTTGGTGTTGATTTCCTTGGTTGCCTTGACCTTGGTTGCGCTCTTGCAAGAGTTGCAAAAGCATCTAGGTGTTGGCGTTGGTGGCTGCCATGACAGCTTGCCATGCCTCCGGAGGCGGAGGAGGAGGTGGAGGGTTTTGACGCGTTGGAGGAGCCATCCTGAAGAGGGTGACATCCGTTAGAAACTTGAAAGACATATAGACAAGCTGAATAAATGGATAGAAATTGCAACATATAGTCTTCACAATAAACATTCGAACAAGGATTGAATGAATGAATTCCAAAGTTAACATCACACGTCCATTAAGTTGAGAAGACACTTAGATAAAGGTTGATGAATGAAACAACAAGGTACGATTAGGAACAAATAAGTGGTAAGGATTACCCAATCACAGACCAAATATCTGCGGGAAGAAATACTAGAGCTACTTGAATTCCCACCTATAAACTCCCGAAACTTTCAGGTGTTGGGGATACATGGGAAGCATAATATCTCACCCAAACTAACAATCCCTACATCCATCTGTATGCATCCTTCAACACATAACCAAGAAACCTTCAGAAATCATGTACCTCAACCTTCGAAAAGCATACGTTATACGAGTTACGACAATACTCCCAAACTCCCGCCCCAGTACTGGGTGGTGTCGAGGTTATCTCACCAACAACTGCATAAAAAATACTTTCGATGTCGGTGAACTCATGTATTCCAAAACTGCAACGATAAAATTGTGATGACAACACCTCAGAGCTCAACTCCCTGGGACACTGCCACAACGCCTAAATGTCAGGAGGCACCAAGAACAATGTTCTCGTCACAAGAATATCGGAACGATTCCAAGATACCCGCGAGATCCTAATTTTTTAGTGAAATTTGAGGAGAGGAAAGTCAAAATATCTACGTCAGGAGACCTCACCAGAGCGACGAAGGGACTGAGGAGTAAAAAGAATCCTACTCTCCGATATATATAATCCTAAGACTCAAAACATTTTGTTCTAGACTCAACAACGTCAGCGATTCGATCAAGCAGGGGTCTCCTAAGTCGGGGATGGCTCTGATTACCAACTTGTAACGCCCACGATGCGGCTATATCTCCCACGTGCCGAGGCACGACTTAGAGGCATAACCGCATGGTGGTTTTGTTGCAAGAGGGATAATCTTCACACAATCCCATGTACTGAATAAGAAAGGGATAAAGAAGTGGCTTACAATCGCCACTTCACACAAGATAACAAGTTAAACATACATCATCCAGAGTACAATCAAGGTCCGACTATGGAACCAAAATAAAAGAAGACAACCCCAAATGCTAGATCCCCGATCGTCCCAACTGGGCTCCACTACTGATCATCGGGAAACGAAACATAGTAACGACCAAGGTCCTTGTCGAACTCCCACTTGAGTTCGGTAGCATCACCTGCACTAGTATCATCGCACCTATAACTGTTTGAAAGTATCCGTGAGTCACGAGGACTCAACAATCTCACACCCGCGAGATCAAGACCATTTAAGCTTATAGGTAGGATGTGGTAAAGAGGTGGAGCTGCAACAAGCACTAAGCAAATATGGTGGCTAACATACGCAAATAAGAGTAAGATGAGAAGCTACGCAATGGTCGTGAAGCTACAAGTGATCAAGAAGTGATCCTGAAGCTACTTACGTTCAAACATGACCCAAACCATGTTCACTTCCCGGACTCCGCCGAAAAGAGACCATCACGACTACACACTCGGTTGATTCATTTTAATTAAGTCAAGTGTCAAGTTCTTTACAACCGAATGTTAACAAATTCCCATCCGCCACATAACCACGGGCACAGCTCTCGAAAGTTTATACCCTGCAGGGGTGTCCCAACTCAGCCCATCACAAGCTCTCACTATCAACGAAGCATATTCCTTCTCTCGGAAAGACCCGATCAGTCTCGGAATCCCGGTTACAAGACATTTCGGCAATGGTAAAACAAGACCAGCAAGACTGAGGGAGTCCTGGATTAGGGGGTGTCTGGATGGCTGGACTATACCTTCAGCCGGACTCCTGGACTATGAAGATACAAGATTGAAGACTTCGTCCCGTGTCCGGAAGGGACTTTCCTTGGTGTGGAAGGCAAGCTTGGCGATATGGATATGTAGATCTCCTACCATTGTAACCGACTTTGTGTAACCCTAACCCTCTCCGATGTCTATATAAACCGGAGGGTTTTAGTCCGTAGGACAACATACACAACAACAATCATACCATAGGCTAGCTTCTAGGGTTTAGCCTCTCCGATCTCGTGGTAGATCTACTCTTGTACTACCCATATCATCAATATTAATCAAGCAGGACGTAGGGTTTTACCTCCATCCAGAGGGCCTGAACCTGGGTAAAACTTCGTGTCCCTTGTCCCCTGTTACCATCCGGCCTAGACGCACAGTTCGGGACCCCTACCCGAGATCCGCCGGTTTTGACACCGACATTGGTGATTTCATTGAGAGTTCCTCTGTGTCGTCGCCGTCAGGCTCGATGGCTCCTACGATCATCAATAGCGATGCAGTCTAGGGTGAGACCTTCCTTCCCGGACAGATCTTCGTCTTCGGTGGCTTCACACTGCGGGCCAATTCACTTGGCCATCTGGAGCAGATCGAAAGCTACGCCCCTGGCCGTCAGGTCAGATCTGGAAGTTTAAACTACACGTCCGACATCCGTGGGGACTTGATCTTCGACGGATTTGAGCCACCGCCGAGCGCGCCGCACTGTCTCGACGAGCATGATCTAGCTCTGCCGCCGAACAGTGCCCTGGAGGCCGCACCCGCATCGGCTTCGACCCTTAATTCGGAGCCAACTGCGCCGATCGAGGATGGGCGGTTGGACGCCGCCTCGAGGGCTGCGATCCCAACGGCGATCGAGCCGAACACCAGCCCCGCACTCCGCGAGACTCGTGATTCCAAGGAGCCGGACTCCTCTCCGGACTCCGAACCATTCGCGCCTCTGCCGATCGAATCCGATTGGGCGCCGATCATGGAGTTTACTGCCGCGAACATCTTTCAGCACTCGCCCTTCGGCGATATTATGAAATCACTAAAGTCTCTCTCTTTATCAGGAGAGCCCTGGCCGGACTACAGTCAGCAAGAGTGGGATACTGACGATGAAGAAATTCAAAGCCCACCCACCACCCACTAGCCACTGTCGATGATTTAACCGACATGCTCGACTTCGACTCCGAAGACATCGACGGTATGGACGCCGATGAAGGAGACGATGAAGAACCAGCGCCTATTGGGCCCTGGAACGCCACCTCGTCATATGACGTATACATGGTGGATGCACCAAAAGATGACGACGGAGAGCGGAAGGACGCACCGAAGGCTTGTTCCCTCAAAAAGCAGTCAAAGCGGCGACGCAAGCGCCGCCCCAAATCCCGCCTCGACAGAAGTAGAGATCACACAGACCCAACGCTGGAGCAGGGCGAACCGCTGCCGGACAATGACAATCCGGATAATCAAACCGAACAAACAAATTCTATTAAGGATAATGGTCCGGACGACATAACGCCGGACAGGCACCCGGAGCAGCAGAATGCCCGTAAAAGGCTTGTTGCCACCGCGAGGAGTCTGAAAAAGCAGAAGCAAAGGCTCAAGGCTGCGCAAGACACACTCCAAATCAGATGGAGTAAAATACTCAACACAGCAGCGATGTACGGCGACAATCACCACTCCAAGAGCTACCCAAAGCGGAAGCTGCTACCTGAATTCGATGAGGAGGCCTCAGACCCCCCACAACCAAATATGAAAGCAGCCACCTGGTCGGATAGACGACCCCTCTATCAACACAGAGCGGCATACAACGCCACTCACAATACAACACGCGACCCATGCGAGGGCTCGCACCCAAAGGACGGCGCAATAAGATCCATCTATGGACCACGCAAGCGCGCCCCAGCATACAATGCAACACAACAAACATCCGAACAACGCGATACACCCAGATACAGGGGTGCCGCACACCCCTTATGTTTCACCGATGAGGTGCTGGACCATGAATTTCCAGAGGGATTCAAACCCGTAAACATAGAGACATACGACGGAACAACAGACCCTGGGGTCTGGATTGAGGACTACATCCTTCATATCCATATGGCTCGAGGAGATGATCTCCACGCCATCAAGTACTTACCCCTCAAGCTCAAAGGGCCAGCTCATCATTGGCTCAAAGGCCTCCCCGAAAGCTCCATTGGAAGTTGGGAAGGGCTCGAAGACGCCTTTCGGGAAAATTTTCAAGGGACTTATGTCCGACCCCCGGATGCGGACGATTTGAGTCATATAACTCAACATCCCGGAGAGTCAGCCCGAAAGCTTTGGAACAGGTTTCTTACTAAAAAGAACCAGATTGTCGACTGTCCGGACGCTGAAGCCTTGGCAGCTTTTAAGCATAGCGTCCGTGACGAATGGCTCACCAGACACCTCGGCCAAAATAAGCCGAGAACAATGGCCGCATTAACAAACCTCATGACCCGCTTTTGCGCGGGTGAGGACAGCTGGCTAGCCAGATGCAACACCAGCGACCCCAGTACATCTGAAGTTATAGATGGAAACGGGAAATCACGGCGCAACAGCAATAACAAATGCCGGAATAAAGAAGATAGCACGAAGGGCACGACAGTAAATGCCGGATTCAAAAGCTCTCGGCTAGGTCAGCAAAAGCCGCCCTCTAAAGGCACCAGGGATGAACTGTCCAGCCTCAACAAAATTCTGGACCAAGTATGTCAGATCCATAGTACCCCTGGTAAACCGGCTAATCATACCCACAGAGAATGTTGGGTCTTCAAGCAGTCCAGCAAGCTCAACGCCGTACACAAGGGGGAGGATACACCAAGTGAAGACGAGGACGAGCCTCCCAAGCAAGACACTGGGGAACAAAAGAAATTTCCACCAGAAGTCAAAACAGTAAACATGTTACACGTGATCAAGGGAAAAAACGACGCGGCACTCCCAGGAAAATATACCCAAGTGCTTGTCACCGAGAAGTCCTGCCACTGGTCGTCTCAACCGATCACTTTCGACCATCGTGATTACTCAGCAAGTATCTGACACGCAGGATGGGCCGTCCTTGTATTAGACCCAATAATTGGCGGACATCACTTCACACGAGTCTTGATGGACAGTGGCAGCAGTCTAAACCTAGTATATCAGGATACAATCCGTGGGATGGGGTTAGACCCAACAAAAATTCGCCATAGCAATACTACCTTCAAAGGAGTAACGCCAGGCCCAGGGGCTCGTTGTACGGGCTCCCTCCTATTACAAGTTATATTCGACTCCCCCGATAACTTCCGTCGCGAGCATTTAACCTTCCACATCGCTCCGTTCCAAAGTGGCTATCAAGCACTGCTTGGACGCGAAGCTTTTGCTCGCTTTAATGCAATACCACACTACGCCTCCCTCACACTCAAGATGCCCCATCCACGTGGCATCATTTTAGTGAAAGGAAATATCAAGCGACCTCTGCGCGCCGAAGAGAGTGCGGCGGCATTGGCAGTCGCACACTAAAGGCGCCCGGACTAGCGAAAGCATCCAATAGGTCGTCAAGATCTCAGACACAATTAATCAAGTCCAGCGCCGCTATTTATACCGAATAATTGGTCACACCCCTAGTTGTCAATACAAGGGGCTCAACGCGCACAGACAAGTGGCAATTTTTTCTCATCTTGAATTATACATGGTTTCTTTAAAAACTATCTTTTTGCACGACAACTTTTTCACCTAAATTCCTCTCTTTTACAGACGATCATCGTGCTACACCCATCCAGGATACGGCACAACAGAGACACAGGCGCAGACGTGCAGCAGGGACCCGCTCCAAGGATTATTTTTAGATTAAGACCCTGCGTAAACCTTTTTTACCGTCTCTTGTTGATACATATCCACCATTGAGAAGGATGCTGACGTCTTGGCATGTGGCCACACCAGAACAATGCACGTACCTGGACACAGGGGGCTTCTTACAAAGGCCATTACTTAGGCCCGGTTTATACCACAAAGACCGAATACCTTAGGGAGTGTTTGGCGTCGCGAGTTTGGCCCTATATGCATCAGCTCCGAATCATTGTCTTTGGTCAAAATGTTGGGTTTGCCTGGCTCCTGTGTTTTGGTGCCTTACGTTCTGCTTTACCGGCTAAGGTAGCACCAGGAGAACTACTGCGATTGTGCCCTGGTTCATCCGGACGAGCACCTCAGTAGAGAAAGCCGAAAACTGACTATCATGATATAGCGTGAGACTGATCAACCACTCGATGTCCTGTTGGAATGTTAGAATTCCTCCGCCTTAACGAAGGGCCGTTTTCCGGCCAGGCATGTACGCACCCCGGGATCGGGAGAGTGCGAAGCCACCAGGGGCTATCTAGTAGCCCCACTGTCAAACTCCTATGGCTAAGTGAAAGTGCTAAAGCATTATAGTCCGGTTGCCTCGCTCGCTCCGCTATCACCTCCTTAATAGGACCAAGACGTTGGGTTAAGTGTGAACACGTGTTTTTGCAAGCACCTCCGCATTATATGCGTGGGGGTTGAAGCCGACGACTACAATCTTTCAGGTTATACACATGTATACATAAATGGCCGCCCAGGAGGCATCATACTACTTTCAGGCAAAAGTATAAAAATAGCCTTATAAAAATCTGTAAAAGCATTTCGCTTACACTGAGATTACATATCACTCAAACATAATATTTTTTGAGCACTGGGTCTCTATCAAATGAGCACCCTCAAGAACTTCTTCAAAGTAGTGCTCAGCAGCCCTTCGACCTATGGCTGAATCCTGCGCTGCAACAGTGGTAGCATCCATCTCCGCCCAGTAATGTTTAACACAGGCAAAGGCCATCCATGCGCCCTGCATGCATGCCGACCTCTTCATCGCATTAATGCGCGGCACCACGTCAAGGAACTGTTGCACCAAGATGAAATAGTTGTTCGGTTTTGACCTTTCCGGCCATAGCTGATCCACAACAGACCTCATGGAGAGTCCGGACAACCTATTTAGTTCGGCCCATTCGGCTAATTGGCCAGTCAATGAAAGCGGACGCTCGGGAGAATGGAATTGTCTCCAAAACAGCTGGTCTACTTCACGGTCCGTCTGACCCTGGAAGTACTTGGCCGCATCAGCAGCGCTCGCTGCCAAATCCATATACACATCCTTCGAACTCCACAGCCGATCCATAGGGGCATACCGTGGATCTCCGAACTTCCTCCGCAACATAAAGGATTTCCCAGCTACAATATCCCCGGCTTCCTGCAGCTCCTCCTTCTTTTCCCTCATAGCAGAGCGGAGGTCTTTTTTCGTCGCAGCAACCTTCTCAAGGTCCGATGCCTTCGCCTGGTTTTCCTTTTCAAGAACCCGGCAACGGTCGGCGGCGGCTTTTAATTCTATGGCCATCTTGGCCATCTTATCTCGGCTCTCGCCGTGCGCGGCCTTCGCGGCTTGCAACTCTTCGGCCGCCTTCAAAGTAGCCGCATTACCCGACCTCGCTTGTTCCTTGGCTCGGGCAAGTTCTGCCCGCAAGGCTTGTAACGCCCCAAGACCGGAGATTCAGATGCCATCCATGGATTCTGGGTTTCGTCAGGTGTTTTGTTTGCTTGCTGCTTTCCCCTTTGCATCATGTGCCTTGCATCATGTCATCATGTCATATGCAACCCGTCTTAAAACCCACTAAATAATTTGTGTGGATCTTCGATCCATTTAAATCGAGGGAAGGGTGACTTCTCTTTATAACATTATCCTCCTAATATTTATGGAGCTATTATAAATATTTCCATTCTTTTGGAATCACCCATAACACACTTGCAAATAATCACATGCCTTTTCTCGCTTCAAGTTTGGTCCCCAAACTTTGTCCATAATTTCTTTCATCGCTTTCCCGGGGCTCCTCCAAAAATCCGAACATTTTTGGACCTTCCTAACCCTCACTTCCTATTCAAACCATTTGATTTTAAATCAAATGAGTTTGAATTTAAAACTTTCAAAAATGCCCACTCCATTTTTCTTGGAACATGCGCATTTTTGCGAGTCCGGGAATATTATTCGCATGCCCAAATTCTTCCTCTAACCTTCTTTTATCTCTTTTCCTTTCTCTTTATTTCTCTATTTTTTTAAAGAAAAGGAAATAGGAGAGAGAGGAGAGAGACCAGCAGGCCGGCCTCTAGGGCCATCCCTAGGCCCAACCAGCCGCCGGCCGGCCCTTTCTTCCAGCGTAGCCTCTAAGGCCCAGCCTCTCCCCTCGCTAACCCTAGCCCTACGCCATCTCGCTCCCTTTCCCCGGTCCCTCTCGCGCCGCCAGGGACAGAGCGCCCGCTCTCAATCCCTCCTCTTTCCCTCGTCTCCTCCCTCAGGCCGTCACCACGCACAGAAGACGGAGCCCGATCCCCATGGCCACGCACCCCCACGCCCGGTCCCTCTGTCCGCTACCTCCGCCGCCTTGAAGCCTCTACTTCTCCTTGCTGGAAAGACTCCTGCGCCTCCTCCATGGCCCTCCTCCTCCGGCCTCCTCGTCGTCCTGCCATGGACGCCGAGCTCGAAGCTCCGGCCGACCCTGCCTCCATGACCTTTGCCGAGCAGTCCCTCTCCTGGAGCCGCTCGCTGCTGTTGCTTTCCATCAAGGCGCCAAGTTCCGTTGAGCTGCAGTCATCTCCCTCGCGCCTTTCCTCCTCGCCGGCGTTCTGCTGGAGGACCAACCCCGCGCACCCCTGTGCTCGCGGGTAGGGGACCCCAAGAGCACCGCGCCGTCTCCCTGCCTCATCTACGGTGCCGGCGTCAACAACAGAAGTGGACCGGAGCCCCTACCTTGATCCACCACGTCGCCGACCTCTTGCCGTGGCCTCCTCGTCGCTTCAAGTCCTTGCTGTCAAGCATCATGTCGCCGCCCTGCTATGTTCGTCACCGGAGATCGCCAGATCCGGTCGCGTTGGGTCGGATCCTCCCGTCCCTGCCTTGCTGCTGCCCACCAGAGGCCTTCCGTCTCGCGTGTGTTTTGGATCAGCAAGGATGAGACACCAAGAACCCAAGAACCCTACCCGGACCGGCAAGCACCTTCTCCGAGGATTTTGCCAAGTACCGTGACATGAACGACCCTCGAACGCGTCAAGTACCACTACCGTCAAGTACCTCTTCGCAAGACCAAGTTCCTCTACGATGCATGTACGACTACACGATGAACCGCCAAGACCCAAGTACCACGACGACCTTCGACTTGTACCCCTACATCGCACCGAAATGCCAAGTTCCTCACCGAGACCCCGAACATTTACGGAACCTTGTGTGACTATGGATGTGAACGACCACCGTTGAACCCAACTTACTCGGATTCGTCAAGTCCCTCTACGAAAATGTTGTACGACTACTTCCATGGCCGAAGGCCCGTGTACAACGACCGTCGCCATGGACGACTACTTCCTCTACTTCCTCTATGAACCCGAACCCCTCCGAGAATGCACCTGGAAGGTATAACCGCCGAGACGATGACCCGTGGACGAAAGCATGTGTGTATGAGATGCATGTTTAGTTGTTGTTTTCGCCCGTGTACGTTAGTCGTTCCTCCTCGGTTGCCATGCCGTCGACCCATGGGAAAACTGGTATCTGGGATCACCCCACCATCCTCGCATGATCCGTTCATCCACATTTTCTCTTGCACCGACATCTCAATGAGTTGCGTGACACCCCTTTTGTTCTGCCATGGTGACCAAATGCTTCTTAATATGCTCTTGTCAACTTTTCTTAAAATTGCATAAAACTTGAGCATGTCATCCGCATCATGTTAACAACATTAAGATGGCTTAAATTATTGTTGCATCAAATTACTAATGCATATGGGGATTTACCGGATTTGTTGTTTGCTATATCCGGCCCCATTTAAATTGTTTAGATAGATAATCCCTTTATGTTTCACCTCTTGACATGCTTAACAACATTTAATATTGTTGGGTACATAACCGAGAGAGAACTAAATAAGTCATGTGGTGTTTTCTTCAATATACAACTCCGTTGCATATTGTGCTCCACTTAACTTTTAGTGTTGTTTGTTGCACTTTGCCATGCCATGCATATTTTAACCGGACATGCATCATACCTGTTTGCGCATCATGCCATGCCATGTTATGTGTTGGTTGTTTACTATGTTGCGTGCTTCTTTCCGGTGTTGCTTCTTCGGGTTGGTTCCGATAACGTCGCGTTTGTGAGGACCCGTTCGTCTACGTCCGTTTGTCTTCTTCATGGACTCGCTCTTCTTCCTTGCGGGATCTCAGGCAAGATGACCATACCCTCGAAATCACTTCTATCTTTGCTTGCTAGTTGCTCGCTCTTTTGCTCTGCCTATGCCGCGATACCTACCACTTGCTTATCATGCCTCCCACATTGTTGAACCAAGCCTCTAACCCACCTTGTCCTAGCAAACCGTTGTTTGGCTATGTTACCGCTTTGCTCAGCCCCTCTTATAGCGTTGTTAGTTGCAGGTGAAGATTGAAGTTTGTTCCCTGTTGGAACATGGAGATGTTGTTCCTTGTTGGAACATGTTTACTTGTTGGGATATCACTATATGTCTTATTTAATTAATGCATCTATATACTTGGTAAAGGGTGGAAGGCTCGGCCTTATGCCTGGTGTTTTGTTCCACTCTTGTCTCCCTAGTTTCCATCATATCGGTGTTATGTTCCCGGATTTTGCGTTCCTTACGCGGTTGGGTAATTATGGGAACCCCTTGACAGTTCGCCTTAAGTAAAGCTCTTCCAACAATGCCCAACATTGGTTTTACCATTTGCCACCTAGCCTTTTCTATTCCCTTGGGAGTCGCGCTCCTGAGGGTCATCATTATTTTACCCCCCCGGGCCAGTGCTCCTCTGAGTGTTGGTCCGACTGAGCGATGTCCGAGGCTACCAGGGGCAACTCTGGGCTGGCTTACCCGACGTCTTGCTCATCCGGTGTGCCCTGAGAACGAGATATGTGCAGCTCCTATCGGGATTTGTCGGCACATCTGGGTGGTGTTGCTAGTTTAGTTTTACCCTATCAAAATGTCTTGTAGAACCAGGATACCGGGTCTTATCGGAATGTCTTGGGTGGAGGTCTATTCCTTCGTTGACCGGGAGAGCTTGTGATGGGCTAAGTTGGGACACCCCTGCAGGGATTTGAACTTTCGAAAGCCATGCCCGCGGTTATGGGCAGATGGGAATTTGTTAACGTCCGGTTGTAGAAAACCTGAAGTTGACCTTAATTAAAATGAATCGACCGCGTGTGTAACCGTGATGGTCTCTTTTCGGCGGAGTCCGGGAAGTGAACACGGTTGTTGGAGTTATACTTGACATAGGTTGTTTTAGGATCACTTCTTGATCATACTTTTATCGACCGTGCTTTGCTTTCTCTTCTTGCTCTCATTTGCGTATGTAAGCCACCATATATGCTAGTCGCTTGCTGCAGCTCCACCTCATACCTTTACCTTACCCATAAGCTTAAATAGTCTTGATCGCGAGGGTGCGAGATTGCTGAGTCCCCGTGACTCACAGATACTTCCAAAACCAGCTTGCAGGTGCCGATGAGTCCGTGCAGATGACGCAACCAAGCTCAGGTGGAGCTCGATGGAGATCTTGTCCTTTGTGTTGTTCCATTCTAGTAGATCAGTAGTGGAGCCCAGTTGGGGTCGATCGGGGACCTTTGTCGCACTTGGGGTTCTTCTTTTATTTTGGTTCCGTAGTCGGACCTTGATTGTATTTGGATGATGTAATGCTTTATTCATGTAATTGTGTGAAGTGGCGATTGTAAGCCAACTATGTATCTCTTTCCCTTATGTATTACATGGGTTGTGTGAAGATTATCTCACTTGCGACATTGCTTTCAATGCAGTTATGCCTCTAAGTCGTGCTTCGACACGTAGGAGATATAGCCGCATCGAGGGCGTGACAAGGCTTCAACAGTGGCAGCTCCATCTGCAGTCACAACATATTAAAGATACTGGCATCATGCTGCTCTTGCTATGTGGCGTTTACCAGATAATGACACTTACCCTGTGCCTCGTCAAGCCTTTTGTTAACAAGCTCGATGTCGGCGTCTGCCGCATCCAACTACCGTTCTAAATGGGCAAACTCGCTAGTCCGGCTAGCCACCGGAGCTTCCATCACCTGCACATAGAGGCAGTATGGTTATTACCTGGGAATATGATCCTCTGTTCATCGTCGTTTCCGACGACAACCAGAGTCTCAGGGGCTACTACCTACACAGGGCACACCTAGCATGTGCAGGACTATCATACATTATTTTACGTACCTCAAAGCCTGTCAGTAGACTCATAAAAGCTTCATGCAATCCGCTTTCGGCGGATGCGATTCTCTCCACCACCGTATTCATCATAATACGGTGTTCATCTGAGATGGCCGCTCGCCCCACCAACTCCCTCAGAACATCCGATCGCACACTAGACGGTGCCGGACTCTTTTGTCTGCTCTCTTCGAGATCCGGACACTGGGAGCTCCAGGGGTTAATGGGATTATCTTCTGGCCTCACCGTATTCAGAGAGGCCCTCCGCGATGACACTTCGGGGTTGCCCGCTTCCGGAGCTGAGGAGTCCGGAGGAGGCGTTTCGCTCTCCATTATCTCTGGAAGAAGATCCCCCGAAGACGAGCTCATTTGAGAGGGGCTAAGGCCCGAACTGCAAAAGATATATGTGGTGGTTATTTCCTCAGAATAAAAGATGGCATACCTGTGCTATTACAGTATTTCGGGTCACTTACGACTCGCTGGAGAATTGATCCCCCCGCGTACTTTGTGCGGCAAAAGCACCCCCCAAGGTAGGACCCTCTGTGGGAGACTTCTTCTCCCCTTTGGAAGCTTCGGCTTCCGAATCCCCGGGCGCAGTCCTTTTCCTCCTCCGGTCGTCTTCCTTCATGGAGATGCTCGCTCCCTCGGTTAGAATGGGCAGCGTTGGGGGCCCGCGTCCGCCCGTATTATCCTCCCCGGTATCTTCGTTCAAGGGCTCCGGGCAGGGTGCGACTTGGAGCATCTTTTCCAGTACCGGATTTTCTAAACCCTCAGGGAGGGGGGCCGAACACCGAATCAACTTCGCCTTTGTTAGCCAGTCCTGGTCAAAAAGCGAACTCTCAGAGATAACTTCGTAACAAATGAGAGATAGTATGTTCGGCCGGAAGATTCCTTACCTGTTCGGCGGCGCGGTTACTGCTTAGGCCCACATCCTCGGTGATTTCCGGACACTCTACCTGAGGTCCGAAGAATGACTTGTACATCTCCTCGTGCGTTAGGCCGAGGAAATTTTGAATGACACGCGGTCCCTCGGGATTGAACTCCCACAAGCAAAGGGGCCGGCGTTTGCAAGGCTGGACTTGACGGACCATCATAACTTGTATTACCGCAACCGAACTGAAATCTCCATTAAAGAGATCTCGAATGCGGCTTTGTAGTATAGGCACGTCCTTGGCTGGACCCTAGCTCAGTCCTCTGCTAATCCATGACATCAGTTGTGGTGGAGGGCCCGAGCGGAAAACGGGGGTGGCCGCCCACTTGGCACTTCTAGGAGCCGTGATGTAGAACCACTCCTGTTGCCACAATTCAGACACCTCTGGAATGGAACCTTTGGGCCATGAAGCTCTCGTCATCTTGCGTATTGAGGCACCTCTGCACGCCGCATGTTGCCCCTCGATCATCTTCGGCTTTACTTCAAAGGTCTTGAGCCATAGGCCAAAGTGAGGGGTAACCCGGAGGAAGGCCTCGCACACGACAATAAATGTCGTGATATGAAGAAAGGAGTCCGAAGCTAGATCATGGTAAAACATCAAGCCCCTGACGAAAGGATCCAGAGCAAGGCCTAGACCTCGGAGGAAGTGGGAGACGAACACAACGCTCTCGTTGGGTTCGGGGGAGGGGACGGCCTGCCCCCAGGGAGGCAGCCGATGCAAAATCTCGGCGGTCAGATATCTGGCCTCCCTCAACTTTTTGATGTCTTCTTCCGTGACGGAGGAAGGCACCCATCAGCCTTGAAGGCTAGATCCGGACATGATTGAAGGTTCGGAGCACCTGACCTGAACTTTGGGCATTTGAGCTTGAGGTGGGGGAGGGATTCGATTGAGCACGAGATGGAAAAATAAAAGCCTTGTCCCTTTATAAAGAGGGTGAATATCAAGCATCCTCTCCATGTCCGTTTGGACTTGCTTATAATCTAGGAGTCCCAGAAGTGGTTGGGTTACCCACGCCCGTATTGATGAGAATCCCGGAATAAGGGGACACGATCTCTGCTTTAACAAGACGTGCCAAGGAAACCGCCTCGCATGGCGCGCTGAGGTGGGATAATGAAACGACTCGGATAAAGGCTTGGCCGTGGTGTGTCACACTACGGAATACGTCAGCAGATTAGATTTGTGTAAATATTATTCTCTCTATGGCAATATGTGGAAACTTATTTTGTAGAGCCAGACACTATCTTTGTGTTCAAAATCTTCTATGAAGTACTTGGAGGAGGAACCCGCCTTGCAATGCCGAAGACAATCTGCGCGCAGGACTCGTCATCATTGAAGCCTGGTTTAGGGGCTACTGAGGGAGTCCTGGATTAGGGGGTGCCCGGATGGCTGGACTATACCTTCAGCCGGACTCCTGGACTATGAAGATACAAGATTGAAGACTTCGTCCCGTGTCCGGAAGGGACTTTCCTTGGCGTGGAAGGCAAGCTTGGCGATATGGTTATGTAGATCTCCTACCATTGTAACCGACTTTGTGTAACCCTAACCCTCTCTGGTGTCTATATAAACCGGAGGGTTTTAGTCCGTAGGATAACATACACAACAACAATCATACCATAGGCTAGCTTCTAGGGTTTAGCCTCTCCGATCTCGTGGTAGATCTACTCTTGTACTACCCATATCATCAATATTAATCAAGCAGGACGTAGGGTTTTACCTCCATCGAGAGGGCCCGAACCTGGGTAAAACTTCGTGTCCCTTGTCTCCTGTTACCATCTGGCCTAGACGCACAGTTCGGGACCCCCTACCCGAGATCCGCTGGTTTTGACACCGACAAAGACCACCCGACTGTGCCGACAAATCCCGATAGGAGCTGCACATATCTCGTTCTCAGGGCACACCGGATGAGAAATCCGTACAACTAAAACCAGCCCTCAAGTTTCCCTGAGGTGACACTACAAAGGGCTCTAGTTTGGACCAACACCTACAGGATCACAGGCCCGGGGGGGGGGGGTTAAAATAAAGATGACCCTCGGGCTCGTGAAAACCCAAGGGAAAAGGCTTAGGTGGCAAATGTTAAAACCAAGGTTGGGCCTTGGTGGAGGACTTTTATTCAAAGCGAATTGTCAAGGGGGTCCCATAACCCCAACCGCGTAAGGAACGCAAAAATCAAGGAACATAACACTGGTATGACGGAAACTAGGGCGACAAGAGTGGAACAAAATGCTAGGAAAAAGGCCGAGCCTTCCACCCTTTACCAAGTATATATATGCATTAAATTAAATAAGAGATATTGTGATATCCCAACATAAACATGTTCCAACATGGAACAAACTTCAACTTCACCTAGAACTAACAACGCTATAAGAGGGGCTGAGCAAAAGCGGTAACATAGCCAAACAACGGTTTGCTAGGAAGGTGGGTTAGAGGCTTGACATGGCAATATGGGAGGCATGATATAACAAGTGGTAGGTAGCGTGACATAGCGATAGAACGAACAACTAGCAAGCAAAGATAGAAGTGATATCGAGGGTATGGTCATCTTGCTTGCAATGTTCTCAGAATTGTCGAAAGCTTCATCCTCGTTAGCATACTCAACATGTTCCTCATTCACGTACTCATCTCCCGGCTCTACCCAAAGCAACAACACAAGCAATGGAACAACAATCAATCACGGTGAAATGCACCAGCAACATGATGCAATACATGGCATGATATGCAAGATATGATATGCAATGCATATGCGTGCTCCGGAAGGGAAAGAATGATAAAGGCATCAACTTGGCAAACCAAGTATGCCTCTGGAAAGATGAGGTTATTTTGGTCGAAATCGATATAAGGATCACCGGAAACGGATGCATGGTTTGCAAATGGCAAGTAATACAAGGATGATGCAAATCTGCGTTTAACAGCATGATAGCACTTAGAATTCAACAAGAAACTAAGCTACTGCACTCCAACATAGCAACAAAGCATATTTCAGTGATGTACAAGAGATGCTTGACAAAACATGGACACGGAGATACGGCTAAATCACACTAGAACAGGTTCAAACAAGCATGGCAAAAGTGCAAAAGATATCAGCTTCACAGACTTGGTGAAAATGCCAACATGTCAAAAACAACACCAGGAAGCAATGTTTAGAGCAAGCAAACAACATGCTACATGAACATATCACAGAAAACAAGGGGCAGGCATGCTTCTACTAGAAGCACTTAACAAAACTCCCTTACTAAACATGAGCCAAAAAGGCATAGAAAATATGATGGCACCCATGTAAACATAGCAAGTTTTATAAACAGATTCAGACTTGGTGAAATGCTCGGATGCATGAGACGAACACGAATGCAAATGAGATGCACATGATGACATGATATGAAATGCATGACATGAACAAAATACAAAACGGAAGACAAAAACCCAACCATGAAGGAAATCTCATATCACATAGCCAAAAATGGCAAGAGTCAGAGTTACAAATATGGAATGTTAAATCTAGGGTGTTACATAGGGCAGCGCTTATTTCATGGGGGGGGTCGGTGATTTGGATGGAAGGTGTCGCGCCGGTGGTCGGGCATGTGGGATGTGGAATGAGGAGGAGGATGGGGGTCAGGTGTGGATTACCTGCCTGGATAGGCGAGGCCGAGCAGCGTGAAGGAGGGTCGCCGGCGAGGAGGAGGCACTACAAGCAAGGAGTGAAGGTTTGAACTTGGAAAGGAAGGCGGAAACATGGGAAATGTGGCTTTTGGAAAGGGGGAGGTGGCGGGGAGGTAGATATTTCCGCGAAAGCTGAAATTTTGAAATCACTTCAGCGAAAAACTGGTCGCAAAGTGTCGTCAGACATGATCCCTTATTTAGCACTGTGTACGATATGTGAACATCACAAACGATTCAGATAGCTTAACCCGTGTGTGATGAGTTTGAACGTAAAAAAATCTGGCTCGAATTTCCCTGGTTACAGTGGTCATCCAAGTCATTGCATAATTTGGGTACACAAAGGAGACTACAACACACCCACACTTCTTAGTCGACCAAGTTCAGCAATTAAATAAACCTAGCTGACCTAAACATTACTCTAACAAATTAAAGACCGGCACTCTTAATTAAACAAAACAAAGAGTACTACTATGGCTGGTGCTCGTCGATCTCCATTGCCGCCTCCATGTCCAGCTCGCGCCCGATGGTCTCCTGGGGAAGGGGCTCCATGGCATCAATTGCACTATACTCGGCAAGCATCTCGCATCCGCGTCCGCCATATCTTTGGAATAGGCCTCCATGAGATGGGCGTGGGCAGCCATGACCTGGGCTTTTGCGGGCTTCGTCGTGGCAAGGTATGCCGTGCAGGAACATACGGCTGCTCGAACTCTCTCAGCGATTGCCAACTCTTGGGTCGTGGGATGCCGACCGTTGTCGGAGAAGCTTCGTTTCATTTATGCGGTGACCACCATGAGCTGGGCGTGGACAGCCTCGACATGGTGGTAGGCGGCCTCCATCAGGGCTAAGGCCGCCGCTGCGGAACAGACAACTGATGTGCCGCTCTCGCCAGTTGCTATCCCCGAGGCAGGTGCTGCTGCCGCCGCTTGAGAAGCAACAACGGCCGTTTGTGTTGCCTTGGCCGCCCGGACGCAGATTGCGGTCGCCCTCACGAAGCTTGTTAGCATGCGCCTGACGGCTACGGCCGCGCTCTCGCTGGAGTGGGTCACCGAAGTTGCCCTCATGACGCGCCCACGTCCCCACCTTTCACCGGCGATGATTGAACAGTGAAATGCTATTTGAGGAGCGGGCTAGTGTGCTTGACACTCCGACGGTGCTCCAAGATATTTTGTGCTGCATCTCACACGATTGTGATAATAAACTGTGTGTGATCTAATTGATTTTTTGTCTAAATTTGAATTACATAATGGGGTCACAGCTGCAAAGGATGGTGTTTGAATTGCTATAACTTTTATCTGCAGTGAACATGCAACTATACGTGTGTCGTTAAAACAATTGGAATTATTCAGGGTTCGTTTGGACGTTTTTATATATTTACTTGATTTTGTAGGCATTTCAGGTGCATAATTCTAGTTTGAACAACACGCACACCTCTAGTGCATATAAACGGGTTGAACAATCAAATATGTGTCCTTGGTAGCATGCTTATGTCCCATGCAGGAAATGGGAATGAATGTCAAACACCCTGCCACCGTCACTCGGCTGCAAACATTGAGATACCTAGTTTTTAAATTCTAGTAAATCCAAAACTCGTCTGAAATTCATGAAACTTGGCATGCTATGATGGAGCGGCATCAACAAGCCGTGGTAAATTTTTTGTTCCATTTGGGGCAGGTTTGGGTATAAGCTTCTCCCAAACCAGAGCTTCTCACCACAAGAGTGATGGTTTCGGTAGGGACCGTGCCACCTTTGGGGACGAAATGATATCCGTTGCCTCTTATTGCGTTCAAATTTTTTCTAGTGACAACATAGAGCAACAGGAGTGTTGTGTTTAATTTTGGAATTTTTCGGGGTTCGTTCGGACATTTTTATACATTAACCGGGTTTTCCAGGCATTTTATGTGCATAATTCAAATTTGAACTAAATGCACATGCTCTAGTGCATATAAATTGGTTGAATAATTTGTGTCCTTCGGTGCATGCTTAAGTCCCATGCAAGAAATGGGAATTAATTTCAAACACCCCGCCACCATCACTCGGGTGCAAACATTGAGATACTTGGTTTTTCAATTCTAGTAAATCCAAAACCCGTCTGAAATTCATGAAACTTGGCATGCTATCATGGAGCGGCATCAACATGCCGTGGTAAAAATTTTGTCCCATTTGGGGCAGGTTTGGGTATAAGCTTCTCAAAACCAGAGCTTCTCACAACAAGCGTGATGGCTTCGGTAGGGAACGTGGCACCTTTGGGGACGAAACGATATCCGTTGCCTCTTATTGCTTTCAAAAAATTTCTAGTGTCAACATAGAACAACAGGAAAGTTGTGTTTAATTTTGGAATTTTTCAGGGTTCGTTTGGACATTTTTATACATTAACTAGGATTTCTAGGCATTTTATGTGCATAATTCAAATTTGAACTACATGCACATGGTCCAGTGCATATAAATTGGTTGAAAAATCAAATTTGTGTCATTCGGTGCATGCTTAGGTCCCATGCAAGCAATGGGAATGAATTTCAAACACCCTGCCACCGTCACTCGGTCGCAAACATTGAGATACTTGATTTTAAAATTCTAGTAAATCCAAAACTCGTCTGAAATTCATGAAACTTGGCATGCTATCATGGAGAGGCATCAACATGCCATGGTAAAAAATTTGTCCCATTTGTGGCAAGTTTGGGTATCAACTTCTCACAAAATAGAGCTTCTCACAACAAGCGTGATGGTTTCGATAGGGAACGTGCCACCATTGGGGACGGAATGATATCCGTTGCCTCTTATTGCTTTCAAAATTTTCAAGTGTCAACATAGAACAACAGGAGTGTTGTGTTTAATTTTGGAATATTTCGGTGTTCGTTTGGACATTTTTATACATTAACTAGGATTTCCAGGAATTTTATGTGCATAATTCAAATTTGAACTACATGCACAAGCTCAAGTGCATATAAATTGGTTGAAAAATCAAATTTGTGTCCTTCGGTGCATGCTTAGGTCCCATGCAAGAAATGGGAATAAATTTCAAACACCCTACCACCATCACTCGGTCGCAGACATTGAGATACTTGGTTTTAAAATTCTAGTAAATCGAAAACTCGACTGAAATTCATGAAACTTGGCATGCTAACATGTAGCGGCATCATCACGTCGTGGTAACATGATGACATGAGACGAATACGAATGCAAATGAGATGCACATGATGACATGATGTGAAATGCATGACATGAAGAAAATACAAAACGGAAGACAAAAACCCAACCACGAAGGAAATCTCATATCACATAGCCAAAAATGGCAAGATTCAGAGTTACAAATATGGAAAGTTAAATCCGGGGTGTTACATATGGCAGTGCTTATTTCATGGGGGGGGGGTCGGTGATTTGGGTGGAAGGTGTCGCGCCGGTGGTCGGGCATGTGGGATGTGGAAGGAGGAGGAGGATGGAGGTCGGGTGTGGATTACCTGCTTGGATAGGCGAGGCCGAGCAGCGTGAAGGAGGGTCACCGGCGAGGAGGAGGCACTACAATCAAGGAGTGAAGGTTTGAACTTGGAAAGGAAGGCGGAAACAGGGGAAATGTGGCTTTTGGCAAGGGGGAGGTGGTGGGGAGGTAGATATTTCCGCGGAAGCTGAAATTTTGGAATCACTTCAGCGAAAAACTGGCCGCAAAGTATCGTCAGACACGGTCCCTTATTTAGCACCGTGTACGATATGTGAACATCACAAACGATTCAGATAGCTTAACCCGTGTGTGATGAGTTTGAACGTAAAAAAATCTGGCTCGAATTTTCCTGGTTACAGTGGTCATCCAAGTCATTGCATAATTTGGGTACACAAAGAAGACTACAACACACCCACACTTCTTAGTCGACCAACTTTAGCAATTAAATAGAGCTAGCTGACCTAAACATTACTCTAACAAATTAAAGACCGGCGCTCTTAATTAAACAAAACAAAGAGTACTACTATGGCTGGTGCTCGTCGATCTCCGCTGCCGCCTCCATGTCCAGCTCGCGCCCGACAGTCTCCTGGGGAAGGGGCTCCATGGCATCAATTGCACTATACTCGGCAAGCATCTCGCCATCCGCGTCCGCCATATCTTTGGAATAGGCCGCCACGAGATGGGTGTGGGCAGCCGCGACCTGGGCTTTTGCGGGCTCTGTCGTGGCAAGGTATGCCGCGCAGGAACATACGGCTGCTCGAACTCTCTCAGCGATTGCCAACTCTTCGGTCATGGGATACCGTCCGTTGTCGGAGAAGCTTCGTTTCATTTATGCGGTGACCACCATGAGTTGGGCGTGGACGGCCTCGACATGGTGGTGGGCGGCCTCCATCAGGGCTAAGGCCGCCGCTGCGGAACAGATAACTGCTGTGCCGCTCTCGCCAGTTGCTATCCCTGAGGCAAATGCTGCTGCCGCCACCTGAGAAGCAACAACGGCCGTTTGTGCTGCCTTGGCCGCCCGGACGCAGATTGCGGTCGCCCTCATGAAGCTTGTTAGCATGCGCCTGGCGGCTACGGCCGCGCTCTCGCTGGAGTGGGCCACCGAAGTTGCCCTCATGACGCGCCCACGTCCCCACCTTTCACCGGCGACGATTGAACAGTGAAATGCTATTTGAGGAGCGGGCTAGTGTGCTTGACACTTCGACGGTGCTCCAAGATATTTTGTGTTCCATCTCACACGGTTGTGATAATAAACTGTGTGTGATCTACTTGATTTTTTGTCTGAATTTGAATTAGGTAATGGGGTCACAGCTGCAAAGGATGGTGTTTGAATTGCTACAACTTTTATCTGCAGTGAACATGCAACTATACATGTGTCGTTAAAATAATTGGAATTATTCAGGGTTTGTTTGGACGTTTTTATATATTTACTTGGTTTTGTAGGCATTTCAGGTGCATAATTCGAGTTTGAACTACATGCACAACTCTAGTGCATATAAACGGGTTGAAAAATCAAATATGTGTCCTTGGTTGCATGCTTATGTCCCATGCATGAAATGCGAATGAATGTCAAACACCGTGCCACCATCACTTGGCTGCAAACATTGAGATACCTAGTTTTTAAATTCTAGTAAATACAAAACTCGTCTGAAATTCATGAAACTTGGCATGCTAAGATGGAGCGGCATCAACAAGCCATGGTAAATTTTTTGTCCCATTCGGGGCAGGTTTGGGTATAAGCTTCTCCCAAACCAGAGCTTCTCACAACAAGCGTGATGGTTTCGGTAGGGACAATGCCACCTTTGGGGACGAAACGATATCCGTTGCCTCTTATTGCGTTCAAAATTTTTCTAGTGACAACATAGAGCAACAGGGGTGTTGTGTTTAATTTTGGAATTTTTTGGGGTTTGTTTGGACATTTTTATAAATTAACTGGGTTTTCCAGGCATTTTATGTGCATAATTCAAATTTGAACTAAATGCACATGCTCTAGTGAATATAAATTGGTTGAAAAATCAAATTTGTGTCCTTCGGTGCATGCTTAAGTCCCATGCAAGAAATGGGAATGAATTTCAAACACCCCGCCACCATCACTCGGGTGCAAACATTGAGATACTTGGTTTTTAAATTCTAGTAAATCCAAAACCCGTCTGAAATTCATGAAACTTGGCATGCTATCATGGAGCGGCATCAACATGCCATGGTAAAATTTTTGTCCCATTTGGGGCAGGTTTGGGTATAAGCTTCTCAAAACCAGAGCTTCTCACAACAAGCGTGATGGCTTCGGTAGGGAACGTGGCACCTTTGGGGACGAAACGATATCCGTTGCCTCTTATTGCTTTCAAAAAATTTCTAGTGTCAGCATAGAACAACAGGAAAGTTGTGTTTAATTTTGGAATTTTTCGGGGTTCGTTTGGACATTTTTATACATTAACTAGGATTTCTAGGCATTTTATGTGCATAATTCAAATTTGAACTACATGCACATGGTCCAGTGCATATAAATTGGTTGAAAAATCAAATTTGTGTCATTCGGTGCATGCTTAGGTCCCATGCAAGCAATGGGAATGAATTTCAAACACCCTGCCACCGTCACTCGGTCGCAAACATTGAGATACTTGATTTTAAAATTCTAGTAAATCCAAAACTCGTCTGAAATTCATGAAACTTGGCATGCTATCATGGAGAGGCATCAACATGCCGTGGTAAAAAATTTGTCCCATTTGTGGCAGGTTTGGGTATCAACTTCTCACAAAATAGAGCTTCTCACAACAAGCGTGATGGTTTCGGTAGGGAATGTGCCACCATTGGTGATGGAATGATATCCGTTGCCTCTTATTGCTTTCAAAATTTTCAAGTGTCAACATAGAACAACAGGAGTGTTGTGTTTAATTTTGGAATGTTTCGATGTTCGTTTGGCCATTTTTATACATTAACTAGGATTTCGAGGAATTTTATGTGCATAATTCAAATTTGAACTACATGCACAAGCTCAAGTGCATATAAATTGGTTGAAAACTCAAATTTGTGTCCTTCGATGCATGCTTAGGTCCCATGCAAGAAATGGGAATGAATTTCAAACACCCTGCCACCATCACTCGGTCGCAAACATTGAGATACTTGGTTTTAAAATTCTAGTAAATCGAAAACTCGCCCGAAATTCATGAAACTTGGCGTGCTAACATGTAGCGGCATCATCATGTCATGGTAATTTTTCCCCATTTGTGGCAGGTTTGGATATCGGCTTCTCACAAAACAGAGCTTCTCACAACAATTGTGATGGTTCCGGTAGGGAACGTGCCACCATTGGGGAAGAAACGATATCCGTTGCCTCTTATTGCTTTCAAAAATTTTCTAGTGTCAACATAGAAGAACATGAGTGTTGGGTTTAATTTTGGAAATTTTAAGGGTTCGTTTGGACATTTTTATACATTAACTAGGAATTCCAGGCATTTTAAGTGCATAATTCAAATTTGAACTACATGCACATGATCTAGTGCATATAAATTGGATGAAAAACCGAATTTGTGTCCTTTGGTGCATGCTTAGGTCCCATGCAAGAAATGGGAATGAATTTCAAACACTCTGCCATCATCACTCGGCCGCAAACATTGAGATACTTGGTTTTAAAATTCTAGTAAATCCAAAACTCGCCGAAAATTCAAGAAACTTGGCATGCCATCGTGGAGTGGCATCAACATGCCATGGTAAAAAAATTGTCTCATTTGGGGCAGGTTTGGGTATAAGCTTCTCACAAACCAGAGCTTTTCACAACAAGCATGATGGTTTCGGTAGGGAACGTGCCACCTTTGGGGACGAAACGATATCTGTTGCCTCTTACTGCTTTCAAAAATTTTCTACTGTCAACATAGAACAACAGGAGTGTTGTGTTTAATTTTGGAATTTTTCGGGGTTCGTTTGGACATTTTTGTACATTAACTGGGTTTTCTATGCATTTTATGTGCATAATTCAAATTGAAACTACATGCACATGCTCCATAGCATATAAATTGGTTGAAAAATCAAATTTGTGTCCTACGGTGCATGCTTAGGTCCTATGAAAGAAATGGGAATGAATTTCAAACACCCCGCCACCGTCACTCGATCGCAAACATTGTGATACTTGGTTTTAAAATTCTAGTAAATCCAAAACTCGTCTAAAATTCATGAAACTTGGCATGCTATCATGGAGCGGCATCAACATGCCGTGGTAAAAAATTTGTTCCATTTGTGGTAGGTTTGGGTATCAACTTCTCCCAAACAAGAGCTTTTCACAACAAGTGTGATGGTTTCGGTAGGGAACATGCCACCATTGGGGACAAAATGATATCCGTTGCCTCTTGTTGCTTTCAAATTTTTTCTAGTGTCAACATAGAAAAACAGGAGTGTTGTTTAATTTTGGAATTTTTCGGGGTTCGTTTGGACATTTTTATACATTAACTAGGATTTCCAGGCATTTTATGTGCATATTTAAAATTTGAACTACATGTACATGCTCCAGTGAATATAAATAGGCTAAAAAATAAAATTTGTGTCCTTCGGTGCATGCTTATGTCCCATGCAAGAAATGGGAATGAATTTCAAACACCCTGCCACCGTCACTCGGTCGCAAACATTGAGATACTTGCTTTTAAAATTCTAGTAAATCCAAAACTCTTCTGAAATTCATGAAACTTGGCATGCTATCATGGAGCGGCATCAACATGTCGTGGTAAAAAATTTGTCCCATTTGGGGCAGGTTTGGGTATAAGCTTCTCACAAACCAGAGCTTCTCACAACAAGCGAGATGGTTTCGGTAGGGAACGTGCCACCTTTGGGGATGAAACGATATCCATTGCCTCTTATTACTTTCAAATTTTTTGTAGTGTCAACATAGAACAACATGAGTGTTGTGTTTAATTTTGGATTTTTTCGAGGTTTGTTTCGACTTTTTTTATACATTAACTGGGTTTTCTATGCATTTTATGTGCATAATTCAAATTGGAACTACATGAACATGCTCCATAGCATATAAATTGGTTGAAAAATCAAATTTGTGTCCTTCGGTGCATGCTTAGGTCCCATGCAAGAAATGGGAATGAATTTTGAATACCCTGCCATCGTCACTCGGTCGCAAACATTGAGATACTTGGTTTTAAAATTATAGTAATCCAAAACTCGTCTGAAATTCATGAAACTTGGCATGCTATCATGGAGCGGCATCAACATGCTGTGGTAAAAAATTTGTCCCATTTGTGGCAGGTTTGGGTATCAGCTTCTCACAACAAGTGTGATGGTTTCGGTAGGGAACGTGCCACCATTCGGGACATAACGATATCCGTTGCCTCTTATTGCTTTTAGAAGTTTTCAAGTGTCAACATAAAGCAACAGGAGTGTTGTGTTTAATTTTGGAATTTTTCAGGGTTCGCTTGGACATTTTTATACATTAACTAGGATTTCAAGGAATTTTATGTGCATAATTCAAATTTGGACTACATGCACAATCTCAAGTGCATATAAATTGGTTGAAAAATCAAATTTGTGTCCTTCGGTGCATGCTTAGGTCCCATGCAAGAAATGGGAATGAATTTCAAACAACCTGCCATCGTCACTCGGTCGCAAACATTGAGAATTGAGATACTTGGTTTCAAAATTCTAGTAAATCCAAAACTCGCCTGAAATTCATGAAACTTGGCATGCTATCATGGAGCGGCATCAACATACCATGGTAAAAAATTTGTCCCAATTGGGGCAGGTTTGGGTATAAGCTTCTCACAACAAGCGTGATGGTTTCGGTAGGGAGCGTGCCACCTTTGGGGACAAAACGATATCCGTTGCCTCTTATTGCTTTCAAAAATTTTCTAGTGTCAACATAGAACAACAGGGGTGTTGTGTTCAATTCTGATATTTTTCGGGGTTCATTTGGACATTTTTATACATTAACTAGGGTTTATATGCATTTTATGTGCATAATTCAAATTGGAACTACATGCACATGCTCCATAGCATATAGATTCATTGAAAAAAAAATCAAATTTATGTCCTTCGGTGCATGCTTAGGTCCCATGCAAGAAATGGGAATGAATTTCAAACACCCTGCCACTGTCAGTCGGCCGCAAACATTGACATACTTGGTTTTTAAATTCTAATAAATCCAAAACTCGTCTGAAATTCATGAAACTTGACATGATATCATGGAGCAGCTTCAACATGCCGTGGTAAAAAATTTGTCCCATCTGGGGCAGGTTTGGGTATAAGCTTCTCACAAACTAGAGCTTCTCACAACAAGCATGATGGTTTCCGTAGGGAACGTGCCACCTTTGGGGACGAAACGATATCCGTTGCCTCTTATTGCTTTCAAAATTTTTCTAGTGTGAACATAGAACAACATGAGTGTTGCGTTTAGTTTTGGAATTTTCCGGGGTTCATTTGGACATTTTTATACATTAACTAGGATTTCCAGGCATTTTATGTGCATAATTCAAATTTGAAGTACATGCACATGCTCCAGTGCATATAAATTGGTTGAAAAATCAAATTTGTGTCATTCGGTGCATGCTTAGGTCCCATGCAAGAAATGGGAATGAATTTCAAATACCCTGACACCGTCACTCTGTCGCAAACATTGAGATACTTGGTTTTAAAATTCTAGTAAATCCAAAACTCGTCTGAAATTCATGGAACTTGGCATGCTATCATGGAGCGGCATCAGCATGCCGTGGTAAAAAAAATTGTCCCATTTGTGGCAGGTTTGGGTGTCAGCTTCTCACAAACCAGAGCTTCTCAAACAAGCGTGATGGTTTCGGTAGGGAACGTGCCACCATTGGGGACGAAACGATATCCATTTCCTCTTATTGATTTCAAAATTTTTCTAGTGTCAACATATAACAACAGGAGTGTTGTGTTTAATTTTGGAATTTTTAGGGGTTTGTTTGGACATTTTTATATTAACTAGGAATTCCAGGCATTTTATGTGCATAATTCAAATTTGAACTACATGCACATGCTCCAATGCATATAAATTGGTTGAAAAATCAAATTTGTGTCCTTCGGTGGATGCTTAGAGCATGTCCAGCCGTTGGCCCCGCAGGAGGCGCTAAAAATCTCCCCCTGGGGGCGCACCGGCGATAAACGACGTGCTGGGGGCGTGGTGCCCCCAGTCACGGGCGCCCATGTTTTTTTTGAAAATATAAATTACAGCACAAACACAGCGTAAATTCAACCAAACTTCGGCGAGTTCGTTCATATTTGAAATATTTTACAAAAGAAAAAAAGCTACTAGGTTACTCCTCGCTGTCTCCCTCGCCGCTCCTCGCCGCCCGCCGCCTTGCAGATCTACATGCTGAGGAGGCAGTAGAACCACGTGTAGTCACCATCCTCGTCATCATCGTCTCCGCCGCGGCTGCCGTCCCTGCTGCAACCCTCTCCGGTTGGTGCGGCGGGTTGGACGGTCCGGGGGCGTCGTCATCGTCGTCGCTGTCGAGGACCACGACACCGTGCTCGTCCTCGCGCCCACGTTTACGGGCGGCTATCTCCTCCAGGGCCCGACGCTGCCGGACCACCTCCTCGTGGAGGTAGTCGTCCCGTGCCCACCATAGGGTGTCCTCGTCGGAGAAGCCATGCCGGGCTATCTCCTCGTACTCCGCGGGGAGGCCGGGCTCCGGCTTCAACCTGACAAGGACGAGGCGGCCAGAGGTGGGCGCGGAGTCATCGATGCGGACGCCGGAGCTGCGGGTGCATGCGCTGACAGGCGTGTCCTGGGGCTTCGGCTTGACGGGGCGGAGGCAGGGAGAGCCGGTCGACCGACCCGACGAGGAAGAGGACGCCCCGGGGTCCATGCGCCTCGGCATCCACGACCTCCCACGACGGCAAGAGAAGGACGGGGGAGGGGTACTCCAGCCTCGGCGTGTTGCCGCCCTCGATGTACTCGAGGACGGCCTCCAGCGTGCGGCCGGGCACGCCCCACCATCGGCGCCTCCACTCGGAGTTGAGCTTGCCGGAGGGAATGACGCCGTTGGTGGCCTCGAGCTGCTTGGCATGGTGGCAGCGGAAGTATGGCTCCCAGAGCAGGCTGTCGGGGATGTAGCGTGGCCCCTCCCTCGCCGCCCGCGGCAGGGAGGAGCGGATACACGCGATCTCCGTGCGCCGCGCTGCCCCGGTGGGCGGTGGCGGCACCGGGACCCCGCCCGCGCTGATTCTCCAGGCCCCGGGCACACGCATATCCGGCGGGACTGGGTACTCGGCCTCGAAGAGGAGCCGAGCTTCGTTCTCATGAAGGTGGCGGCGGCCGAAGCTGTTCGCCGCCGCGCTGTCGCCTGGGAAGCCTTTGGCCATTCTTTGAGCTGGAGACGGTGAGAGGAGAGGGAGGAAGGGGGAGAAAGGTGGCGCCGGTGGTGGCGACTCTGTGCGTGCCACCGGTGCGCTGGGGGTCGGATTTATGTAGGCGGAGGCACCGCATGTATGTGTGGCCACCGCATTACGCGTGGCATGCGAGGGGACGCACGTCGTCTCATTTTCACTGCGCCGCCCATGAGGCATCAACGGCGGAGGCCGACCAGCGCGGTAGCGCGCGGCGGCTTCGGCATTGATTCGCCGTGGCAAACGAGGTGATGAAGACGACGAAGCAGCGAGAAGCGAGATGAGTCGCTGGCAAGGAGGGCCCGCGGATCTTTCGTGCCAAAAAAGATTCGCCCGATGCCCCCGAGCGCCCCCTAGCACGCCGGGGTCGGGTTGGGTCCGCCGGCGCCAATTTTGGCCCGAGCTGGCGAAAATTGGGCCCTTGGGGGCGCGACTGGGCCGATTTTTTGGCGCCGGCGGTCAAAAACTCGCCTGGTGGGCCTTGTTGGGGGTGCGGCTGGAGATGCTCTTAGGTCCCATGCAAGAAACATGAATGAATTTCAAACACCCTGCCACCGTCACTCGGTCGCAAACATTGAGATACTTGGTTTTAAAATTCTAGTAAATCCAAAACTCGCCTGAAATTCATGAAACTTGGCATGCTATCATGGAGCGGCATCAACATGCCGTGGTAAAAAATTTGTCTCATTTGGGGAAGGTTTGGGTATGAGCTTCTCACAAACTAGAGCTCCTCACAACAAGCGAGATGGTTTCGGTAGGGAACGTGCCACCTTTGGGGATGAAACGATATCCGTTGCCTCTGGTTGCTTTCAAAAATTTTCTAGTGTCAACATAGAACAACATGAGTGTTGTGTCTAATTTTGTAATTTTTCAGGATTCATTTGGACATTTTTATACATTAACTAGGATTTCCAGGCATTTTATGTGCATAATTCAAATTTGAACTACATGCACATGCTCCAGTGCATATAAATTGGTTGGGAAATCAAATTGGTGTCCTTCGGTGCATGCTTAGGTCCCATGCAAGAAATGAGAATGAATTTCAAACACCATGCCACCGTCAATCGGTCGCAAACATTGAGATACTTGGTTTTAAAATTCTAGTAAATCCAAAACTCGTCTGAAATTCATGAAACTTGGCATGCTATCATGGAGCGGCATCAATATGCCGTCGAAATTTTTTGTCCCATTTGGCGCAGGTTTCGGTATAAGCTTCTAACAAACCAGAGCTTCTCACAACAAGCGAGATGGTTTCGGTAGGGAACGTGCCACCTTTGGGGATGAAACGATATCCATTGCATCTTATTGCTTTCAAATTTTTTGTAGTGTCAACATAGAACAACATGAGTGTTGTGTTTAATTTTGGAATTTTTCGGGGTTCGTTTCGACATTTTTATACATTAACTGGGTTTGCTAAGCATTTTATGTGCATAATTCAAATTTGAACTACATGCACATGGTCCAGTGCATATAAATTGGTTGAAAAATCAAATTTGTGTCATTCGGTGCATGCTTAGGTCCCATGCAAGCAATGGGAATGAATTTCAAACACCCTGCCACCGTCACTCGGTCGCAAACATTGAGATACTTGATTTTAAAATTCTAGTAAATCCAAAACTCGTTTGAAATTCATGAAACTTGGCATGCTATCATGGAGCGTCATCAACATGCCGTGGTAAAAAAATTGTCCCATTTGTGGCAGGTTTGGGTATCAGCTTCTCACAACAAGCGTGATGGTTTCGGTAGGGAACGTGCCACCATTGGGGACATAACGATATCCGTTGCCTCTTATTGCTTTCAAAAGTTTTCAAGTGTCAACATAAAACAACAGGAGTGTTGTGTTTAATTTTGGAATTTTTCGGGGTTCGTTTGGACTTTTTTATACATTAACTAGGATTTCAAGGAATTTTATGTGCATAATTCAAATTTGAACTACATGCACAAGCTCAAGTGCATATAAATTGGTTGAAAAATCAAATTTGTGTCCTTTGGTGCATGCTTAGGTCCCATGCAAGAAATTGGAATGAATTTCTAACACCCTGCCTCCGTCACCCTATCTTGTTTTAGCCGGAGTGTTGTGTCTATCATTCCTCTTCTAACCAGACTCTCATCCAAGTGCTTTCATTTTGCCAAGTTCATATTATTGCCTTCCATTTCCAACCGAAGTGTTGTCGTAATTGAGCTTTATCGTTCCTTGGACATCTCGTTTCTACCGGAGTGCTTGAATGTATTTTTTGTCCATTGCAACCCTTTTTCTTATGTCTTTCAACCTACAAGGTTCTAGTAATGTTCCTTGTTCCTCTTTTCTAACGGAGTGTTTTCAACTTTGTTCATCTTCGTTGTGTTCTTTCTTTCAATTTGTTCAACCTCGCAAGGTTCTTTGGTTTCACTCATTTGTCTAAGAAGCAACTTTGTTTTACCTCTTCCTCTTTCGTTTTCCCCGGTGCCATCCTAGATCTCGGGACGAGATCCTTTCGTAGTGGTGGAGTGTTGTGCGCCCCGAGACCATTGCGCCAAGTGTCTTCCAGTTATTCGCTGTTGTTGCCTTGTCATTTGCTTGCGTGTTGCATCTTGCCATGTCATCATGTGCATTGCATCATCATGTTTTCAAAACCTGCATCTGTCCGGGTCTCCCCGTTCTCCCCGTTGCTCGTTCTGAGCCCAACCACACTAGCACGCGCCCGCGACACCTCCGAAATATTATTTTATAAGTGGCCGGGAAAATGTTCTCAGAATGGGATGAGAGTTGGCGTGCGGTCTTGTTATGTTGTAGGTAGGCCGCCTGCCAAGTTTCATCGCATTCAAAGCTCGTTTGATAGCCCAACCATTAAACTTATAGCGGCATTATAGCCGGTCTAACGTAGGACATTTTCGGTCTCCGGAAACGGTTGCCGGGCTGCCTTCTTTCCATCTCTCCCTTCTCAGCCCAAGGCCCCTCTTCACAGTCCACTCCCACTCTAAATCTAACCCACATAGACCCTCCATCTGCTTCGGACCGTTCGATCGGGATCGAACGGCTCCGGAACGGCCCCAAACCACCCCTAGACCAAACCCTAGCCTCCCCGGCTATAAATAGAACCCCTCCTTCCAAATCTCGACATTCCTCCCACCTTCTCCTCCATTTCCACGCCCGGCCAACCTCCTTGCCGCCACTTGGCGCGCTACCAATGGCCAAGCGCCGCCAGCGCCGGTGCCCCGACCAACCGGGAAACTCCACATCGCCCTGGTCTCCTCCCACCTCCCCGCGGTCCTCCCGGCCCGCAACAGGCCTGCCCCGGGCCAGATTTGGGCCCGGAGGAAGCCCGCACTGCAGCGTAGGCACCCACGTGCCCTGAGCACCCGAGCCGCCGCCCTTCCTCCGCGCCTCTCCGGCAACCTCGACGCCGGCCACCGGAGGGCCTCGCGGCCGCCCCCAAGTCAGGCTGAGCCCCGCCTCGCGTCCTTCTTCTCCTTGTCTCCCCTCCCTCACCTGAGCCTCTCTCTCTACCTGCAGGAGCTCGCCGCCGCCGCCATCGGGATTTTCTCGCCGGAGTGGTCACCTGTAACATCCCGGATGTAACTTTCCCATTTTGTACTCCAACTCTTGCCGTTTCCGGCGTTAAGTTATTTTATTTTCTTGGGTTCGGGTTTTTTTCTCTGTGTGTTGTTGTCGTTGTCATGCATCTCATATCATGTCATCATGTGCATTGCATTTGCATACGTGTTCATCTCATGCATTTGAGCATTTTCCCCGTTGTCCGTTTTGCATTCCGGCGCTTTGTTCTCCTCCGGTGGTCATTACTACCTTTCTTTTGTGTGTGGGGATTAAACATTTCCGGATTGGACCGAGACTTGCCAAGAGGCCTTGGTTTACTACCGGTAGACCGCCTGTCAAGTTTCGTATCATTTGGACTTCGTTTGATACTCCAAGGGTTAACCGAGGGACCGAAAAGGCCTCGTGTGTGTTGCAGCCCAACACCCCTCCAATTTGGCCCAAAACCCACCTAAACCCTCTCCATCACCTAGAGCGTTCGATCACGATCGCGTGGCCGAAAACCGCACCTCATTTGGACTCTCCTAGCTCCCTCTATGCCTATAAATAGGTCTCTCCCCGAAATTCCGGATCCCCCTCGTCAAAAACCCTAGATCCGCTCCTCCTCACGCCGCCAGACAACGTCCGCGCCGAGTCGGACGTGTCCGACCTGCGGGCCGCCGCCCGCAGCCACTCTGGGCGTGCCACGTGGCGCCCGCCACTCGCCGCCGCCACGGGCCGGGAAGCCTAGATCCGGCCCCCGAGCCCATTCCCCGCGCCGCCGCCCTTCGCCTCCTCGCGCCCGAGGCGCCGCCCGGCCGGAGCGCGCCGCCGCCTCCAGCCGCCTCCGCCCGCCGCCGCCCCGCCGCCCGGTGACCGCCGCCGTCCGGCGACCGCCGCCGTCCGGCGACCTCTCCGGCCGCCCGCTGGCCTCCTCCTCACCCTGGTCCGCCGTCGCCTTCGTCAAGTCCGGCAAGAACTCTGGTGACTCCTCCGTCGAACCTCGATCCTCGTGCGATCCAGATCTGAAAATATCTCCTCGGGTTGACCTTTTCTCTCGAAACCCTAACCCATATGCCCATGTTCATAGCATCGTATCTCCTCATCCGTAGCTCCGATTCATGCATATAGCATATCAAAATGTTCACCTCAGAGAGTACATCATTTCATTCCATTGCATCATTTTCATTTGAGTTCATGTTGATGCCCGAAATGCTGTTAGAAGAAGGCTACTTGAGTTAATTGTCAGATCTGCTGCTCCATTTGCATATTTGTCATTTTTGCCATGATTATTGTGTGCATGTTATGCCCATGAGCTCTACATATGTTTTGTTAAGGGTTTTGCCATCTTTCCAGAGGTGCAACCCACGTATTTTTGTGATGTGTGTGTTGACTAGCACAAGCTTGCAAAGTGAGGCACTTGGTAGTGCTGATTTCAAGGACTTAGGAATTCCACTAAGTCCTTGATCTGTTTATTTCTTATGGCCATATGTTCATGTTGTTTCCTAGTGATCCGTGCCTCTTTTGAGGATGATCAGTAAGGATGTTTTATTAATCTTGTAGTTCTGTATCCATCCATGTCTTTGTTTGCAATTATGGAGCACCCTAGCTTGAGTCAATCGAGCTCTACTTTTGCTACTTTGTGAATCTGGGTAGATTGTCAACTTGTTTGCAATTTTGCCGAGGATGTTGTAGTTGATCCGTGCATGCTATGCTATTGTTCTTGCCATGTCTAGATTGAATTTTGTGTATTCTTGATGGGTGTATGCTTAGTTTGTCATGACTTGCTCCGTAGTGAGTGCATCGAGCTCGTAAACATGCCTACTTGATATCTGTTTTCAGCATGCTCCAGTTTTCACTAAGTCTGTGATCTGATTATGTTTTTGCCATGTTCACATGCTTGCAATTGTATTTTCTGATCCCTTTTGGCTCAAGGTCACTAAGGGACTTTTGTTAAGCTCTTTGAGTAGCTCCATGCCATGCTTTACTTTGCCATGTTCAGGTCCTGTAGCATGTAGTTTTGTTGCTCCGAAGAGGGCTACCTGAGCTGGAATTCCAGACAAGTGTTAATTTCACTAAGTCTGAAATCTGTTTGCCATATGCATTTTTGCCATGCTTGTTTGAACCTGTTAATGGATGAATTGGCCGTAGCTCGGTGCTAGACTTTTGTTAAGCATCTTGAATGCATCCCTTCCATGTATTTTGTTGTCATGTTTGGGTGCTGTATCATGTTCATCTCATTGCATTTAGTTGGCTACTTGCTGTAAATCGCAGACCGGTGTCATTTTTGAATCGCTTGCCATTTCCCAACCGTAACTCCGATTCCGGCGTTCTTTATATCGTTTTCAAGGGATTTCATCTCATCTTTCTAGTGGCACACTTGGATTTCCAAGTTGAGGCCAGGTTCATGCATTCCTTGTCACATCTCGCATATGCATCCCGCATCGCATCCCGCATAACATATCATCGTTGCATCATGTTGTTTGAGCTTTGCACGTGGTTGATTGTGTCCTTGTTGCTTGTTTGTCTTGTTTGGGTAGAGCCGGGAGACGAGTTCGCTAACGAGGAGCCCATTGAGTTTGCTTTCGAGGATCCAGTCAACTCTTGACAACTTTGCAGGCAAGATGATCATACCCTCGAAATCACTACTATCTTTGCTATGCTAGATTGCTCGCTCTTTTGCTATGCCAATGCTACGATGCCTACCATTTGCTTTCAAGCCTCCCAAATTGCCATGTCAAACCTATAACCCACCATGTCCTAGCAAACCATTGATTGGCTATGTTACTGCTTTGCTCAGCCCCTCTTATAGCGTTGCTAGTTGCAGGTGAAGATTGGAGGTCGTTCCTTGTTGGAACATTTATTTACTTGTTGGGATATCATTATATTGCTATGTTATCTTAATGCATCTATATACTTGGTAAAGGGTGGAAGGCTCGGCCTCTCGCCTAGTGTTTTGTTCCACTCTTGCCGCCCTAGTTTCCGTCATATCGGTGTTATGTTCCCGGATTTTGCGTTCCTTACGCGGTTGGGTTATAATGGGAACCCCTTGATAGTTCGCCTTGATTAAAGCTTTTCCAGCAATGCCCAACCTTGGTTTTACCATTTTCCACCTAGCCTCTTTTTCCCTTGGGTTTTCGGAGCCCGAGGGTCATCTTATTTTAGCCCCCCCGGGCCAGTGCTCCTCTGAGTGTTGGTCCAAACGAGCGATGTCCGGGGCTACCAGGGGCAACTTTGGGCTAGCCTACCCGACGTCTGGCTCATCTGAGTGTGCCCTGAGAACGAGATATGTGCAGCTCCTATCGGGATTTGTCGGCACATTCGGGCGGTGTTGCTGGTCTTGGTTTAACCTGTCGAAGTGTCTTGAAGAACCGAGGTACCGAGTCTGATCGGAACATCTCGGGAGGAGGTCTATTCCTTCGTTGACCATGAGAGCTTGTCATGGGCTAAGTTGGGACTCCCCTACAGGGATTTGAACTTTTGAAAGCCGTGCCCGCGGTTATGGGCAGATGGGAATTTGTTAATGTCCGGTTGTAGATAACTTGAACCTTAACTTAATTAAAATGAATCAACTGAGTGTGTTACCGTGATGGCCTCTTCTCGGCGGAGTCCGGGAAGTGGACACGGTGTTGGAGTAATGTTTGCATAGGTTGCTCTCTAGTTTCTCGCTCGCGCTTTGCCTCCTCTTCTCGCTCTCTTTTGCGAACAGGTTAGCTCCACCTATATTTTTACCTTGCCTTACCTATAAGCTTAAATAGTCTTGATCGCGAGGGTGCGAGATTGCTGAGTCCCCTGTGGCTCACAGATTACTATTACACCAGATGCAGGGCCTGATGATTCCGCTCCAGGTGACGCGCTCGAGCTCAAGTGGGAGTTCGACGAGGACTCTCAACGTTATTATGTTTCCTTTCCTGATGATCAGTAGTGGTGCCCAGTTGGGGGTGATCAGGACCGTGTCGCATGTTGGGTTATCTTTTATTTTTGGCGCCGTAGTCGGGCCATGAGTGTTGGATGATGTAATGTTATTTATGTACCTTGATTGACGTTGCGAGTGTAAGCCAACTATGTTATCTCCCCTTTATTATTATATTACATGGGATGTCTAAAGATTACCTTACTTGCGATAAATTCCTTCAATGCGATTATGTCTCTAAGTCGTGCCTCGACACGTGGGAGCTATAGTCGCATCGATGGTGTTACATCACCCCAAGCGCCGCTGTCCACTTCCAATGCCGTATCCGGAGGCCCCATGCCCGGATTCGCCCGCTCCCGTCCTCCTCTGCCATTTTTCTTCGCCTCCTCGTTGTTCGACCGCCGGGAAGGCGCATGCCGGCGCCCTTATCCTCCACCGGCGTCGCCGGCCTCATCCTTGTCCGGGAGGACGCCGACAACCCCACGTGGGCCGCAAACCACCCGAGGCCCAGCGATCCAGCCGGCGTGCCTCTTCCACCGTTCGAGCCTTGGCCTGTTACCGCGATCCAGCAATGCCCATTTCCCTGTAGCCCAATGTGAGCAACTCCCCCAGCCCAATACAACTCAGATTCGGCCCAGCTATGTTTTTTTCTTGTCACTCGTGATTTTGTCATTTTTCCAGAGAATTGCCAGTTTTATAGTATAGTCCCTCTAGTTCATGCATATCGTAACTCACAAACCGTGCATCGGATTAAAATAAGTTATATATGAAACATGACTAGAATTTCGTCAAGTTTCATAATATCCAACTTTCATGCATGTTTAAAATGCTGTTTGAGTAAATTTGCCTATTGCCATGCTAAAATGATTTAATTCATAACTAAATAACCGTAGCTCGGTTTTATATAAACTTTATATATAAATGGAGTAGAAAATGCATAGTTTATCATGGTGGCTTTAATTTGCATGTTTAACAACTCTAAAATTGAGTTTAGGGAAGAACAATACCAAATTCATAATATGCATATGAGGGTTTTCCGGACTTGTTGTTTGTTGTTCCAGCCTCATTTAAACTTGCCTAGTTAAGTAGTTTTGTTATGCTTCACCTCTTGCCATGTTAATCAACATTTAATATTGTTGGGTACATAAATGGGAGAGAACTAAATAAGTCATGTGGTGTTTCTTCAATATGCAACTCGTTGCATATTGAGCTCCACTTAATTTGTAGTTTTGTTTGTGCACTTTGCCATGCCATGCCTCATTAAACCGGACATGTATCATACTTGGTTGCGCATCATGCCATGCTTATGTGATGGTTGTTTGCTATGTTGTTTGCTTCTTTTCGGTGTTGCTTCTTCGGGTTAGTTCCGATAACGTCTTGTTTGTGAGGATTCATTCTACTTCGTCTGTTTGTCTTCTTCATGGACTCGATCTTCTTCCTTGCGGGATCTCAGGCAAGATGACCATACCCTCGAAATCACTTCTATCTTTGCTTGCTAGTTGTTTGCTCTACTGCTATGCCACGATACCTACCACTTGCTATATCATGCCTCCCATATTGCCATGTCAAGCCTCTAACCCACCTTTCCTAGCAACGTTGTTTTGCTATGTTACCGCTTTGCTCAGCCCCTCTTATAGCGTTGCTAGTTGCAGGTGAAGATGAAGTTTGTTCCATGTTGGAACATGGTTATATGTTGGGATATCACAATATCTCTTATTTAATTAATGCATCTATACACTTGGTAAAGGGTGGAAGGCTCGGCCTTATGCCTGTTGTTTTGTTCCACTCTTGCCGCCCTAGTTTCCGTCATACCAGTGTTATGTTCCTTGATTTTGCGTTCCTTACGCGGTTGGGTGTTATGGGAACCCCTTGACAGTTCGCTTTGAATAAAACTCCTCCAGCAAGGCCCAACCTTGGTTTTACCATTTGCCTCACCACCACCTACTTTTCCCTTGGGAGTCGCGCTCTCGAGGGTCATCTTTATTTTAACCCCCGGGCCAGTGCTTGTCTAAGTGTTGGTCCGAACTAGAGCCCCTTGCAGCGCCACCTCGGGGAAACTTAAGGGCTGGTTTTAGTTATACGGATTGCTCATCCGGTGTTGCCCTGAGAACGAGATATGTGCAGCTCCTATCGGGATGTTGGCACATCGGGAGGCTTTGCTGGTCTTGTTTTACCATTATCAAAATGTCTTGTAACCGAGATTCCGAGTCTGATCGGGTCTTCTTGGGAGAAGGAATATCCTTCGTTGACCGTGAGAGCTTGTGATGGGCTAAGTTGGGACACCCCTGCAGGGTTTGAACTCTCGAAAGTCGTGCCCGCGGTTATGGGCAGATGGGAATTTGTTAATATCCGGTTGTAGAGAACTTGACACTTAACTTAATTAAAATGAATCAACCGCATGTGTAGCCGTGATGGTCTCTTTCCGCTGGAGTCCGGGAAAGAACACGGTTCTTATGTTATGCTTGAACGTAAGTAGTTTCAGGATCACTTCTTGATCACGTCTAGTTCACGACCGTTGCTTTGCTTCTCTTCTCGCTCTTATTTGCGTATGTTAGCCACCATATATGCTTAGTGCTTGCTGCAGCTCCACCTCACTACCCTTTCCTACCCTTAAGCTTAAATAGTCTTGATCTCACGGGTGTGAGATTGCTGAGTCCTCGTGGCTCACAGATACTTCCACACAGTTGCAGGTGCCGATGATACCAGTGCACGTGACGCAACTCAGCTCAAGTGGGAGCTCGATGAAGATCGTGTTCGTTGTGTTTTTTCATTTCCAGTTGATCAGTAGTGGAGCCCAGTTGGGACGATCGGGGATCTAGCATTTGGGGTTGTCTTCTTTATTTTGGTTCTGTAGTCGGACCTTGATTGTATTCTGGATGATGTGTGTTTAACTTGTATTTGTGTGAAGTGGCGATTGTAAGCCAACTCTTTATCCCTTTCTTATTCAGTACATGGGATTGTGTGAAGATTACCCCTCTTGCGACAAACCTACCATGCGGCTATGCCTCTAAGTCGTGCCCCGACACGTGGGAGATATAGCCGCATTGTGGGTGTTACATCGCGGCCGTCGCCATCGCGGCTGTCTCCAACCCCTGCCGGTCTGCCCGTTCCTCCTAGCTTAGATAATAAAGTTCAGGTTACCCAGTGATTCCCATTCCGTCGCCCCGCTGCCCTAAATTTTCAGATAAGGCATGCGGTGTCCCTCCCCGCCAGATCCACATCCCCTGCTTTAGAATGTTACAACCTAAGCCCGACCACGTATCCTGGGGAGCCCGACGAGCATTCGATCAAGAAGAAGTTTATCATGGCCTCTCCGGGGATGTTGGCGAGGTGGTCGCCGTTCGCCCCGACCTGTGATCCCGGGGCAACACGCCGCCGCGGAACCCAGCGAAGACGTTGACTATGTTGCCATGCTGAAGGCTTCATGTCAGCAGGCTAGTGTATTACCGTACCTCGGGAAAGCTGGCGACGACATGAAGCTCGTCGAAAGCGATGGCTTCATGCGGGCCATGTCACATGTTAAGTGGTCCATCCCCAACCCTCTGGTTTAACCACCGTTGATCTCTTCAACGGCCCTGCCGCTGATCTCCTCCGCCAAGTGGTCCAGGATTTGCGATCCTTATACGCCATCGAGCCCATTTTTTCATTTCTGAAGGACACGTTCTATGGCGGCGGCTTGGGATCCTCAATTGCCAAGTTAGATCCCATCAATCACGACGATGAGGAGGGCACCCACAAAGGTTCTTCAAGGTGAAACAACCCATCTGTGACATCATGGAGCGCACCATAGGTCTGTGCTCTTCCAACTAGAAGGATCCATCCATGAAATGTGAGGCAACATCCTATCACTAAATCATACCTTGTCTAGCTTGCCAACCCGTACCCTGTGTTCTAGTAGCATTTGACGTGCGGTGCTTTAACTGTGCCATGTTTAATTATTTCAGTTATGCAAAAATGTATTGTTCAATAGGGCTATGTGATGTTTAAGTATGAATTGTCCACTTCAGTTTCACGAATGGCTATATTTGGTTGTTTACACTGAGTAGATGCCTTGTTTATCTGTATTTGGTTGTTAGGTTGGTTGAAGTGAGCATTTTTCCAGTTATCGAGCAGATGCCTTGTTTATATGTATTTGGTTCTTAGTTTGGTTGGAGTGAGCATTTGTCCAATTATCAAGCAGATGCCTTGTTTATATGTATTTGGTTGTTAGGTTGCTTTTTTAGCATTTGTCTAGTTTTCAAGCAGATGCCTTGTTTATCTGTATTTGCTTGTTAGGTTGGTTGCAGTGAGCATTTGTCCTGTTTTCAAGCATATGCCCTATTTATCTGTATTTGCTTATTGGTTGGTTGTAGTGAGACTCTGTCCAGTTTTCAATGGCTATATTTGGTTGTTATACTGATCATCTATGCCTTGTTTATTTCGGTCATTCACAATGTGTTGTTCATTATGTGCAAGTCGGAATTGTGCCGCTGGACTGCATCACTACCAGTTTGAATGGCTATAGTTGGTTCTAGTTATGCCTGGTGTAGTTAACACATGCCCTTTATTTCAGTTTTACACATTCATCTAGTGTGATGTTTAAGCATTACATAAGTTGTATCCATTTTCAACAATACTAGTTTGAATTGCAATATTTGTTCGCTATTATGCCTGCTGTCGGTAACATTGCCTTCCATTTTATATCTGCTTTAATATCATGCTGCAACCAACACATTCAAGCTATCATTTGGAGATGATGTTGTTTATCTTTGCTATATTTGTTTGATGTTAAGGTTGCTGTACTTATCATGCCTTTCCACTACCTATGCAGGACAACAACGGGAGTGGCCCCATTTTCCGCCGAGGTTAGCTTCATCCCTCGGCTTGTACTCCCCCCGTCGTTCCATAATGTAGTGCATATAGATCCAGGCCTGGACACTTGTTAGCTTCTAATATTGACTTTTTGTTTGTAGGTACATATGCCCTTGGCAAGGATCCACACATCGACCCTTTTTGCGTATGGGCAATGAGATATTCATGAACAAGCATCAAGTGAGGAAACTGATAAGGATTATTAGCAAAAAGATACGAATGGTGGCAAGCAAATTATTTGTTTATGCTCTATCCAACACAATAGTGAGCTGTAGGATGGTAACTACAAACTCTGCAGCCTTCTCTTTTTACTCCCAATAGTGAGTTGTTAAACAACAATGTCTGAATCTTTTTCGTTCGCAGCGTTTCCTGAAGCAGTTCACTCAAGATTACCTCGCAAAGTACATGATTGGTGGACACTCAATGAAGGTTAAATTATTTCATCCAGACCACAATGAGCATCGAGAAGTCGTAATGAAGACAGTGAAGGATGGACGGGCATCCATCACAAGGGGTTGGCCTAGAGTCGTGGACGCATTACACATGGAGGAGGGCACAATATGGGAATTCCGCTTTACCTTCTCTAGCAACCAGAATGTCTTTCGCCTCTCTCTTTACAATCTTTAGTACAACTGTGCTTCATCATTCTTTACTTGGTGCTTATGTAGTTCTTTAGTATATGTACCTGTGCATCGAATTATGCATTCGTGGTTGAACCTATATTTGTAATAAACATGGTTGGACAAGAAATAAGAGATTGCCTACTTTCAAATTCAAAACATGTGATTTTTAAATTAGGGATTACACTACACACGGTTTGCACAAGCGAAACGTCTGCGATAGACATGGAGATGAGACAAGTTTCTAGGATCCACTATGTGTGCGATCAATCTCCACTGCACACACAATCACACATGACATCCTCTTGAAAACTGTTTGTGTTAGGCCACCTTGCGCAAACGTTTACCACATAAAACTGTGTGTGATGGATAGCCTTTGCCACACAGTTTCGTCTACGCACCATGTGTGATGCATTCAATAACGCAAATGATACAATTATTAACATCATGTGCAATGGCAACGCTATAACAAACGATTTAACGAGGAAAATTGTGTGTGATGTACCTGCGAAGGGAACATTTTCCTTGGAGCGACTGTGTGGGATGTACTTATGACCGGAAATGATTTCGCCTATATAATTTTATTTTTTTAGCACTACTGTATGTATAACTGTATTTCAACGCTCGCCAGTCGCACACGACCTCATTTTTCCGAGCGTGTGTGCCAGGAGGGCATATCCCCAATGGTTTCTGGGTCGTGTGGGAAGGACCACCCTATCTCCATCACTCACTTGGCGACGGTTCCGAATGCCATCGCGGAAAGGGGTTAAAAACTGTTTGTATAGCACCGACGCGTACCAGTGAACCATAGAAATTTTACTACTCTCCACACAAGCAAATTTATTCTCATTCATTATAGTGGGAGAAAACTCAACAAAATATTTATCATGTGATACATAACTGGCATAATCAATTTGAGCACTAAAATCATGATGACAAATTTCATGGTTATCATTATTCTTTATAGCATACAGGTCATCACAATAATCATCATAGATAGCAACTTTGTTGTCATACTCAATTGAAACCTCTTCCAAAATAGTGGGTTCATCATTAAATAAAGTCATGACCTCTCCAAATACACTTTCATAGTTATTACAATAAGATTCAACACCCTCCAAAATAGTGGGATCATTACTTCCTAGAGTTGACATTCTTCCAAACCCACTTTCATCATTATAATCATCATAAATAGGAGGTATCCTATATCATAATAAATTTTCTCATCAAAACTTGGGGGATTAAAAATATCATCTTCATCAAACATAGCATCCCCAAGAATTCATACTAACAACACTGAAATCATGCTCATCATTCAAAGATTTTGTGCCAAACATTTTATTGAATTATTCTTCTATCAATTGAGCACAATTTTCCTTTCCATCATTTTCACAAGAGACATTATAAAGATGAACAATATGAGGCAACCTCAATTCCATTTTTTCTAGTTTTCTCTTATAGACTAAACTAGTGATAAAACAAGAAACTAAAAGATTCGATTGCAAGATCTAAAGATATACCTTAAAGCACTGACTCCCCCCGCAACGACGCCAGAAAAGATCTTGATGTCTACTATGCGACCTTCTTCTTGTAGACTTGTGTTGGGCCTCCAAGCGCAGAGTTTTGTAGGACAGTAGAAACTTTCCCTCAAGTGGATGGCCTAAGGTTTATCAATCCGTGGGTGGTGTAGGATGAAGATGGTCTCTCTCAAACAACCCCGCAACCAAATAACGAAGAGTCTTTGAGTCCCCAACACACCCAATACAATGGTAAATTGTATAGGTGCACTAGTTCGGTGAAGAGTTGGTGATACAAGTGTAATATGGATAGTAGATATAGGTTTTTGTAATATGAAAATATAAAAATAGTAAGGTAACTACTAGGAAAAGTGGGCAAAAATGGCACTGCAATGCTTGAAAACAAGGCCTAGGGTTCATACTTTCACTAGTGCATATTCTCTCAACAATGAAAACATAATAGGATCACATAACTACCCCTCAATGTGCAACAAAGAATCACTCCAAAGTTTCTATCGGAGAACGTAGGACGAAAACGTGCATCAACCCCTATGCATAGATTACCCCAATGTCACCTGGGAAATCCGTAGGTTGAGTACCAAAACATACATCAAGTGAATCAATAGAACATCCCATTATCACCACAGATATACCATCACAAGACATACATAAAGTGTTCTAAAATCCAATACTCAATCCGACATAACGAAAGCTCAAAGAGCAAGACGCAATTCATCACAAGGTAGAGAGGGAAGAACACCACAAGATCCAAATATATTAACAATGGTCACGGTACATCCACATCATGCCAAATCCAGAACACGAGAGAGAGAGAGAGATCAAACACATAGCTACTAGTACATACCCTCAGCCCCGAGGGTGAACTAATCCCTCCTCATCATAGTGGCCGCCAAGATGATGAACATGGCCTTCGGCGATGGTTTCCCGCTCCGGCAGGGTGCCGGAAAGGGGCCCCGATTGGTTTTTCATGGTTACAGAGGCTTGCGGCGGCGGAACTTCTCATGTAGGGTTCTTTTCGGAGGTTTGGGTATTTATAAGAATTTTTGCCATCGGTCTCACGTCAAGGGGGTTCCCGAGGGGCCCACAAGCTAGGGGGCGCGCCCTAGGCTTGTGGCCTCCACGGTCACTTCCTGGCCTAGCTCTGGTGCTTCGTGGGTCTCTTTTGGTCCATAAAAAATCACCGTAAATTTTCAGCCTATTCCGAGAACTTTTATTTATGCACAAGAAACGACACCACGGTAGTTCTGCTGAAAACAGTGTTAGTCCCGGTTAGTTCTAACCAAATCATACCAAAACCATATATAATTGTTGCAAACATGGCGTGAATACTTCATAAATATAGATAAGTCGGAGACGTGTCAGCTTTCTTTGTTGTAATCCTTGTTGTGTGGAGTGGATCCTTGTTGTGTGGAGTGGAATATTCCTTCCACTACTTTCCCCGGGAAACCTTGCACGCGAGGAGCTCTTTTACCCATGTGAAGGACATGTACAAAGAATTGTGATACACTGAAAACCCTGCTGGGAAAAGGAGTACACTTTGTCTTGGCGTTCCCATAATGATTCAGGCCTATTGGTCCAGGCGGATACCAAACCAACCTGCGGCAACTCGTAAGGTGGTCAGCTGTCAACGCTGGGCGCGGACCCGTCGATGACTGGGTTAACCAGGCGCATCGTGTTATTGGGATAGCCTACTGCCCCCCGCATTCATTCAAGAGTGGTGCAGTACTTCCTCGTCCGCTTTCCTGGCTATGATTGTCATTGTCTTTACCACAGTTGCAGATCTGGAGAAGCCATCAACGTTTTGTCGGGCCTGACAGTTTATTGCGCTCATGGTGGTTGTTGACGTTGTCACTGTTGGAGTCGCCGCAACGTGAAGGACCTTGGGTTGCCTTTTAATCAAGCAGGGTTGTTTTGACTGCCTTGTTCATCATTGCGCTGGGGACGCGGGAGCTGCACGCCCGCATCACCTGCACCATCGTTGCTATCTTCGCTAGAGGGTTAAGGTAGACGTCTGCCTCCGGCACCTCCACTGCCCATTTCATCCATAGAAGGCACAATGACCACACCGCCTGCACCGGTGATGCCCACCATAGCGTTCGCACCGTCCGCGGTGATGGTGCCTCCTGCGCCGCCTGCAGACGTGTGTGATGGAAGCTTGGACGTGGAAGGATTCATCGCCATGGAGCCCTTCTTCTTGGGCACTATGGATGGTGAAGAAGATGATGAAATTCAATGGAGTCGATGTGTCGCCTGCTGTACAGGTCCACGCCGGTGAATCCCCTGCCTGGCGCACCAAAGATGTCGGTGCGGCTCGGCTATCTATGGGGTGGCTTGGCCCCTTTGTGGTTCGGCAAGGGGAGCACACCAAATGCAGAGTGCAAGAAAAATAGGTGCTGTTGTGATCTTTACCTAGGTTCATGCCACTGAGAAGTGTAAAACCCTACTCCTACGTCTGTGTATTGGATGTGGGTGGTAGCACAAATACAAGGAGCACTCTTCCCCAGCAAGGCACAAGGAGAAAGCAGCTACGCGTGCATGTGTACATGAGGTTTCAATGAGTTTGAACCCTTGAAAAGGTTGCCCTGGCCCTCCTTTTATAACTCAAGGCGTGACCATAGTGGCAAAAGGGTCATTACATGGTGATTAGATAGTAACAGTGCTATCATACCTAACTCTGCTAGTTGGGACAAAAAAATTAAATGAATCGCTAGGTGTCCTGAGGAGGAGGGGTCCCGGCAAGGCTGCTACACTACTTTCTCAACCGCCTCTCTATTATCTTGACACGCCATTAGGACAAATGTTGATAAAGGTAATCTTCTCTCCAGCGAGCTGCCACCTGCTCGATATGCCTCACCAAACCACCTATGGGCTCGACACCTCATCAATGGGTGACTGCGTGCTTGGTGAGGTGGAGTGTTGGTGTTTGGTGAAGCCTTGTTGGGCCCCCGCCTTGCTAGCTCAGCCTTGCCGGGAAGGGTTACTTCCAGTGCTTCACCTTGTAACTTGTCTTGGTCTTCCTGATGCGCTTTGATCTTGGGATAGTCTCCATCAAGACCCGTTGCCGGGGATGCTGCTACCATTTGTGCATAAGTCCAGGGTACTAAGGACACCACTCTTAGTGCCCGAGAACTTCTTCCCTATAAATGCAGCAACCTCGACCATCCCGAACTCTCGTGGGCATGGGCAAATTGATCTTCATTTGCACCAATGTATTTCCAGTCCACCCATCTCATATCACTAACCACTGGCTTCTTGTCAAGAAGCACAGTCTCATAGAAGCCCTGTTGTTCCTTGGTGTGCAAACGGTAGTCAACAACAATCCTCCTCCTGATAGAGTGGGGATTTGATTCCCTCCACATTCTCAGATGCTTGTCCTTCCCTTCCTTCCTATTCTCAGCAATAGGGTGAGAATCATCATGCTCTGGAAATCTTGGTCTCAGTTTCTTCAGCACTATGGCTTCATCGTCATCATCATCTGTAGCTCTCTCAGGCATCAAGACATTGTTCTTCTCAGCAGTCAAAATGTTTCTTGTTGTATTCCCCTTAGGCTTGGGGGCAACAACTATCTTGGTCTTGGAGGTAGTGGCTATCTTCTTAGGCATAGCATCTGCCATAAGCTTATGTTGCTTGGGAGGTGGCTCATTAGTAATGGGTTCGTACTCTCTCCTCATCGATTTGAGTTTATACACCACATGGGCAGTCTGCTTTCTCTCTCTCTTCTTGCCAGCCATTTTGCGATAGACTTGCCCTAACACTGCTTTGAGCTAGCAACAGTAGGCTCAAAAATTTGCCTTGCACCAGGTCTTTCATTTTGAACAGTGCCATACTCTTTGGCAACAACATCTTTCTTCCTATTGGAAATGACCTCATCTGGTATGAAGTCCTCATCCTCATCATCAGATTTTTTTCTTCTTCCCGGCCCTAGTAGTAGGCTTAGGAAGGCCATGAGAGCTAATTTGAGTTCAAACTTCAATTTTAGGTTTTCACAGAAGGCATTTCGGAATCATCAATCTGAAATTTTCGGAAGCACCGAGGTAGCAACTGAAATTAGGTTTCCACATTTCGATCAAACCGAAGTGAAACATGGTTTCACCGAAGCGCACATGCGTGATGCCCCCGACTCAACCGTGCACTAATACTACACGCAATTGCACATGATCAAGATCAGAGACTCACAGGAAGATATCACAACACAAGTCTAGACACAAAGTTAAACATAAAGCTTTATAATACAAGCTAGGGCCATAAAGGCTCGAATACATAAGTCAGCGGAAGCAACAACATTTGAGTACCGACATAAGTAAAAAAGTTTGCCTTAAGAAGGTTGAGCAAAACAACAACATCTAGATCCAAAAGGCAGGGGCCTCCTGCCTTGGGCCTACTAAGTACTCCTGGTCGTCGGTGAGCTCCACATAGTAGTAGGCTTTGTCAGTGTAGTAATAGTCATTGACGGGATCAGCTGGCTCCTGGGCTCCCTCATCTGATCGCAAGGATCAGGTAGAGGGGCCAAAGGGGTAGGAAAGCAACCGCGAGTACTCATCCAAAGTACTCGCAAGACTTACATCAAATCTATACCAAGTATGCATCAATATCATAGGAATGGGGCTATATCTTTGGATTGAACTACAGAAATGCCAGAATAGAGGGAGGCCTAGCCTATCAAAGACTAGCATCTTGCAGCGTCTTGCACCATTAGAAGAGTGCAGATTAGTAGCAATGCTGAGAGACCCTTCCTCAACTCCCTACGAGAAAGCGAACTCAGAGCCATCATATCCATTTAGTGCCACAAGTACCCAGTTCTAGTTATAGCAGCTTGGGATACAACTTCGAGCATCCGTTACCATGGACACGGCTATTCAAATAGATATACTTCCCTACAGGGCTGCACCAACTTACCCAACATGCTCGATTAACTCCGGCCGGACATACTTTTCAGGTCATGTCCGGCCTCGGCTGGTCGACAAACCATAGTCCTACCTAGGCTCAACAAAGAGGTCAGCACGCCGGTCTAAATCATAAATGCGAAGGGGTCATGGGCCAATCGTCCTTTGCACTCCTGCACATTGCAAGGACGGCCGAGATCAATCCTGGCTACCAATTTATACAAAGTAGGTGCTTACACGGACCACCCAGGTGCATGCAGCTCAACTATAACGTCTGTAGAGCTTTCGGGAGAATCGTATGACAGCGAGTGACCATACGCGTGGTGGTTAGTACGAAAAGTCCAGAGGCCTACTCAGATCACATTTCCAAACCCGTTAGTGTATTGGGATCTTGCGGAGACAATCAGTGATCCTGTCGCCCCGTCTCTAGGACTTATGGCAAGGGTCAAGCCCATCCCTGTCTAGGGCGGTCTACTTGCCCGGCCATGCCTTGTAATTATCTCACGGGTACCCTCCATGTCAACCCAACTCACAAGAGACTGTCGGGAAGTCAGGTCCACCTCTACCGGGGTGGTACCACCTGTCCGTTTAGTCCCACAACACCACTAAAAGGGGCAATAGGTAAAGGTAACAGTGTGTCTGTGTCATCAAGGGGGAACTCCGAGGAATCACCCTATATGGATTCCCACTCGATGTAACTGTCAAGGTGAACTTGGAGGAATCACCATCGATAGGTTCACACATGAAAGGTTGCACAATAGAGGCATCATCGGAGGTGGTGAAACAGGAATCGCCCTCGGTAACCCACAACCGACTAGCTATGCTACGGAGGTCTCATTAGGAGTGATGTAGGATGTGTCGGATTTCGGGTTCCTCATACCCTTGAGAGGTTCGAACTCTAGGGTGCGTGCGAAGAACTCAACCTCCCCAGTCTGCCTACTCGCCAATCTCTCGGCCTAGCTCGATGAACAGGAAGGAAACGAGACACAACAGTTTACCCAGGTTCGGTCCACCTTGCGTTGTAAAACCCTACTCCTGCTTTGTGGTGGATTGGCCTCGAGGGGCTGAGGATGAACTAGTACAGTTGGAGAACAACCTTAGGAGGAGGAGTGTTCTTGGGCTCGAGTGAGTTGGTGAGTGTGAGGATGGAATGGATCTCCCGTTCCCTCTCTATGGTGGTGGCTAAGTCCTATTTATAGTGGCATTGGTCCTCTTCTCAAAATGAAGGCGGGAAGGGTTCCCACAATGGCCAAATTCGAAGGGAGACAACTAGTACATGCTATCCTGACATAAGTAGTCTTCGCCTGCAAAAGCCTTTGGTTGTGACGCTGCGGTGGGCTCGGCAATGACCTCCGTCCTGGCTGTCTTGGTCTTCTTGCAATGGAATGGAAACATTTGGCTGATTCCTCGGCACTCCGCACCTACGCTTGCCTCCTTAGCACCAAAGGGAAAACTGGTACACTTTGCTCGTTAGCGCCCGCTGGGCCTTGGTCGTCATGGCTCACATCATCCAAACCTCATGAGGTGAAGCCTGCATAGAAATCTCCACTCCTCGGGAGCCGGCCTGAGCAGGCCGCTCCTCGTGGAGGTCTTGGTGCCGTCCGTCTCACGAGGCTTTGCCCCTCGCGAGGGTCTTGGGTTGTCGATGCTGAAGCTGGGCCGTACCAGGCCGTTGGCGAGCCACGCCATGGGCCGCAGGCAGGCAAGTCTGGGTACCCCTATTCCCAGAACGTCGATAGTAGCCCCCGGGCCCTAGGCGCGCTCGAACTTGGGTTTGGGGCGAAGCCAAAGGGCAAGTGCAGAGCGACGTGGGACCTAACCGAATACGGCCTTGGTTGACACGTGGAGATTGATGGGACGTGGGTGCCGACACAACCTAGGTATCCGCCAGGCACTGCGGCCACCCGTTGCCAATGTAGCTTCGCCTTCATTGCTTGCCGTGCTCGCCCTTGGCTCCTCCACCTTCATGAGAGAACGCGATTCTTCTCCCAGATTTGACGCCGGCACCGGACCTCTCGTGCCGCCATGGTTCCGCGGTTGAAGAAGAAGAGGAAGACCCACGCTCCGGCCGAATCCCAGCCTGTCTTGGAGCCTGCTCTTGAGTGGTCAACGGTGGTCAATCAAGAGGGGTTGGCCAAGGTCTGTCTGGCCCTCGCTGCCGATTCCAATGAGTGGAAGGCGACAATGGCTTGGCCCGCTTCCAGGGCCATGACCGACATGGAAGCCACCGAGATCCCCATCCATCTTCATGCTCTCTTGGCTTGCTTGATCCCCCCTTTCTCGGATTTCTTCAATGCTATAATCTCGCATTACCAAATCCAGGCGCTGCATCTAGACCCCCAATCCATCACCCTCCTTGCTGTTTTCGCCTTCCTTTGTGAGGCTATGGTGGGCATTGCTCCCTCCGTACCCCTATTTCTCCATTTCTTCTCGCTTCATCTGGTCGACGCCCGACAGCACTCGGGATACGTGGCCTTCCAGGCCATAGTTGTGACGGCCGACTCGGGCATTGACTTCGAACTCTGACCCGATGTGAGGGAGTTCCGGAAGCAGTGGGTGTATGTGGATGCTGGCGTGCTCAACCCCTTGCTCCTGCTTCCGCAAGTGCCGGCGATACCCAGCTCTTGCTGGGGGCACGTGAAGCTTGTGGACCGTTGGCTCAGGCATGTCTGGTCCAGGCTGACTAGGTTGAAGATGTGGCACCCCGATCCGCATGGAGCAAGGGGCCTTCGTACGTCAACCCAGGATAACACCTAACACATGACAGGTCTATAATACAGCATTCCAGGTACAAGAATATTCATCAAATACATGTATAGAAGATTACATCGTCGATGAATACAATTATCTAGCATATCCCTAAGGTTATTTAAATGGCAGCAGAAATCTATTTAAATGGCGGTGGAAGTCTTGGTTTGGCAGCATAACAACTCTGGCTGGGCTCCACAACTCACAGGACTGGCAAGGTTACGGCCTAGCACGACGGGTCAAGCGAACACTTCGGGTATGACCTACAAAACTGGCATGACACGCCAGGTCAGTACATTGAATGTACTTGCTAGACAACCAAATACATAGCATCCAAACAAGCAGAAGACAAGGCAAGAACCAAGTGCATGCAACAACCTATCTCATATCAATTACTAAACATGGCATGATAAAGATCAACTAAGCATGAACAACACCATAGCATCTACTAACATGGTAATCACATGGCATATCAAACATGCTTCTAACATGGTAATGGCAAAACATAACATATCATCTTCATCATGGCATAACTTTAGCATATCAATAAAAACATGGCATGGCATCATGAAACTATGCTGAATATAAACTGCCGGTCATATCGAACATAGCATGTTAACTATAAGCAACTACTATCTGTCATGCAAACAACAACATATTACTCATGCAATGCAACCAAGCTTGTGCACTGAGTCCCTCGGACTCTCTTACCAACGGGTTGCCTCGCAACCGAACAGTGATCACTCACAGACCACGAACGGAACCACACTCGGTTCCGGATTACCTTGTAACCAAATGGTGATCTTTCCGGCGATCACAACCATGACCAACACTTGGTCTCCAACACTCATGAGACCTCGTCTCGTGATCATATCAAAACATTGACGCGACTTCTCACGACTATCTCATAGTCCAAGTCACCACATTCTTGTTATCACATTAATTTACTTAATTATTTCAGGTTTATCCTCCATTTCGACCAAGACCTAATAGTGTGGCCTACTACGAACTATGTCACTATCGATAGACTTTATAAACACTCTGCAGAGGTAACGCACTATACCCACACCACGGAACCCATGGCCTCGTCACCCCATTCGGGTGGACCAACGGCATTCCGACGAAACCGACCTACTGCCATGACACTCTCCCGGCCACTCCGACTCACTCCCCACTGGGCTAGTCCTGGGTGGCCCCGTGTCTACCAATGACACAACGACCACCGTCGTGGCCAAAACATAAATGTCCCACACAGGGACACGGTACCATAATTTCAACAACGGGCACACAAGGTTATGTCCGTCTACCTGATCAGGGTAGCGCGCGCCCATGACCTTCCCTCTTTGGAGGCACCGGCGAGAGGCACAACAATAGATCGCATTAAGGCCTTCCCACATTTAAAGCTCAGGGACTAGTCTGAAAAATACTTCTACAAACAGGTCCCTGGTAGTTTAAACAGAACATGTCTTTTCTGAGAATACGTTTTCCAGAGAGGAAAACGTATTTCTCGCCGAAGAAGAGGAAGAATACGCTTTCGGTGACTGAAAGCGCCTTTCCAGGAATACACTTTCACATGGGGAAAGCGGCTTCGCGGCAGGGGCGCCGCCACTTATCTGACGTGGCACTAGGCCAGTCCCTTCGGTCGCCGGCAGGTGGGGTCACGCGGGAAGGGGCCCCCCTGGCCTGGCTTCTTCCTCCTCCCGCTCGGAATCGAGCGAGGCATCCGCCCCGACGGCGATCACCGGCGATTCCGGCCACCACTCGCGACGGGTGACCTACCCAGATGCTCAGGGAGGAGAGACGCATCTCGGGGTGGTAGCCGCTACCGCCAATGAGCGTTGTAACGGAAGCAGCGAGGCACGCGGCGGAGAGGGGCTTCGGGCTCGGGTGGACACGGTGCTCCGATGAGGAAAATGGAGGGGCGCGGTCCGGGAAGGGTCGCCGGAGAGTGGCGCGTCCCATGGAGGGCTTGGATGGGGCAGGGGACGGCCGGAAATGGCCGAGGGGATGGCGGCGATGGCTCAACCATTGGAGGGGATGTGGAGCTCCGAGGCGAGGGGGAGAGCTGCGAGTGGTTGGGGAGGGTTGTGGACTGCGAGGGGGCTCGAGAGGGCTAGTTATAGCCGCGGGGAGAGCTCGGGAAGGAGGGGGAGGAGGTGGCACGCAGCGGGCGATGTGTTCGCGTGTTGGCGATGAGACAGTGTCAGCAGGCGTGGCCAAGGCTCACGGGAAGCGGCAGGAAGGCGACGAGGAGGATGCAGTCGAGCAGCAGAGGCTCATGGAGATGGGCGACGCTCAAAGACGAAAGGAGGAAGAGGACACCGGGGAGGAAGGAGACGATGCACAGGAGCGCACTGTTTCGGTCGTTGGCACGGCTCGGTGGAGAAGAAAACAGAGGGGGCGAGCGGTCCAGGGGGAAGGCGACAACGAGGGGGACTGTAGGACATTAATGGCGAGGCCAGAGCCAGTCGGAGCAGCGCTGCCGACAAGAACAGTGGCTGGTTGCACTCGTGGTCACCATGGACAAGGCGCGGTCTGCTTTTTACTAATGCCAGCTCATGTCTACCGCGATGTACATCCAAGGTAGAGAACTATTGCGGTAAAGATACTAGCAATGACACAGGGACTGGAGTAAACCAAGCTCCACAAGTTTACTGCTGTAAACTTGGCCACACTCTAGAGAGTAAACCAGAGAGGGTAAAAGGTAAATTTATTGTCTGAGAGTCTTAGGGTAGGAAGGACTACGGTCCTGGGAATTATGAAGTCATTTGGTCAAGTATTTAGCATAGTTGCTGTACAAACGCCAAATCTGGTCCAGAAACTAAATGAGGAATAAGCACTCACTAGGAGTGATGGATTGAGCTAATACTTTGCAAAGCTTGATGATTTGATCATATGTAGATGCTGCAAAAATATCATACCAAATGGAGTTGCCAAAATGGTACTATCTTCACAACTATCAGTTTTCCCCAGAAACTTTAGAAAAATCCTCAGGGCAAATGGCTAATTGAAATGATCCAAAATTTTGTGGAGATGGATCGCATGTAAAGGAGAAGTTCCAGAAAAAGTTTCAGCCATAATGGAGCAAGATAAAATATACCTGCTTCACAAACTAAAAAATTGGACAGAAACCAAGAATTGCTCCTGTGCTCACGTAGTTCAATGAAATGAACTGAATTTAGGTGGAGGCTAATTATTTGAGATACTTGAGAGGATTGGAAAGTTTCATCCCATTTGGAAACTCTATGAAGGTACTTCCTTCACAAAGTTGTGTTCTGGTTAGAAACTTTGAAAAAACTACACAGGGAGGTAGGCTGAATGGATTGAGCTCATATTTGTCATCCATGGGTTACTTAACCATGTTAATCACCCTACCAAATTGCAGATCCATTGGAATTAGGAATAAAGAACTTCCTTTGCAAAATTTCAGAGAAGGCAGAAACTTGCATTGGATCATGTGCCCAATTTTGGACTGTCAAATCATAAGATTAGGATGGAACTAGTTAATATATAGCAAGGAAAAGCTCCACGATTTATGTGGGAATTTTTTCTGCTATAAAAATAGTAGTTCCTTTGGAAAATGGCATAAATGCAATATTGGCATTAAATAGGAAAAGGCAATGTTCCTTATTTAATTATCGCTAATATATTTGCCAGAGCTTGGATTAGGCATAAGTATCAACTCCACCAATTCTCATGAATTTAGGAGATGGCTAGCTATGCCTTTGGATTTTATTCCTCAGAAAGGCAAGAAAAGGAATAAATCACAATTCAAAAATATTGCATGAGACTTAGCAATATTTTTGCACATCCAAGGTTCAGAAAGACAGGAGGATCTCTGGAAACAATTGGGAGGATCAACAGATCAAGGGAAATGATGGCTCCTTTGGAAGCACAAAGGACATATTCAAATTCCAAAAAATTGGAATTAGGGTTTGAGAGAGTTTGAGATGATGCAAATGAGGTCTTGCCCACTGACAAAGACATGAGCAAGGTTTTGAAAGGTTGAAAATGACAAGAATTGTTAGAGTCATCCAGCAAACTCAGGGGAATTTTTTTGAAGAATGAGTGCCAGGAAGGAATAACAGAACAAAAATTGATAACCCAATTTTGGGGCTGTTACAACTCTGCCCCCCTTGAAAAGAATCTCTTCCTCGAGATTTCTAGGGTTACGGCACAGCTGAAATGATAAGCACTCCGGGGAAAAACCTCGGGGTTAATTTTTTTAACCATTTGGTTAAATTCAAACAAGATGGGGCACCGATAATTGGTACACCTGGGGAGGGATATGGCAAACCTGGATGTATCCACCGCTAGGGGCACTCGAGATCAGACTCCCGTAAAAAATTGCTGGATGCACCTAATGAACAGTGGTTTCACCTGCTGACACGTGGGTCCAGGGCCCACTGGCAGCCTCCTTCTTCTACCTCCAGCTTGCTGCTTCTTCTTCATTGCTGCTCCGTGTGCGGCTTGGCGTAGCGCACATCTAGCTCCTAGGGCGTTGAGGACCCTAGTGTCGTAGTGCGCGACATGCACGGAGCCAGTGCAACGAGCACTCACATCACGGGCCACCACCTTGTCGGCACTGCTCAAGGATTCACCTCCTGGAGGCCGGTGATCGAGCGACGAGAGGTTCTCCTGGACCTTGCTCACTGTACACCGGGGTTGGTTATAAAAGATGGTATCACGGCTCTCCTCCAACACACCAACACAATGCCGCTCTACTACCTCTTCGGTTTGGACGAGATCGAGCCGAGCTCCTTCGGCGAGGAAATGTTCTTGGCGGCGCTGCGGTTGTTCCTCGCGGTGCTGCTGGGAACGCTCATCGGCTCGTCGATCCTCCTGCTGATACTCATCAGGAATGATCAGGCTCGGGACAACGCGCGACTGGGTGCGGTGGCTCGAGATGCGGGAGAAGATAGTGCACTGCGTGGTCCTCCGCCACGCTTGATCCTCCGTCGCTTTGTGCCGATGGAGTAATCACCTGCGGCAGTGGAGCGGGGTGGCGACTTGCCTGCGCCACGCAAGGCATAGAAGATGGTGGGGATGGGGTACAGGTGCAGGCGAGGTGGCTGTACCAGCTCGGAAAGCACATTGGGGTACGAGGGAAAAATTTCGTGGATTGCTCCACAAAAAGCAGGTGTCAAGGTAGAATCGGAGTTGAAATCTGTATTGGGTAGATGTACTGGATCGAATGAAATAAAGTTGACAGTGTCCCTCCGGTAATGAAATTAGGAGAAAGAATTAGAGACGAGGAATTGCCAGACGGAAATGCCTATGCAAGGTTCTGGATTTAATGCTAGCGGGTATATATAATCCTAGTATATATATACCTACACCAGCGCCATTTTATTAAAGACTCAGGACGAGCCAATGTGGTTTTTAGTGTATGTGTTCTACTGATTAAAATCTTGTTAGCACACATTGCCAACCCTATCAAACATCTTTGCTTCACAGAGAGACAAACAAACACAAAAATCAAAAGCAAGAAAGCATACATAAACACATCATACGAGTTACAACAGTGCAAGCATACGACAAAGCACGAATGCGCTACGCGCTAAATGAAACTACTCACTCCGGGATACATGGTTCTATCCTCATATCAGGGATGAACTGACAGCCTGACCTACTTGCAGAAACAACTGATTGCATGGCTGAGATCAAGCTGAGGGCTTGCTTTGCTGGGGTTCTCCGGGAGGACGAAGACTGAGCCAATCTCCATCTTCATCATCCGATATCACTATGGGTTGGGGTTCAGGTACTGGGGGTGTGGTTGAAATTTATCCAAGCATATGTTGCTAATGGATCCGGAAAAGAGTCTTGTCGAGGGTGATGATGTTTGGCCGAGGCCACAACACAGGCTGAGAGGGTAGCACTGGCTCAGATGGCATTGGGTGAAAAGCCTGATATGCGAATTTACGAGCCTCACGATAAGCTTCCTTGACAACTCGTACAAAATCATTGTCCAAGGTTCTGAATTTGGCCAACATCTTTGAAATCATCATCCCCTAGGCAGTGATATATTGCACCAGGCGAGCGATTGCGGGGTCATCTCCTTGGATAGTGGGAGAAGGCTGAATTCCTGACTCTGTCACCACGGGGAAGAAGCAGAACTCCCTCCGATCTGCCACTTGCGGGAACTTGGTTCGGAGGTATCGGATAGCCTCCACAGCAGCGGCCGAATGGCCAAATTAGTGGTAGGCATGGCTCTACCCTGAAAAACCAACGGCTGGCCATCTACTGCGGGACCTGGGCCGATGTGCACTCTTGCATCATACCGATGAAGGTGAGGAACGAGTGTCGATTGGAACACCAGGTAATCTGGGCTAGCATTATAGCCAAAGGCTTTGGCGAGCATCTCAGCAAGAATGGGTGGAAAGCCAGTATGGTTGACGGCACTTGTGCGGGTGTGAAACTTGGTAGTTTTAAGGGTGCTAGCCATGGCTGGAGTGTTACTAGCTAGGCTTCTTTGCAGGGACATGTGTAACGCCCCAGTTATACTTTCCATATTTGTATCCAACTCTTGCCGTTTCCGACTTTACTTATATTTATTTCTCGGGTTCGGGTCTTTGCCTTCGTGTGTTGTTCTCGTTTTTCATGCATCGCATATCATGTCATCACGTGCATTGCATTTGCATACATGTTCATCTCATGCATTCGAGCATTTTCCCCGTTGTCCGTTTTGCATTCCGGCGCTTCGTTCTCCTCCGGTGGCCATTTCTAGCTTTCTTTCGTGTGTGGGGATTAAACATTTCCGGATTGGACCGAGACTTGTCATGCGGCCTTGGTTTACTACCGGTAGACCGCCTGTCAAGTTTCGGGTCATTTGGACTTCGTTTGATACTCCAACGGTTAACCGAGGGACCGAAAAGTCCTCGTGTGTGTTGCAGCCCAACACCCCTCAAATTTGGCCCAAAACCCACCAAACTCTGCTCCATGTCCTAGAGCGTTCGATCACGATCGCGTGGGCGAAAACCGAACCTCATTTGGACTCCCCTAACTCCACTTATGCCTATTTATACACCCCTCCATTCGGATCTCACATTTCTCCCCGTCCTCCTCCTAAAAAAAAAAGAGATCGACCCCCGCCACCGACGGACGTGTCCGGATCGGACCGGACACCGTCCGCCGCCGACCCCCGCCAGTCGCTGCGTGCCACGTGTCCCTCGCCGCCGCCGCCGCCGTCCCGGCCGGGAGGCCCAGGAGGGGCCCCCGCGAGCCCGCGCCCCCGCGCCTCTTCCTCCTCTCGGGCGCCGCCGCCTCCCCGACCTCCGGCGACCGGCGCCGTCGCCGCCACCGCACCGGCCGCCGCCGCGCCGGGCCCCGCCGCCCGTCCGCTCCACGCCGCGCGCCCGCGCCTCCGTGGCCGCGCCCTCGCCCGCGGCCGGCCCCGCCGGCCACCTCGCCGCCCCAGCGCCGCTCCGCCGCCGCCCGTCGACGCCGGCCACCGCCTCCCCCCACGCCGGCGGCCTCGGATCCAGCTCCGACGAACCTCGTCGCGCGCGCCCAGCTACAGTGCCCGATCCGGCTACAGTAAACCCTAGATCTAGGGTTGACTTTCCCTCTCCCCCTTATTTTTTTGCTATCTTTGACTGCTCGTATCTCTGCAACCGTAGCTCCGATTTGGGCATATAATATATCAAAATCTTCGCCTCGACATTTACATCATTTCATTCCATTGCATCATTTGCATTTGAGTTCATCTTGATGCCCAAAATGCTGTTAGAAGGAGGCTTCGTGAGTTAAATTGCAGATCTGTTAGTTCATCATGCACTTTTGTCATTTTTGCCATGTTTAATTCGTGCATGATATGCCTGTGCCCCTTTGGGATGAATTGTTAAGCATTTTGTCTTCTTTGCAGAGGTGTCACCCATGCATTTTTAGGATGTGTGTGTTGTCTTGTGCAAGCTTGCGAAGAGAGGTACCTGAGCTTGCTGATTCTGGGATATTTTAGATCATGATGCTATATGTCCAGCTTGTTTCCTACTGATCCGTGCCTCTTTTGAGGATGATCAGTAAGGGAGTTTTGATATTTATGTTATTCTCTATCCATCCATGTCTTTGTTTGCATATGTGGAGTGCTCTAGGTTGACTCAATCGAGCTCAACTTTTGCTTCGTTGTTAATCTGGGCAGATCGTCAACTTGTTTGCGATTTTGCCGATGCTACCGTTAGTGTTCCATGCATGCTATGCCTTTGTTCTTGCCATGTTTAGCTAGCATATTGTGCCTTCTTGCTGGTTATATGCTTGCCTTGCCATGACTTGCACCGTAGTGAGTGCATCGAACTCGTTTACATGCCTTCGCGAGTTAAATTTCTGCATGTCTCAGTTTTCACTAAGTCTGAAAACTGATTGTGTTCGAGCTATGTTCGTGAGCTCGGTAGAGTATTTTGTGAACCCTTTTGGCCCCAGGTCACTTTGGGTGTTTTGTTAGGCTTGTTGAGTAGCTCCATGCCATATTCTTACTTGTCATGTTCAGGTCATTTATCATGTTGTTTTGCTGCTCCGAAGAGGGCTTCGTGATCTGAAATTTCAGGCTAGTGTTAATTTCACCAAGTCTGGAATCTGTTTTGCATATTCATTTTTGCCATGCTTGTTTGAACCTCTTAATGGATGAATTTGCCTATGTCTCAGTGCTAGTGTTTTGTTAAGAATCTTGTGTACATCACTGCCATGTATTTTGTTTTCACGTTTGGTGGCTGTAGCATGTTCATTTCGTTGCATTTAGATGCCTACTTGCTGTAAATCGCAGACCGGTGTCATATCTTAAAACGCTTGCCATTTCCAAACCGTAACTCTGATTCCAATGATCTTTATATCGTTTTCAAGAGATTTCATCCCCTCTATCCAGTGGCACCATTGGAATTCCAATTTAAGGCCAGGTTCATGCATTTCCTGTCATATCTTGCATTTTGCATCCCGCATAGCATATCATCATTTCATCATATTGCTTGGTCTTGCACGTGGTTGATTGTATCCTTGTTGCTTGTTTGTCTTGTTGGGTAGAGCCGGGAGACGAGTTCGCTAATGAGGAGCCCGTTGAGTTTGCTTGTGAGGATCCAGTCGACTCTGACAACTGTGCAGGCAAGATGATCATACTCTCGAAATCACTACTATCTTTGCTATGCTAGTTTGCTCGCTCTTGCTATGCCAATGCTACGATGCCTACCTTTTGCTTGTCAGCCTCCCAATTGCCATGTTGAACCTCTAACCCACCATGTCCTAGCAAACCGTTGATTGGCTATGTTACCGCTTTGCTCAGCCCCTCTTATAGCGTTGCTAGTTGCAGGTGAAGTTTGAAGGCCGTTCCTTGTTGGAACATTTATTTACTTGTTGGGATATCATTATATTGCCATGTTATCTTAATGCATCTATATACTTGGTAAAGGGTGGAAGGCTCGGCCTCTCGCCTAGTGTTTTGTTCCACTCTTGCCGCCCTAGTTTCCGTCATATCGGTGTTATGTTCCCAGTTTTTGCGTTCCTTACGCGGTTGGGTTATAATGGGAACCCCTTGATATTTCGCCTCGATTAAAGCTTTTCCAGCAGTGCCCAACATTGGTTTTACCATTTGCCACCTAGCCTTTTTTTCCTTGGGTTCTGCAGACTCATGGGTCATCTTATTTTAACCCCCCCGGGCCAGTGCTCCTCTGAGTGTTGGTCCAAACTAGAGCACCGTGCGGGGCCGTCCCTCGGCAACTTGGGTTACGTTGGCTCCCGTACGCTTAGCTTATCCGTTGCGCCCTAAGAACGAGATATGTGCAGCTCCTATCGGGATTTGTCGGCACAGCGGGTGGTGTTGCTGGTCTTGTTTTAACCTGTCGAAGTGTCTTGAGTTACCGAGATACCGAGTCTGATCGGAACGTCTTGGGAGGAGGTCTATTCCTTCGTTGACCGTGAGAGCTTGTCATGGGCTAAGTTGGGACCCCCCTGCAGGGATTGAACTTTCGAAAGCCGTGCCCGCGGTTATGGGCAGATGGGAATTTGTTAATGTCCGGTTGTAGATAACGTAAACCTTAATTAATTAAAATGAACCAACTGAGTGTGTGACCGTGATGGCCTCTTTTCGGCGGAGTCCGGGAAGTGGACACAGTGTTGGAGTAATGCTTGCGCAGGTTGTTCCTTCTAGTTTCTCGCTCGCGCTTTGCCTCCTCTTCTCACTCTCCTTTGCGAATAAGTTAGCCACCATATATGCTAGTCGCTTGCTGCAGCTCCACATATACTTGCCTTATCCTGTCCTATAAGCTTAAATAGTCTTGATCGCGTGGGTGCGAGATTGCTGAGTCCTTGTGGCTCACAAATACTATAATTCCAGATGCAGGTCCAGGTGATTCCGCTCCAGGTGACGAGTACGAGCTCAAGTGTGAGTTCGACGAGGACTCTCAGCGTTATTATGTTTCCTTTCCCGATGATCAGTAGTGGTGCCTAGTTGGGGTTCGATTCAGGGCCTTGTCGCATGTTGGGTTCTTTTCCATTTTGGCGCCGTAGTCAGGCCATGAGTGTTTGTTTGATGGATGTTATTTATGTACTCTGATGTGACGTGGCGAGTGTAAGCCAACTATGTTATCTCCCCCTTTTATTATGTATTACATGGGATGTTGTAATGATTGCCTGACTTGCGACATTGCTTTCAATGCGGTTATGTCTCTAAGTCGTGCCTCGACACGTGGGAGCTATAGCCGCATCGAGGGCGTTATAAGTTGGTAATCAGAGCCTTCCCCGACCTTAGGAGTCCCCATTGCTTGATAGTTTTTAGAAGCCGAGTTGTGTCTAGAAAAAATGTTTTGAGTCCTTAGGAATTATATATCGGAGAGCTTAGGAATTCTTTTTACTTCCCAGTCTCCTCATCGCTCTGGTAAGGCATCCTGACGTAGAGTTTTAACTCTTCTCTTCTCAAATTTCACTAAAATTTTTTTTAGGATCACGCGAGTATCTTGGTTTTGTTCCGATGGTTTTGTGACGAGAACATTGTTCTTGGTGCCTCCTGTCTTTAGGGGTTGTGGCAGTGTCCCGGGGAGTTGAGCTCCGAGGTGTTGTCGTCACAATTTTATCGTTGCAATTCTGGTATACTTGAGATTTGTGCGCGACATCAAAAATCTCTTTTATGCAGTTCGTTGGTGAGATAACCTCGACGCCACCCAGTACTGGGGCGGGAGTTCGGGAGTATCGCCATAACTTGTATAACGGATGCTTTTCGAAGGTTGAGATAGATGGTTTCCGAAGGTTTCTTGGTTATGTGTTGAAGGATGGATACAGCTGGATGTAGGATTGCTAGCTTGAGTGAGATATTATGCTCCCCTGTATCCCCAACACCTGATTGCATAACCGGGAAAATTTCGGGAATTTCATAGGTGGGAATTCAAGTAGCCTTAGGATATCTTTCCGACAGATGTATGATATGAAATTGGGGTTCGACGTCTAGTGGTTCGCCTATTCACGGTCGATTTTACAGTGGTCTCGTTGTGTCTTAAAGAGTCCTTGGCTATGCTGACTCGGGGACGCTTCGTATGTCATGTGCACTGCCTTGTACATGATGGTGCTGTACGATCGAGCCCGTGTAGGTCCCACCACAAAAACTTCGGACGAAATTTCTATCATGTATTTGTTCTGGCTTATTCCGCAAGCCAACCCTTGGTTTTATTTCGAGTTGTGGCATTCGTTTTGCTTCGACGTCATATGTTGATTCCATCCCTCGTTGTTGTACTCCTTCTACCTGATTCTTCGTGGCTTCGCAATTTAGGAATATGTGACCACTTCAAGAGAAATGCATTCGTTCATTTTGTTCGGATGTGAAGACTGTATGTTGCAATTTTCATTCCGTTGGATTCAGCTTCAATATTTATCTGTCTATGTGCTAACGGTGGTCAACCTCTTCAGGATGGCTCCCGCTAAGAGCACCAGTCAAAACCAGAATCAAGATCCGCCACCGCCTCCACCTCCTCCAGAGGCATGGCAAGCTGTGATGGCCGCAACCAATGCAAACACTCAGCTGATCATGCAAATTATCCAAGAGCGCAATCAAGGCAGTCAAGGGAATCAAGGCAGCAATCAGAGTCATTTTGCTACACTCAACCAGTTCCTTGCTAATGGGCCAAAGACTTTCAGCAATTGTGTTGAGGCAACCGATGCTGACGATTGGCTTGTGGATCTGTGTAAGCATTTCGAGTGCAGTAACGTCAGGCCTGAGGACTTTGTCAAGTTCGCTTCCTTCCAACTCAAAGATCAAGCTGCAGAATGGTTCCAGCAGTACAAGGATTCCAGAGGTGGACGTGTTATCACTTGGGATGATTTCCGTCAAGATTTCCGCGCTCATCACATTCCTCAAAATGTGGTTGAGAGCAAGCGTGAGGAATTCCGCAATCTGAAGCAAGGCTCTTTGTCTGTCTATGACTACAACAAATTGTTCCAGAAACTTGCCCGCTTTGCCAAGCAAGACGTGCCTGATGAGAAGAGCATGATATATCGGTTTAGGGGTGGTCTCAGAGAAGATATTCAGCTCGCTCTTGTTCTCTTCGAGCCTTTGAGATACGATGAGTTCTACAACATGGCACTGAAGCAAGAGGCTGCTGAGTTGAGGTGTGATGCTTCCAGGAAGCGAGTCAGAGATGTTACTCCTTCTTCCTCTACTCAAGTGGCCAAGCAGCAGAAGTTTTGGCTTCCTCCTCCTCCGTTCCGTCAGCCGTATCAGCAGAAGAGCAAAGGTGGCAGTGGTTCTTCCCACCCACCCAACCCAGGCTTTCAGAACAAGACTTCGTCTCAAGCTCCAAGTTCGAGTGCTCCGTATCACCGTCCGCTTTCAGAGGTCACGTGCAACAAGTGCCAACAGAAGGGTCACTATGCCAACAAGTGTTTCAACCAGAGGCGTCTTCCTCCTCCTCCTCCTGTGAGATCGGCAAGTACAGCTGTGGTCAAGCATAACCCCAAGCATGCCAAGGTCAATTTGATGAATGCAGCTCAGGCAGAGGACTCGTCAGATGTGATCATGGGTAACTTTCCAATTAACTCTTTTCCAGCAAAAGTTCTTTTTGACTCTGGTGCATTGCATTGTTTCATGTCAAGATCATTTGTTTCCAAGCATGACTTCGTTTCACAAATGTTGGGTAAACCTATGGGAGTGGTATCTCCGGCTAAGTCTATGAGGGCTACTTCAATAGTTCCGGATGTTTCTATCATGTTGGGTGATTTCAAGTTTCTGGCTTCTCCAATGATTCTTGGTAACTCGGATATTGATCTTATTCTCGGGATGGATTGGCTTTCTAAGCACAAGGCTCAGCTTGATTGTGCTGCCAGGAAGATTCAATTGACTCATTCGTCTGAGGATGTAATTATCTTTGCCGCTCGGGATAATACCATCCGTCTGTTTTCTCTCAATGAGAAGGGTGAATTGGATGCCATCTCTCAAATTCCAGTCGTGTGCGAATATCCAGACGTCTTTCCAGAAGAGCTCCCAGGAATGCCTCCGCACCGGCCAGTTGAATTTGTTATTGAACTTGAGCCCGGTACGGAACCTGTGTGCAAATGTCCCTACAAGCTCGGCCTCGAAGAGTTGAAGGAGTTGAAGAAACAACTCGATGAGCAAGAAAGATTGGGTCTTATCCGGCCTAGTACTTCTCCGTGGGTTTGTGGTGTTCTTTTTGTGAAGAAGAATTTGGGAACGGACCGACTTTGTGTTGATTACCGTCCAGTGAACAAGAAGACCATCAAGAACAAATACCCACTTCCCAACATCAATGATCTGTTCGAACAACTCAAAGGTGCTCAAGTATTCTCCAAGCTTGATCTCCGTATGTGTTATCACCAGATTCGCATTCGTGAAGAAGATATTCCCAAGAGAGCATTCAGAACAAGCTTTGGTTCATATGAATACACTGTCATGTCTTTTGGCCTCGCCAACGCTCCTCCGACGTTCTCTCGCATGATGAATTTCATCTTCAACGCCTACACCAATGACTTCGTTTTGGTCTATCTCGATGACATTCTGGTTTTCTCGAAGAACAAGGAACATCATGCCAAGCACTTGCGTTTGGTTCTTGACAAGTTCAGGGAACATCAGTTCTACGCCAAGTTCTCCAAGTGTGAATTTTGGCTCGATGAGGTTCTTTATCTTGGCCATATCATCTCTGCCAAGGGCATTTCTGTGAATCCCGAGAAGGTTTCCGCAATTGTGAATTGGGAACCTCCTCAGAACGTGAAGCAACTCCGCAGTTTTCTCGGTCTCGCAAGCTATTGCCGAAGATTCGTTGAAAACTTTTCCAAGATCGCGAAGCCTCTCTCAAATCTTCTTCAGAAGCACGTCAAGTACGTTTGGTCTCCGGAGTGTGATATTGCTTTCAACGCTTTGAAAGAGAAGTTGATCACTGCTCCAGTTCTGACTCCGCCTGATGAATCCAAGCCGTACGAGGTCTTTTGTGATGCCTCTCTCCAAGGTCTTGGCGCAGTATTGATGCAAGAGAAGGAAGTGGTTGCTTATACATCTCGCCAGTTGAAGCCTAATGAGAAGAACTACCCCACTCATGATCTCGAGTTGGCGGCAGTTGTGCATGCTCTTTTGACTTGGAGACATCTTCTATTGGGAAGAAAAGTGGACATTTTCACCGATCACAAGAGTCTCAAGTACATCTTCACTCAGCCTAATCTCAACCTAAGGCAGACTCGATGGGTCGAAATGATTCAAGAGTACAATCCGAGTATTGAGTATACTCCAGGCAAGGCTAATGTGATTGCTGACGCTTTGAGCAGAAAAGCATATTGCAACAGTATGATTCTCAAGCCCTATCAACCCGAGCTTTGTGAAGCTTTCCGCAAGCTGAATCTTCAAGTTGTTCCTCAAGGTTTCCTCGCCAACCTTCAAGTCTCTCCTACCTTAGAAGACCAGATTCGCCAAGAGCAGCTTCTTGATGCTATGGTGAAAAAGGTGAAGATTGGTATTGCAAAGAGTCAGTCCAAGTACAAGTGTTACCGACTTGATGACAAGGACACTCTCTTCTTCGAGGATCGAATTGTTGTGCCCAAAGGTGAACTTCGTAAGGTGATCATGAACGAGGCTCACAACTCTCTCCTCTCCATCCACCCTGGTAGTACGAAGATGTATCAGGATCTCAAGCAAGCTTATTGGTGGACTCGAATGAAGCGCGAGATTGCTCAATTCGTGAATGAATGTGATGTCTGCAGAAGAGTGAAGGCAGAACACCAAAGGCCAGCTGGTCTCCTCCAACCTCTTGCCATTCCAGAATGGAAGTTTCACCACATTGAAATGGACTTCGTGACTGGGTTTCCAAAGTCCAAGCGTGGCAATGATGCTATATTTGTTGTCATCGACAAGCTCACCAAAGTGGCTCATTTTCTGCCTATCAAAGAGTCGATCACTGCAGCTCAATTGGCGGAACTCTATACCTCTCGCATTGTCTCTCTGCACGGTATTCCTCAAGTGATATCTTCAGACCGTGGCAGCATCTTTACCTCCAAGTTTTGGGATTCTTTTCAGAAGGCCATGGGCACAAACATCCGCTTCAGCACTGCTTTCCATCCTCAAACAAGCGGTCAAGTCGAGCGTGTCAACCAGATTCTTGAAGATATGCTCAGGGCTTGCGTAATTTCTTTCGGCATGAAGTGGGAGGACTGTCTTCCTTATGCTGAATTCTCATACAACAACAATTTTCAAGCAAGTTCGGGCAAGGCCCCCTTTGAAATTCTGTATGGCAGGAAGTGCCGTACCCCTCTCAACTGGTCTGAAACCGGTGAACGTCAGCTGCTGGGTAATGACCTGATCACAGAGGCAGAAGAGATGTGCAAGGTCATTCGTGATAACCTCAAAGCAGCCCAATCCCGCCAGAAGAGCTACTATGATAGTAAGCACCGCGATTTGGCTTTCGAGATCGGAGATCATGTTTACCTCCATGTCTCTCCTATGAAAGGTACTCGTCGCTTCGGTATCAAAGGGAAGCTTGCCCCTAGATACGTGGGACCTTTCAAGATTGTCAGCAAGAGAGGCGACCTCGCCTATCAACTTGAGCTTCCTTCAAACTTTGCAAATGTTCATGATGTGTTCCACGTCTCTCAGCTTCGAAAGTGCTTCAAGACTCCCGACCGCACCGTCAACTTCGAGGACATTGAGCTCCAAGAAGATCTCTCTTATCGTGAGCACCCAGTTGCTATTCTTGAAGAGACTGAACGCAAGACTCGCAACAAGTCAATCAAATTTCTCAAAGTCAAGTGGTCTCACCATTCCGACCGTGAAGCTACCTGGGAACGCGAGGATCACCTCTGTTCTGAGTACCCGGAGTTCTTTCAGTCCTAGATCTCGGGACGAGATCTTTTCGTAGTGGTGGAGTGTTGTAACGCCCCAGTTATACTTTCCATATTTGTATCCAACTCTTGCCGTTTCTGGCGTTTACTTATATTTATTTCTCGGGTTCGGGTCTTTGCCTTCGTGTGTTGTTCTCGTTTTTCGTGCATCGCATATCATGTCATCACGTGCATTGCATTTGCATACATGTTCATCTCATGCATTCGAGCATTTTCCCCGTTGTCCGTTTTGCATTCCGGCGCTTTGTTCTCCTCCGGTGGCCATTTCTAGCTTTCTTTCGTGTGTGGGGATTAAACATTTCTGGATTGGACCGAGACTTGTCATGCGGCCTTGGTTTACTACCGGTAGACCGCCTGTCAAGTTTCGGGTCATTTGGACTTCGTTTGATACTCCAACGGTTAACCGAGGGACCGAAAAGTCCTTGTGTGTGTTGCAGCCCAACACCCCTCAAATTTGGCCCAAAACCCACCAAACTCTGCTCCATGTCCTAGAGCGTTCGATCACGATCGCGTGGGCGAAAACCGCACCTCATTTGGACTCCCCTAACTCCACTTATGCCTATTTATACACCCCTCCATTCGGATCTCACATTTCTCCCCGTCCTCCTCCTAAAAAAAAGAGATCGACCCCCGCCATCGACGGACGTGTCCGGATCGGACCGGACACCGTCCGCCGCCGACCCCCGCCAGTCGCTGCGCGCCACGTGTCCCTCGCCGCCGCCGCCGCCGTCCCGGCCCGGGAGGCCCAGGAGGGGCCCCCGCGAGCCCGCGCCCCCGCGCCTCTTCCTCCTCTCGGGCGCCGCCGCCTCCCCGACCTCCGGCGACCGGCGCCGTTGCCGCCACCGCACCGGCCGCCGCCGCGCCGGGCCCCGCCGCCCGTCCGCTCCACGCCGCGCGCCCGCGCCTCCGTGGCTGCGCCCTCGCCCGCGGCCGGCCCCGCCGGCCACCTCGCCGCCCCAGCGCCGCTCCGCCGCCTCCCCCCACGCCGGCGGCCTCAGATTCGGCGCCGATGAACCTCGTCGCGCGCGCCGAGCTACAGTGCCTGATCCGGCTACAGTAAACCCTAGATCTAGGGTTGACTTTCCCTCTCCCCCTTATTTTTTTTGCTATCTTTGACTGCTCATATCTCCGCAACCGTAGCTCCGATTTGGGCATATAATATATCAAAATCTTCGTCTCGACATGTACATCATTTCATTCCATTGCATCATTTGCATTTGAGTTCATCTTGATGCCCAAAATGCTGTTAGAAGGAGGCTTCGTGAGTTAAATTGCAGATCCGTTAGTTCATCATGCACTTTTGTCATTTTTGCCATGTTTAATTCATGCAAAATTTCAGAGAAGGCAGAAACTTGCATTGGATCATGTGCCCAATTTTGGACTGTCAAATCATAAGATTAGGATGGAACTAGTTAATATATAGCAAGGAAAAGCTCCACGATTTATGTGGGAATTTTTTCTGCTATAAAAATAGTAGTTCCTTTGGAAAATGGCATAAATGCAATATTGGCATTAAATAGGAAAAGGCAATGTTCCTTATTTAATTATCGCTAATATATTTGCCAGAGCTTGGATTAGGCATAAGTATCAACTCCACCAATTCTCATGAATTTAGGAGATGGCTAGCTATGCCTTTGGATTTTATTCCTCAGAAAGGCAAGAAAAGGAATAAATCACAATTCAAAAATATTGCATGAGACTTAGCAATATTTTTGCACATCCAAGGTTCAGAAAGACAGGAGGATCTCTGGAAACAATTGGGAGGATCAACAGATCAAGGGAAATGATGGCTCCTTTGGAAGCACAAAGGACATATTCAAATTCCAAAAAATTGGAATTAGGGTTTGAGAGAGTTTGAGATGATGCAAATGAGGTCTTGCCCACTGACAAAGACATGAGCAAGGTTTTGAAAGGTTGAAAATGACAAGAATTGTCAGAGTCATCCAGCAAACTCAGGGGAATTTTTTTGAAGAATGAGTGCCAGGAAGGAATAACAGAACAAAAATTGATAACCCAATTTTGGGGCTGTTACAACTCTGCCCCCCTTGAAAAGAATCTCTTCCTCGAGATTTCTAGGGTTACAGCACAGCTGAAATGATAAGCACTCCGGGGAAAAACCTCGGGGTTAATTTTTTTAACCATTTGGTTAAATTCAAACAAGATGGGGCACCGATAATTGGTACACCTGGGGAGGGATATGGCAAACCTGGATGTATCCACCGCTAGGGGCACTCGAGATCAGACTCCCGTAAAAAATTGCTGGATGCACCTAATGAACAGTGGTTTCACCTGCTGACACGTGGGTCCAGGGCCCACTGGCAGCCTCCTTCTTCTACCTCCAGCTTGCTGCTTCTTCTTCATTGCTGCTCCGTGTGCGGCTTGGCGTAGCGCACATCTAGCTCCTAGGGCGATGAGGACCCTAGTGTCGTAGTGCGCGACATGCACGGAGCCAGTGCAACGAGCACTCACATCACGGGCCACCACCTTGTCGGCACTGCTCACGGATTCACCTCCTGGAGGCCGGTGATCGAGCGACGAGAGGTTCTCCTGGACCTTGCTCACTGTACACCGGGGTTGGTTATAAAAGATGGTATCACGGCTCTCCTCCAACACACCAACACAATGCCGCTCTACTACCTCTTCGGTTTGGACGAGATCGAGCCGAGCTCCTTCGGCGAGGAAATGTTCTTGGCGGCGCTGCGGTTGTTCCTCGCGGTGCTGCTGGGAACGCTCATCGGCTCGTCGATCCTCCTGCTGATACTCATCAGGAATGATCAGGCTCGGGACAACGCGCGACTGGGTGCGGTGGCTCGAGATGCGGGAGAAGATGGTGCACTGCGTGGTCCTCCGCCACGCTTGATCCTCCGTCGCTTTGTGCCGATGGAGTAATCACCTGCGGCAGTGGAGCGGGGTGGCGACTTGCCTGCGCCACGCAAGGCATAGAAGATGGTGGGGATGGGGTACAGGTGCAGGCGAGGTGGCTGTACCAGCTCGGAAAGCACATTGGGGTACGAGGGAAAAATTTCGTGGATTGCTCCACAAAAAGCAGGTGTCAAGGTAGAATCGGAGTTGAAATCTGTATTGGGTAGATGTACTGGATCGAATGAAATAAAGTTGACAGTGTTCCTCCGGTAATGAAATCAGGAGAAAGAATTAGAGACGAGGAATTGCCAGACGGAAATGCCTCTGCAAGGTTCTGGATTTGAAAATCCGGCACACGGGGTATGCACAGATAGAAAGGAACATGTGACTTTGCATTCCCCCAAGTACTGCCCGAAGGTACTCGTGGGCGAACCGGGTATGCGTGTGGTACGCAGAATAATCTAAATTAGCAAACAAACAGAGGCAATAAACATGCAATGAAAAACATAGCAGACAAATCATTCTAAGGTGTTTTAATGCTAGCGGGTATATATAATCCTAGTATATATATACCTACACCAGCGCCATTTTATTAAAGACTCAGGACGAGCCAATGTGGTTTTTAGTGTATGTGTTCTACTGATTAAAATCTTGTTAGCACACATTGCCAACCCTATCAAACGTCTTTGCTTCACAGAGAGACAAACAAACACAAAAATCAAAAGCAAGAAAGCATACATAAACACATCATACGAGTTACAACAGTGCAAGCATACGACAAAGCATGAATGCGCTACGCGCTAAATGAAACTACTCACTCCGGGATACATGGTTCTATCCTCATATCAGGGATGAACTGACAGCCTGACCTACTTGCAGAAACAACTGATTGCATGGCTGAGATCAAGCTGAGGGCTTGCTTTGCTGGGGTCCTCCGGGAGGACGAAGACTGAGCCAATCTCCATCTTCATCATCCGATATCACTATGGGTTGGGGTTCAGGTACTGGGGTGTGGTTGAAATTTATCCAAGCATATGTTGCTAATGGATCCGGAAAAGAGTCTTGTCGAGGGTGATGATGTTTGGCCGAGGCCACAACACAGGCTGAGAGGGTAGCACTGGCTCAGATGGCGTTGGGTGAAAAGCTTGATATGCGAATTTACGAGCCTCACAATAAGCTTCCTTGACAACTCGTACAAAATCATTGTCCAAGGTTCTGAATTTGGCCAACATCTTTGAAATCATCATCCCCTAGGCAGTGATATATTGCACCAGGCGAGCGATTGCGGGGTCATCTCCTTGGATAGTGGGAGAAGGCTGAATTCCTGACTCTGTCACCACGGGGAAGAAGCAGAACTCCCTCCGATCTGCCACTTGCGGGAACTTGGTTCGGAGGTATCGGATAGCCTCCACAGCAGCGGCCAAATGGCCAAATTAGTGGTAGGCATGGCTCTACCCTGAAAAACCAACGGCTGGCCATCTACTGCGGGACCTGGGCCGATGTGCACTCTTGCATCATACCGATGAAGGTGAGGAACGAGTGTCGATTGGAACACCAGGTAATCGGGGCTAGCATTATAGCCAAAGGCTTTGGCGAGCATCTCAGCAAGAATGGGTGAAAAGCCAGTATGGTTGACGGCACTTGTGCGGGTGTGAAACTTGGTAGTTTTAAGGGTGCTAGCCATGGCTGGAGTGTTACTAGCTAGGCTTCTTTGCAGGGACATGTGTAACGCCCCAGTTATACTTTCCATATTTGTATCCAACTCTTGCCGTTTCCGGCGTTTACTTATATTTATTTCTCGGGTTCGGGTCTTTGCCTTCGTGTGTTGTTCTCGTTTTTCATGCATCGCATATCATGTCATCACGTGCATTGCATTTGCATACATGTTCATCTCATGCATTCGAGCATTTTCCCCGTTGTCCGTTTTGCATTCCGGCGCTTCGTTCTCCTCCGGTGGCCATTTCTAGCTTTCTTTCGTGTGTGGGGATTAAACATTTCCGGATTGGACCGAGACTTGTCATGCGGCCTTGGTTTACTACCGGTAGACCGCCTGTCAAGTTTCGGGTCATTTGGACTTCGTTTGATACTCCAACGGTTAACCGAGGGACCGAAAAGTCCTCGTGTGTGTTGCAGCCCAACACCCCTCAAATTTGGCCCAAAACCCACCAAACTCTGCTCCATGTCCTAGAGCGTTCGATCACGATCGCGTGGGCGAAAACCGCACCTCATTTGGACTCCCCTAACTCCACTTATGCCTATTTATACACCCCTCCATTCGGATCTCACATTTCTCCCCGTCCTCCTAAAAAAAAAGAGATCGACCCCCGCCACCGACGGACGTGTCCGGATCGGACCGGACACCGTCCGCCGCCGACCCCCGCCAGTCGCTGCGCGCCACGTGTCCCTTGCCGCAGCCGCCGCCGTCCCGGCCCGGGAGGCCCAGGAGGGGCCCCCGCGAGCCCGCGCCCCCGCGCCTCTTCCTCCTCTCGGGCGCCGCCGCCTCCCCGACCTCCGGTGACCGGCGCCGTTGCCGCCACCGCACCGGCCGCCGCCGCGCCGGGCCCCGCCGCCCGTCCGCTCCACGCCGCGCGCCCGCGCCTCCGTGGCCGCGCCCTCGCCCTCGGCCGGCCCCGCCGGCCATCTCGCCGCCCCAGCGCCGCTCCGCCGCCGCCCGTCGGCGCCGGCCACCGCCTCCCCCCACGCCGGCGGCCTCGGATCCGGCGCCGACGAACCTCGTCGCGCGCGCCCAGCTATAGTGCCCGATCCGGCTACAGTAAACCCTAGATCTAGGGTTGACTTTCCCTCTCCCCCTTATTTTTTTTGCTATCTTTGACTGCTCGTATCTCCGCAACCGTAGCTCCGATTTGGGCATATAATATATCAAAATCTTCGTCTCGACATGTACAGCATTTCATTCCATTGCATCATTTGCATTTGAGTTCATCTTGATGCCCAAAATGCTATTAGAAGGAGGCTTCGTGAGTTAAATTGCAGATCCGTTAGTTCATCATGCACTTTTGTCATTTTTGCCATGTTTAATTCGTGCAAAATTTCAGAGAAGGCAGAAACTTGCATTGGATCATGTGCCCAATTTTGGACTGTCAAATCATAAGATTAGGATGGAACTAGTTAATATATAGCAAGGAAAAGCTCCACGATTTATGTGGGAATTTTTTCTGCTATAAAAATAGTAGTTCCTTTGGAAAATGGCATAAATGCAATATTGGCATTAAATAGGAAAAGGCAATGTTCCTTATTTAATTATCGCTAATATATTTGCCAGAGCTTGGATTAGGCATAAGTATCAACTCCACCAATTCTCATGAATTTAGGAGATGGCTAGCTATGCCTTTGGATTTTATTCCTCAGAAAGGCAAGAAAAGGAATAAATCACAATTCAAAAATATTGCATGAGACTTAGCAATATTTTTGCACATCCAAGGTTCAGAAAGACAGGAGGATCTCTGGAAACAATTGGGAGGATCAACAGATCAAGGGAAATGATGGCTCCTTTGGAAGCACAAAGGACATATTCAAATTCCAAAAAATTGGAATTAGGGTTTGAGAGAGTTTGAGATGATGCAAATGAGGTCTTGCCCACTGACAAAGACATGAGCAAGGTTTTGAAAGGTTGAAAATGACAAGAATTGTCAGAGTCATCTAGCAAACTCAGGGGAATTTTTTTGAAGAATGAGTGCCAGGAAGGAATAACAGAACAAAAATTGATAACCCAATTTTGGGGCTGTTACAACTCTGCCCCCCTTTAGTTCATCATGCACTTTTGTCATTTTTGCCATGTTTAATTCGTGCATGATATGCCTGTGCCCCTTTTGGATGAATTGTTAAGCATTTTGTTTTCTTTCCAGAGGTGTCACCCATGCATTTTTAGGATGTGTGTGTTGTCTTGTGCAAGCTTGCGAAGAGAGGTACCTGAGCTTGCTGATTCCAGGGACTTAGTGATTTTCACTAAGTCTGGGATATTTTAGATCATGATCCATATGTCCAGCTTGTTTCCTAGTGATCCGTGCCTCTTTTGAGGATGATCAGTAAGGGAGTTTTGATATTTATGTTATGATCTATCCATCCATGTCTTTGTTTGCATATGTGGAGTGCTCTAGGTTGACTCAATCGAGCTCAACTTTTGCTTCGTTGTTAATCTGGGCAGATCGTCAACTTGTTTGCGATTTTGCCGATGCTACCGTTAGTGTTCCATGCATGCTATGCCTTTGTTCTTGCCATGTGTAGCTAGCATATTGTGCCTTCTTGCTGGTTATATGCTTGCCTTGCCATGACTTGCACCGTAGTGAGTGCATCGAGCTCGTTTACATGCCTTCGCGAGTTAAATTTCTGCATGTCTCAGTTTTCACTAAGTCTGAAAACTGATTGTGTTCGAGCTATGTTCGTGAGCTCGGTAGAGTATTTTGTGAACCCTTTTGGCCCCAGGTCACTTTGGGTGTTTTGTTAGGCTTGTTGAGTAGCTCCATGACATATTCTTACTTGTCATGTTCAGGTCATTTATCATGTTTTTTTGCTGCTCCGAAGAGGGCTTCGTGATCTGAAATTTCAGGCTAGTGTTAATTTCACCAAGTCTGGAATCTGTTTTGCATATTCATTTTTGCCATGCTTGTTTGAACCTCTTAATGGATGAATTTGCCTATGTCTCAGTGCTAGTGTTTTGTTAAGAATCTTGTGTACATCACTGCCATGTATTTTTTTTTCACGTTTGGTGGCTGTAGCATGTTCATTTCGTTGCATTTAGATGCCTACTTGCTATAAATCGCATACCGGTGTCATATCTTAAAACGCTTGCCATTTCCAAACCGTAACTCCGATTCCAATGATCTTTATACCGTTTTTAAGAGATTTCATCCCCTCTATCCAGTGGCACCCTTGGAATTCCATGTTGAGGCCAGTTTCATGCATTTCCTGTCATATCTTGCATTTTGCATCCCGCATCGCATCCCGCATAGCATATCATCATTTCATCATATTGCTTGGTCTTGCACGTGGTTGATTGTATCCTTGTTGCTTGTTTGTCTTGTTGGGTAGAGCCGGGAGACGAGTTCGCTAACGAGGAGCCCGTTGAGTTTGCTTGTGAGGATCCAGTCGACTCTGACAACTGTGCAGGCAAGATGATCATACCCTCGAAATCACTACTATCTTTGCTATGCTAGTTTGCTCGCTCTTGCTATGCCAATGCTACGATGCCTACCTTTTGCTTGTCAGCCTCCCAATTGCCATGTTGAACCTCTAACCCACCATGTCCTAGCAAACCGTTGATTGGCTATGTTACCACTTTGCTCAGCCCCTCTTATAGCGTTGCTAGTTGCAGGTGAAGTTTGAAGGCCGTTCCTTGTTGGAACATTTATTTACTTGTTGGGATATCATTATATTGCCATGTTATCTTAATGCATCTATATACTTGGTAAAGGGTGGAAGGCTCGGCCTCTCGCCTAGTGTTTTGTTCCACTCTTGCCGCCCTAGTTTCCGTCATATCGGTGTTATGTTCCCGGTTTTTGCGTTCCTTACGCGGTTGGGTTATAATGGGAACCCCTTGATATTTCGCCTCGATTAAAGCTTTTCCAGCAATGCCCAACATTGGTTTTACCATTTGCCACTTAGCCTTTTTTTCCTTGGGTTCTGCAGACTCAAGGGTCATCTTATTTTAACCCCCCCGGGCCAGTGCTCCTCTGAGTGTTGGTCCAAACTAGAGCACCGTGCGGGGCCGTCCCTCGGCAACTTGGGTTACGTTGGCTCCCGTACGCTTAGCTTATCCGTTGCGCCCTGAGAACGAGATATGTGCAGCTCCTATCGGGATTTGTCGGCACAGCGGGTGGTGTTGCTGGTCTTGTTTTAACCTGTCGAAGTGTCTTGAGTTACCAAGATACCGAGTCTGATCGGAACGTCTTGGGAGGAGGTCTATTCCTTCGTTGACCGTGAGAGCTTGTCATGGGCTAAGTTGGGACCCCCCTGTAGGGATTGAACTTTCGAAAGCCGTGCCCGCGGTTATGGGCAGATGGGAATTTGTTAATGTCCGGTTGTAGATAACGTAAACCTTAATTAATTAAAATGAACCAACTGAGTGTGTGACCGTGATGGCCTCTTTTCGGCGGAGTCCGGGAAATGGACACGGTGTTGGAGTAATGCTTGCGCAGGTTGTTCCTTCTAGTTTCTCACTCGCGCTTTGCCTCCTCTTCTCGCTCTCCTTTGCGAATAAGTTAGCCACCATATATGCTAGTCGCTTGCTGCAGCTCCACATATACTTGCCTTATCCTGTCCTATAAGCTTAAATAGTCTTGATCGCGTGGGTGCGAGATTGCTGAGTCCTTGTGGCTCACAAATACTATAATTCCAGATGCAGGTCCAGGTGATTCCGCTCCAGGTGACGAGTACGAGCTCAAGTGGGAGTTCGACGAGGACTCTCAGCGCTATTATGTTTCCTTTCCCGATGATCAGTAGTGGTGCCTAGTTGGGGTTCGATTCAGGGCCTTGTCGCATGTTGGGTTCTTTTCCATTTTGGCGCCGTAGTCGGGCCATGAGTGTTTGTTTGATGGATGTTATTTATGTACTCTGATGTGACGTGGCGAGTGTAAGCCAACTATGTTATCTCCCCCTTTTATTATGTATTACATGGGATGTTGTAATGATTGCCTGACTTGCGACATTGCTTTCAATGCGGTTATGTCTCTAAGTCGTGCCTCGACACGTGGGAGCTATAGCCGCATCGAGGGTGTTATAACATGACTGAATGAGGAGTGAGCGATATGGCTAGCAGAAAAGGGGGCTTTTATAGGCAGCTATGCGGGACATGCCTGCATGGTGTGGCCCGTTTCCCTTAATGGCGAAGGGTAAGAAGTGCGGCCGACCAGAAATGATATGGTTGCTATTCGTTCCACAGATAACTAGGCGAGGACAGCGGGGTGAGGATGTGTCGGTCCCGACTGCGCCATCTGTGGATTAACAGTGGCCATACCGGATACCAGGGATGGGTCAAATCCCTTAGGGTTATTACGGTTTAATGGGAGCGGTGATCTAATACTAGGATAACCTATGCCAGCCTGGCTGCTCTGATACCATGTCCAGTGGCACCCCGATCCGCATGGAGCAGGGGGCCTTCGTATGTTAGCCCAGGATAACACCTGACGCACGACAGGTCCATAATACAGCATTCCAGGTACAAGAATATTCATCAAATACATGTATAGAAGATTACATCGTTGATGAATACAATTATCTGGCATAGCCCTAAGGCCATTTAAATGGCTGTGGAAATCTATTTAAATGGCGGCGGAAGTCTTGGTTTGGCAGCATAACAACTCTGGCTGGGCTCCACAACTCACAAGACTGGCAAGGTTACGGCCTAGCACGACTGGTCAAGCGAACACTTCGGGTATGACCTACAAAACTGGCATGACACGCCAGGTCAGTACATTGAATGTACTTGCAAGACAACCAAATACATAGCATCCAAACAAGCAGAAGACAAGGCAAGAACCAAGTGCATGCAACAACCTATCTCATATCAATTACTAAACATGGCATGATAAAGATCAACTAAGCATGAACAACACCATAGCATCTACTAACATGGTAATCACATGGCATATCAAACATGCTTCTAACATGGTAATGGCAAAACATAACATATCATCTTCATCATGGCATAATTTTAGCATATCAATAAAAACATGGCATGGCATCATGAAACTATGCTGAATATAAACTACCGGTCATATCGAACATAGCATGTTAACTATATGCAACTACTATCTGTCATGCAGACAACAACATATTACTCATGCAATGCAACCAAGCTTATGCACTGAGTCCCTCGGACTCTGTTACCAACAGGTTGCCTCCAAACCGAACGGTGATCACTCACGGACCACGAATGGAACCAGACTCGGTTCAATGGATTACCTTGTAACCAAACGGAGATCTTTCCGGCGATCACAACCATGACCAACACTTGGTCTCCAACACTCACCGAGACCTCGTCTCGTGATCATATCAAAACATCGCCATGACTTCTCACGACTATCTCATAGTCCAAGTCACCACATTCTTGTTATCACATTAATTTACTTAATTATTTCAGGTTTATCCTCCATTTCGACCAAGACCTGATAGTGTGAGCTACTACGAACTCTGTCGCTATTGATAGACTTTATAAACACTCTGTAGAGGTAGCGCACTGTACTCACACCATGGAACCCATGGCCTCGTCATCCCATTCGGGTGGACCAACGGCATTCTGACGAAACCGACCTACTGCCATGACACTCTGCCGGCCACTCCGACTCACTCCCCACTGGGCTAGTCCTGGGTGGCCCCGTGTCTACCAAAGACACAACGACCACCGTCGTGGCCAAAACATAAACGTCGCACACGGGGACACGGTACCATAATTTCAATAACGAGCACACAAGGTTATGGCCGCCTACCTGATCAGGGTAGCGCGCGCCCATGACCTTCCCTCTTTGTAGGCACCGGCGAGAGGCACGACAATAGATCACATTAAGGCCTTCCCATAAAGGCAAATGTGGCTACACTGAAAAAGTTCGATTTGGTGGCACTATGACTCGATCCCATCGATGACGGAGGAGGTTTGTTATTATTAAGTCAATTTATTAGCTTCTCCATCATCATGAACATGGATGCAAAAAAGAACATGCATCATACAAATGCTTTAATAAAATACTGAACTTCTCAAGTGAACAACTATAGCATAAAGAACATGACAATACCAAGTACTAGCATATCGACGATGCATTACAATCATCATAGCAATCATAATAGCCACTAAGAATCCAAAGGCACATGTCATCCACAAAATCATCCAAATATAAGTCCTAAAATTCCAAGCAATATCGATAATAACATTCTAATTAGCATGGCAAAAGATATCATGAAAACATAAGCATGCATGATAATCATAACAGAATAACTACAGACGAAAACGATAAGGAACAACTGTAACTACACACACACACGAGTCGCAAGCAAAGTCAACATGCAAGTTCGGGGCTCATGATAAGAGGTTGGCTTGCTTGCGGGTCAACAAATACTCGGGGAAGAAGTGTGAAACGATCATGGAATGATTTGCCGGAAACAGTTCTCTCTCGAAGGGGGCTGTTTACGGGCAAGGGCAAAATGGTCATTTTCAGAATGTGCAAACACCAAGAAAATGGTCCCATCGAAAAGGGTTCGACGAACAGAGAAATTGAGCGTTGGAATCACCTCGTTCGAAGTTAGGGGTAAAAAGATACGGACGTCTAAAGCTCAGGGACTAGTCTGTAAAAATACTTCTACAAACAGGTCCCTGGTAGTTTAAACAGAACGTGTCTTTTCTGAGAATACGTTTTCCAGAGAGGAAAACATATTTCTGGTCGAAGAAGAGGAAGAATACGCTTTCGGTGACTACAAGCGCACTTTCCAGGAATACACTTTCGCGTGGGGAAACCAGCTTCGTGGCGGGGGCGCCACCACTTATCTGACGTGGCGCTGGGCCAGGCCCTTCGGTCACCGGCAGGTGGGGTCGCACGGGAAGGGGCTCGCCTGGATTGGCTTCTTCCTTCTCCCGCTCGGGATCTAGCGAGGCAGAGGGAGGCATCCGCCCCGACGGTGATCACCTGCGATTCCGGCCAACGCTCGCGATGGGCGACCTACCCAGATGCTCAGGGAGGAGAGATGCATCTCGGGGTGGTAGCCGCTGCCGTCGACGAGCGTTGTAACGGAAGCAGCGAGGCACGCGGCAGAGAGGGGCTTCAGGCTCAGGTGGACATGGTGCTCCGGTGAGGGAAATGGAGGGGCGGCGGTTCGGAAAGGGTCGCTGGAGAGTGGCGCGTCCCATGGAGGGCTTGGACGGCCGAAAATGGCCGAGGGGATGGCGGTGATGGCTCGGCCATTGGAGGGGATGTGGAGCTCCGAGGCGAGGGGGAGAGCTGCGAGTGGTTGGGGAGGGTTGTGGACTGCGAGGGGGCTCGTGAGGGCTACTTATAGCCGCGGGGAGAGCTCGGGAAGGAGGGGGAGGAGGTGGCACGCGGGGGCAACGTGTCCGCGCGTCGGCGATGGCGGAGTGTCGGCAAGCATGGCCAAGGCTCACGAGAAGCGGCGGGAAGGTGACGAGGAGGATGCAGCCGAGCAGCAGAGGCTCACGGAGATGGGCGACGCTCAAATACGAAAGGAGGAAGAGGGCACCGAGGAGGAAGGAGATGATGCACAAGAGCGCACTGTTGTGGTCATTGGCACGGCTCGCCGGAGAAGAAAACAAAGGGGGCGAGCGGTCCAGGGGGAAGGCGACGACGAGCGGGGACTATAGGACATTGATGGCGAGGCTAGAGCTGGTCGGAGCAGCGCTGTCGACGAGAACAGTGGCTAGACCACCGTTTTGGGCTAGTTACACTCGTGGTCACCACGGACAAGGCGCACTCTAGGTTTTTTTACTGATGCCAGCTCATGTCTACCGCGTTGTACATCCAAGGTAGAGAACTACTGCGGTAAAGATAGTAGCAATGACATAGGGAGTGGAGTAAACCAAGCTCCACAATTTTACTGCTACAAACTTGGCCACACTCTAGAGAGTAAACTAGACAGGGTAAAAGGTAAATTTATTGTCTGAGAGGCTTAGGGTAGGAAGGACTACAGTCCTGGGAATTATGAAGTCATTTGGTCAAGTATTTAGCATAGTTGCTGTACAAATGCCAAATCTGGTCCAGAAACTAAATGAGGAAGAAGCACTCACTAGGAGTGATGGATTGAGCTAAAACTTGACAAAGCTTGATGATTTGATCATATGTAGATGTCGTAAAAATATCATACCAAATGGACTTGCCAAAATGGTACTTTCTTCACAGCTATCAGTTTTGCCCGAAAAATTGAAAAAAAATCCTCAGGGTAAATGGCTAATTGAAATGATCCAAAATTTTGTGGAGATGGATCATATGTATAGGAGAAGGTCTGGAAAATGTTTCAGCCATAATGGAGCAAGATAAAATATACTTGCTTCATAAACTGAAAAATTGGACAGAAACCAAGAATTGCTCCTGTGCTCACCCAGTTCAATGAAAGAACTGAATTTAGGTGGAGGCTAATGATTTGAGATACCTGAGAGGATGGAAAATTTTCATCTCATTTGGAAACTCTATGAAGGTACTTCCTTCACAAAGTTGTGTTCTGGTCAGAAACTTTGAAAAAACTGCACAGGGAGCTAGGATGAATGGATTGGGATCATATTTTTCATCCATGGGTTATTTAACCATGTTAATCACCCTGCCAAATTGCATCTCCATTGGAATTAGGAATAAAGCACTTTCTTTGCAAAAATTCAGAGAAGGCAGAAACTTACATTGGATCATGTGCCCAATTTTGAACTGTAAAATCATAAGATTAGGATGGAACTAGTTAATATATAGCAAGGACAAGCTCCAAAATTTATGTGGGAAATTTCTCTGCTATAAAAATAGTATTTCCTTTGGAAAATGGTAGAAATGCAATATTGGCATTAAATAGGGAAACACAATTTTCCTTATTTAATTATGGCCAATATATTTGCCAGAGCTTGGATTAGGCATAAATATCAACTCCACCAATTCTCAGGAATTTAGGATATGGCTAGCTATGCCTTTGGATTTTATTCCTCAAAAAGGCAAGAAAAGGAATAAATCACAATTCAAAAATATTGCATGAGACTTAGCAATATTTTTGCACATCCAAGGTTCAGAAAGATAGGAGGATCTCTGGAAACAATTGGGAGGATCAACAGATCAAGGGAAATGATGGCTCCTTTGTAAGCACAAAGGACATATCCAAATTCCAAAAAATTGGAATTGGGGTTTGAGAGAGTTTGAGATGATGCAAATGATGTCTTGCCCACTGACAAAGACATGAGCAAGGTTTTGAAAGGTTGAAAATGACAAGAATTGTCAAAGTCATCCATAAAACTCAGGGGAATTTTTTTGAAGAATGAGTGCCAGGAAGGAATAACAACACAAAAATTGATAACCCAATTTTGGGGCTGTTACAGAAGAAGGTTGGGGTGACTGCGCCGATGGTGGTGAAGGAGTTCGTCCGGTGGCGCATCGCTCCGCTCCAACGCCATTCTCGCCCAATGTGGGCCTTCACCGGGAACAAGGACCCCATGAGGCTCTAGGTGCCCGCATTTCCTTCCAAGACGTTGTGCACGATACTCAAGCTTCTGACAGGTGACCCAGCGCCAGCTGCGCTTCCGGAGGAGGGCTGCCTCCTATACAAATGCTCGAACAAGGAGGAATTCATGAGGCAGATGCCCCTTTTTGATGAGTGGGGGCTACGCCTGGTGGGCCTTGAAGGCCCTCACGAGAATCCCATCTTCAGGTCTCCTTAGCTGGTCGACCCTGCGACGTGCGCCCTGGAGGTGGATGCAGGGGGGCGAACGCCACCGGGTACCACTGGGACGACTGCTGGGGAGTGGGTGCCGCAAGGTGCTCCCAAGGTAGTCACTCCCGAGGGGGCGCTGGAGAGCCAGGGCGGCCTGACGCTCCTACGACAATTGCCACAGAAGCTCGGGCGAGTGGTCCTGAGGTGGCGGATGGTGGGCAGGTGCGGCCTGGTGCTCCTAAGGCTACTGCCCAAGAAGCTCCGCAAGTTCCCCAGCTGCTAACAGCCGTGCCACGAGCCTCGGCCAGCTTTGCCTGAACCTTGTATCACTCCGCAAGAGGAAGGGGCCTCCAACCTGCAGTGGTGACGCCTACCGGCCGCTGAAGCAGAGGAAGTACATAGTCGTAGACAAGTAAGTACCTTATCTCAGTGATTTCTCGTGTGCCACATCCTTTTCTGACTATGATTCTTGAGGATCTCCACAGCTGTGGCAGCGAAACCTCCTTCGAAGGGGTCTCCGAAAGTCCACGGTCCACTTGTGGTTCCGAGCCCCCTGTGCCGGACGCCCGCGCGAGGCGCGGGGCCGGTTCACGAGGCGGACATGCCGCTGGGGGGCCATGAGCTGGCACTCCCTTCATTCTTCCTTCGCGGCTAGGCCTGGGGTGCAGGAGGCGTGCCGAGGGCTCCCCCGCTGGTCATCTTCGGAGGCTGGGCGGTCCCAGTGTCAGCTTCATCTTCGAGCTGTGAGACCGTGCCACCCGGCGCACCCACTGAGACCAGGTGAGGGACCAGGAAGGCACCGGCCTCCAGTCCCTTGGGGGAGGTAGGAGAGCCACTCCGCACCTCTCCGGCAGTCCCCAACGAGGAGGATGAGCTTGGCCGTGCGATGGGGCTTGCATGCGGGCGCAGTGCCGTCCATCATGAGCTTTTCCGCAGGGCGATGGGCGCATTCAGCCGACTTGGAGGAGAGCTCGCCGGTGTAGACGCCCGTCTTGAGATGGAGGACATCCGCTTGGCGCACGAGTGGCGCCAGCTGAAGGTCGCCATCAACCTTGGGCATCTTCAGCACAAGCGTGCCCATGCGAGCGCCACAGTGTCCCTCCCAGACTCTCGTGAGGCTTGTGCCCGTGCTCAGGAGGAGGCCAGGGACGCCGACCGCTGTCATGGGGCGGCCGAGGAGCGGGAGGGAGAGCTTCAAGCTTCGAACGCCACCCTCGAGCGGTAGATCCAAGCACGCAAGGCCGCCTTGCCAGCATCACTAAGCGAGGCTTCCTCCGATGAGAAGGAGGTTCGAGAACGCGAGGCGGCGCTGGCGCTAGAGGTCTTGGAGCACAACCTGGAGCTTGAGTGGTTGGAGGTGAGGGAGCGCCAGGTAGCCATGGCTAAGGATGCCGTCACCACCTGGGAGGCCATGATCCAGCAGGAGGTCGACCAGAGGGTGGCGAAGGCTCGCACGGCTCTTGCCGACGAGCACCGCCTGAAGTTGGAGCTCCTGGAGGTTGAGCTTAAGGGCAGGAGCACCACCCTCAAGACGAAGCTGGATGCGATGGAACAACGCGAGAAGGCATCCAAGGAGGCTCTAGCCTCCGCCCAGGCTGACCTGGCCTCCGCTCGAACTAACATGTCTTCACTTCGGCAGCAGGTCGAGGCCGTTGCGTCTAGTGCGGAGAAGATCGAGAATGAGGCGTGACGCCGTCGGACGATGTAGTGCGAGCATTCCTTGATGCTCTAGGCCCTCAGGTCTGGGCCAACCGGGCTTTGGGCACCATCTGCGAAGAGAGTGTTGCCCATCCGAACGAGGATGACGATACCAACCATCTGCGCTTCTTTCCCCTGATTGTGACCCTCCTGGAAGACTGATCCGTGATGCATCGCTAGCTCGTTGAAGAGAGAAGTCGAGGCCTTCTCGGGCATGCCTTCTCGTGAGTCTTCAGTCACCTCCTCAGCTTTGACCCTCACTTCGACTTTGACGCTGCCATAGCCCCCGTACCCCGGGTCATCCATGACAACTTGGCGGGCTGGGTGGATGACCTGGTCGCGATTTCTTGAGGATGACACTGTCGTGATCACGACCGACGGGGGCGGTGCTGATGGTGACGATGAGGACGATGCAAGCGATAGTACAAGCAGCACGGATGGAGACGATGAAGAGGGCGTCGGAACAAGCACGTCTAGCTAGGCCTGTATTTCCTTTTTTGCTTTGACCTTTATGAAAAAACCTTCGGGCACGGCCCAACGGGGCGTGAAAGCATTTTTTAAGGGGGCCCTGTCGAGGGAAACGACACCTACGGGATCACGAAGAATCCCTTTTGCTACGGTTGGCGGGCGCGGGGCTGTGGAAAGAGCGGCTTTGAGGGATCAACACAGGGGGATTATCCAGGTTCGGGCCGCAAGTCCTACGTAATACCCTACTCCTGCTGGTTCATGTTTATCTGGTGTTCTTGGACTAGCTACCAAGCGTGTAGGGTCCAAAAAGTCCGAATCCTCTCTCAATACGCCGCGGGCCTCCTTTTATATTCAAAACGGGCTGCCACAGTGGCACACATGAGGTGGAAAGTTGTATAGTAATTGAATCTATCTCCTGGAACTATAGGACAAAACACATTTAATGCGCTGCCGATGTGCCCTTCTTGCTTTATCAGGGACGGCAAGGAAGCTTGTCCCAGCTGTCGCCGCCTCGCTTGGCTTCGACGGGCGTCCGAACTGACGAGGCATGTAGTGCCATGCTGGCTGGCTGCTGAGTTGGTGCGGTGGCAGAGTCTTCACGAAGATCTACATGCCACCACGCAGGTGCTTGCTGAGTTGGCCTGGAGGTCGCACGTCGCCACGCAAGTGCTCGTCTAGTTGGTGGGCTAGCAGCTATGTGGGAACGAGGTGGAGTCTTCACAGGTGTCGGCCTGGCTGCGTCCCGCGGATATCTTCGGCAAGGGCCTTGCCGGGGCCCCGGCAAGGGTCTTGCTGCAGCGTCGTGGGCGTCCCTAGCAAGGGCCTTGCCGGGGGGGGGGGGTCTCGTGGGTTTCCTCGCCAAGGATCTTGCCAAGGATCTTCGTCTTCTGATTCTCATCTAGTCTTGTATGTTCTTGGTCTTCACACAGATCTTCATGCCACCACGGAGGCGCCCCCCGAGCTTTGGTTCCAATGTGGTTGAGGGCGTCGGAACCCTTAGGCTCAAGGGTGGCAGATCCGCTGGCGTTGGGCAAGTTGCCCCTGCAAGGCTCTTGCCGGGGCTGTGGAGGCCGCCCCGACAAGGGCCTTGCTGGGGGAGTTCACCTCGCCCTTCTGCTCTTCGTGTTTCTGGCTCGGCGTTGCTCTGGTAGTCTTGGGCCTTTGCTTCCTCTTCTCTGCCAAGCGTGGCCATAGGCGTGGGGCTGCGACTGCCCGCGCACAAGTAAAGGGGTACAAAAAGGGACCCCTACTTTTGTACACTAATAGGAGCCCCCGGGCCTGGGTCACATATAAGCGCGGGGCGTTATTTGGCCAGGCCCAGAACGTTGCGCGGGTGCGCGTGCGGCGGAGTGTTTACTATAGTAACTCCCTCACTCGTTGCGCTTCCCCACTACCCGTGTTGAATGCGTGACATGGGGGTCGTGCGTGGGGCGGTTGCTGCACACATGCATCACGTCGTGGTAAAGAGGCGGCTCGCGCCTTCCCCATAAAAAAGAGGAAGACGCAGGGGCGCGACTCATTTAGTATGTAAACTTGAGTCGCGGCCTTCAAGGCGCCCGTGCCCCACGATCATGGGAAGGAAAACCGTCGCTTCACTTGTCTTCTCGATTTCGGCTTGCTCGCCACGTGTCCCCCATGCGTCGAAAATGGTAGGCGGTGGACGCGGGGGGCACGAGTCTTGAATGGCGAGATGGGAAACCGGGTCGTCGCTGATTGGAGCAGCCGGTCGGTCTCGATTCCCTGCGCCCCTGGTGGCCAGGTTGGTTAAGTGGGGCGGCCAAGCCCCGACCCCGCCCCTTTACAAGAAGGGGAGGGTGATGGCACCCCTCAATCCTTCATCATTCATCCCCTTCCACCTCGGCCCCTTCCTTCCTTTTGCTATGGTGAGAGGACACGCCGGCACTCCGATGGCGGAGTCGAGGGTCTCTGCTCGACAGCGTGCCCCCCTCCCAAGAGCTCGTGGGAGCGGAGCCAGCCGTGAGAGGAAGAGGGAGGGGCGAGGCCGAGGCCGCCGTGGTGCTCGGAGAAGAGGAGGGTGGGGCAGCGCACCGGCCTCTCCTCCACCAGCGGCCCCTGCCCCAATGGAGGGCCACGTCGGAGACCAGCCCCGCGAGTTTGTCATCAGGATGCACAGGCGAGTGCACCGTCGTCTTCGTCTCCCTACTCCGTTTGCTCGGGAGATGTAGCTCGACCCGCCACAGGCTTTGAGGCTGCACATGAGGGGCTGTGGGAATGGCAGGATGCGGGTCGACGTCAACTTCCCCGCCCCTCACGTTATGTATCTTTGTCGTGGATGGAAGACCTTCGCTCGTGTCAATAGCCAGTCGGAGGGGCTCGTTCTCCACTTCAAATTAATGGAGAACGGCCTACTCTCTGTCATGGTCTTTGGGGACTTGGGAACTCGCCTAAGGTGTTGCATGGAGAGCTTCTCTGATGATGAAGACTCCTCCTCAAGTGGGAGTGACGAGGTGGATGACGACAACGACGACGAGGGCGTCAAGCGGGAGGGTCTTCCTCATCAAGCACTCCATCGGCGCGTTCCCCTTCGCCTCCTTTTTGCCTTCACCTGCCGCACCTAGGAGGAAAGGGGCAAGAATGGGGATCACGGGGCACTTATCTTTTTTAGTTTTAAGCTTGCGGGCACTCGTTAGATTTAAACCTTGTAATCCCCTTGCTCATGTTCACACTCCGTACGAACTGTTCCTGTTTGGAACGTATTAATGAAAAAGGGTGCTTGCTGGGTTCTTTGTGCGCGAGCGAGGCCCATGCCAAGGAATGAATCCTTGTTATTCTTAAGATAAACATCATCGCTCGGCAACATGCCTTGCCGTCCCCTCACTTCATAGCACGACCATACTCATGACCTTGGCGGAGGCAGGGGTGAAGTAAGATTAGGCCGTTCGTTTGCTCCCTTGTCACCGTGACTACAACCAAGTTCCAGCCCAAAAAATAGTTCTTGGGCACAGGAAAGGGGAAGCACGGTGGCCCAGGAATAAACGACGCTTCATACGTCCTAGTTCCATACGGAAATGCATAATAGGGGATAAAGGACTTATCTGAATCCGTAGCCCCCGACAACCTTGGCTTGCCGTGGTTGAATACTTGAATCTGCAGCCCCTGACAATGGCTTGCCGGGGTCGAGGATGTCGATCCATCTCCTTGCCCATAAATGGCTTGGCAGAAAAGCCTGTGCAGCCTGGGAACCAAAGAAAGGACTGGAAAAAACGGAAAGACACACACCCGACCTCTATGCTAGGGGTTAGTTGCCGCTGAGCACTATCAACCCTACAAAAGAGGGAGACTTAACCTACCATGCATGCTAAAATTTAGGGCGCCAAAGCTTCATTTATTTATGCTCAGGGTCTGCGCCTGGCTCTGTACAAAGGGTTAAATGCCTCGTCGGCAAGGCTTGTACAAAAGGTTGTTTGCCGAGAGGCCCGGCAACCATGCCTTATGGGTAAAACTTACGAAGATATTCGATATTCCAGGAGTTGCACACTGGGATACCATCATCGGTCTCCAGGCAGACTGCGCCAGGCCTGGTGGCTCGTACTACCCGATAAGGGCCTTCTGATACGTCTCCATCGTATCTACTTTTCCAAACACTTTTGCCCTTGTTTTGGACTCTAACTTGTATGATTTGAATGGAACTAATCCAGACTGACGCTGTTTTCAGCAGAATTGCCATGGTGTTGTTTATGTGTAGAAAACAAATATTCTCGGAATGACCTGAAACTCCACGGAACATCTTAGAAAAAATAATAAAAAATCCTCGCCAAAGATGAAGACCAGGGGGCCCACACCCTTGTCACGAGGGTGGGGGGCGCCCCACCCCCTAGGGCGCGCCCCCTACCTCGTGGGCCCCCTGGATGCCCTCCGACGCCAACTCCAACTCTATATATTTGCTTTCAGAGAGAAAAAAATCAAAGAGAAGAAATCATCACGTTTTACGATACGGAGCCGCCGCCAAGCCCTAAAACCTCTCGGGAGGGCTGATCTAGAGTCCGTTCGGGGCTCCGGAGAGGGGGATTCATCGCCGTCTTCATCATCAACCATCCTCCATCACCAATTTCATGATGCTCACCGCCGTGCGTGAGTAATTCCATCGTAGGCTTGCTGGACGGTGGTGGGTTGGATGAGAGTTATCATGTAATCGAGTTAGTTTTGTTAGGGTTTGATCCCTAGTATCCATTATGTTCTGAGATTGATGTTGCTATGACTTTGCTATGCTTAATGCTTGTCACTAGGGCCCGAGTGCCATGATTTCAGATCTGAACCTATTATGTTTTCATGAATATATGTGAGTTCTTGATCCTATCTTGCAATTCTATAGTCACCTACTATGTGTTATGATCCGGCAACCCCGAAGTGACAATAATCGGGACCACTCGCAGAGATGACCATAGTTTGAGGAGTTCATGTATTCACTATGTGCTAATGCTTTGTTCCGGTTCTCTATTAAAAGGAGGCCTTAATATCCCATAGTTTCCAATAGGACCCTGCTGCCACGGGAGGGTAGGACAAAAGATGTCATGCAAGTTCTTTTCCATAAGCACGTATGACTATATACGAAAGACATGCCTACATTACATTGATGAATTGGAGCTAGTTCTGTGTCACCCAATGTTATGACTGTTACATGATGAACCACATCCGGCATAATTATCCATCACTGATCCGGTGCCTACGAGTTTTCCATATACTAGTTTACCCTTATTTACTTTCCCGCTGCTACTGTTACAATCACCACAAAATACCAAAAACATTACTTTTGCTGTCCTTACTTTTGTTTCCGCTACCATCACTATCATATTACTTTGCTACTAAACACTTTGCTGCAGATACTAAGTTTCCAGGTGTGGTTGAATTGACAACGCAACTGCTAATATTTGAGTATATTCTTTGGCTCCCCTTGTGTCGAATCAATAAATTTGGGTTGAATACTGTACCCTCGAAAGCTGTTGTGATCCCCTATACTTGTGGGTTATCAAGACAAATTTCTGGCGCCGTTGCCGGGGAGCATAGCTCTATTCTTTGAGTCACTTGGGATTTATATCTGCTGGACACTATGAAGAACTTGAGAGATCCAAAAACCAAGATCTATCCCTCAACTACGAGGGGAGGTAAGGAACTGCCATCTAGCTCTGCACTTGATTCACCTTCTGTTATGAGTAAGTTTGCAACACCTACACCTGCTTCTGCTATTTGTTCTGATATGTCGCATGTTATTGATGATGCCACTTCTGCTATGCATGATACTTATGATGAAACTGCTTCTATGCCTGATACTACTGTGCCCCTTGGTGAATTTCTTGATGAACAAATTGCTAGGGCTAGAGAAAAATAAATTATTGAATCTGAATACGATGGTGATAGTGATGATGAAAATATGCCTGTTATTCCTAAGGGCTATCTTTTTGATATGGAATCTTCTGCCACTATTTTAGCTTGCAGAGATAGATATGAGCTTAAGAGGTTATTAGTTAAATGGGACAAAGAATCACTTAGAGATAAAATGAAACCCGACCCTGCTTTTGCTACTTCACCTATTTGTGTTCCTGATAAGGATTATGAATTCTCTGTTGATCCTGATATAATTACTTTGGTTGAATCTGATCCGTTTTATGGCTATGAATCTAAAACTATTGTGGCACATCTTACTATGTTAAATGATATAGCTGCCCTGTTCACTAATGATGAGAGATCGCGTTACTTTTATATACTCAAAATATTTCCGTTCTCATTAAAGGGTGATGCTAAGATATG